>NC_065554.1:7073099-7673099 GCF_022605725.1 Anthonomus grandis grandis | reverse complement strand
CACTACGCAACTACGGCCCTAAGACGCGTTTAAATTTAGAAAAAATATTAATTACCTAAATAGGATCTGATGCATTTATTTTTACCTTTTCTACATGATACCATCACAACAATTGTTCAAAATGTCTTCCTCCAACCTCAATACACCGATTTAAACGCCGCACATGATTTCGGCGGACTTCACTAAAAATTTGATCCTCGTTTTGAATGATTTCAAATGCTGCTGTTATTCGTCCAATTAAGTCTAGCTCTGATTCTACTGGAGTTTCGTAGACTAAAGACTTTACATGTCCCCACAAGAAAAAATCGAGCGACGTTAAATCGGGTGACCTAGGAGGCCAAGAAACTGCTCCACCTCTGGCAATCCAACGGTGCCCAAACCGCTGAGCCAAATACTCGCGTACTTGTACAGCAAAGTGAGCCGGCGCTCCATCATGCTGAAACCACATTTGCTACCTAACGTTTAGTGGAACATTTTCAAGGAGTAGGTATGGCCCAATTAAATAATTATCAACAATGCCTGCCCATACGTTGACAGACCAACAATTCTGATGTTTTCTTGGAAAAATTGCATAAGGATTTTCTTCGTCCCAAACATGGCTATTCCTACTATTAAAAATACCTATTGTGAAAGAGGCTTCATCGGTCCACAAAACATATCGCAAAAAATTTGGTTGTGCAATGATGTGATCCAGAAGCCTTCGACAAAATTGAACTCTAGGATAATAATCGGCTGCAGTCATACCTTGAACTTTCTGGAAGTGGTTAGGATGGAGTTGTTGCTCGTGTAGTATCCGCCAGACAGAAGCGTTACTCGTATTCATATTCTTAGCGACGTCACGTGTGCTATTTGATGGTTGATCGGCAACTCGCTGAAGCACCTCTTCTTCAAATTCGACCGTTCTTACGGTTCGAGCAACACCAGTATCAGGCATCTTGGTCTTAAACATGCCTGTCTCTGCGAGCCGCCGATGAACCGCAATAAACTTTTTGTATCCAGGATGCTGTCGTTCGGGATAACGTTCATGATACAACCGTGATGCTGCTCGTGCATTGCAGTTTGTTGCTCCGTATGCCAAATGCATATCCGCCAATTCTTGATTGGTAAAGTTTTCCATTAGCAATAAATGTTGTTATGGTATCATGTACAAAAGGTAAAAATAAATGCAGCAGATCCTATTTAGGTAATTAATGTTTTTTTTAAATTTTAACGCGTCTTAGGGCCGTAGTGGCGTAGTGACACATTTCCGGACATGTGTTCCTATACTCAAATGGATTTTTCTGTTGCACTGAACAACTCCCAGAAGTTTGATCCCATAGTTCTGAAACACCATGTATAGTAATGGAATTTCTAGATTTTTAGTTTTCTCTCTATCAGGCTATGTATAGCACTGCACTCCATTTGAGTGTGGTTTAGGATATTTTGTGCCACCGGTTTTTGGTTTTAAACAGAATATTGCAGTAGTGCACGGAAAAAAACTCCACTAGACTCCTCTTGACTGAAGATAAGTTTAGATTCATATATCCGCAATGACAACTAATTTTATTCCAGAAAACGTATTGATGTTAATGCAATGCAAAAATTACATTTTATTTAAATATTTATAATCTTTGTCTTAGTATAGAAATACTCGGCAGAACACGTTTGCAAATATTATTACAATAGGATAAAAGCTTTGTTTAAGAATAGTAATCTTTTAATACAAGTTTTCAATTGTATTGTTAGTTAGAAGTAACTAAACTTGAAATAAGTATAGCTTATATTTTATTAATAATGTGCTATTCTTGTAAATGTAATAAGTAGAATGGAACTATAGTTTTGAATTTGAAATACGCATCCTCAAACAAAACGCTAAGGTTTTTGTTAAAAGGAATAGTTACGCTTGTATATTTTAATAAGAATATAAAATTTTCTGTATCATCAAAGTTGAAAAATGCGATACAATTTAAAAAAGAAAAGGACTTTCGCCTACTAGCTAATTTAGGTTAGGTAAAAACAACCTCAAATCTTATGGCAAGTTTTTTTATTAACAAGTCATTAATACAAATGATAACGTTAGCCGTAATTTATAATTTAGGTAATTTGGTTAATTATAATTTAATTTTACCCTATAATTTGGTCTCCATCCGAACATTAATATAATAACATGTAGGTCAAGCTTCTTATTTCATTATGGAATAAAAGCATATAACGACGTAAGTCTAGGTAAGAAAAACTCATATTAACATTAAAAAAATATTTATTCTTTTTTATACAGTAGGTATACCATATAATATATAAGCCGCTCAGAGAAAAAGTGGTATATGTCAGTATTTTTTAATTTTTGAGTTATACCATTAATTATGTTTCTACTGGTCTAATATATTCAGTCAAAAACTGCTATAAGTCAAAATTTTAACTTAGCTAAGATAAAAGCTTCCTAACGTTATTCCTCTCAACATAATGGATTCGTTCGCTGGAATAGTGGTATAAGTCAAGGCACCACGCTGTTCCGATGTCGCGCCAGGTCCTATTAAACTCGCTTTTTCTTGTTTAGTCAGGTTTTTTTAGTGTTATGGTACGTAGTGTGTAGATCAGTTACTGTAGCTAAGAAAAAAGATATGATAGAACTTCTTCAGTGGATTACCCCGATTCAGCATCAGTTCTTCCTGGACTTACTGACAAAAGAAGATGCTGTTGACAGTGGTCCATTATCCGATTCTGATAAAGATTAATTTGTTTAATAACTTGTTCTTACTCTCTTTACTGTAAGTTTAGTATGTAAGATAAGTAGTAGTAATGTTTTGCTCTTCAAGCTCTAAGTTTTTTGAACACTTTTATCAGTAATAGATATCATAGTAAACATACTACAGCTATTATTTTTCTTTGGTTCATCAGTTTTGTGAAATTTGGTTAACTTTTACGAGGAAAAGTGATATAACTCTCCAAGTTATACCACTTTTCCGCTATGTTTTTGAAAAAAACTTACTGGAAGAATGACATTGGGCGGCAAAAATGTAATTAATGGGCGCAATGAGTAAAAATGTTTACCATATGAAATTTTAGTACAGGGTTATTATAAATATGTACAAAAAAGTAAAGAATATGTTACTGTGATTTTTTAATTCATCCAGATGTAAAATATCAATTTTCTAAATTTCTACTTTAAGGGAGTTAGACCACTTTTCCGCTGAACGGCTCATATATGGACTGAATAATTCATTTAAAAAAATGTTATTCTATTCTAGGGTTTTGAGAATGAATTTGCATTAAAACATTTTAAAGTGACACCCCTTATGAGGCATTTACATGCAGCAAAGAAAATTTAAAAATGAAACAAATAATTTTTCCCAATTAACAAGTTTCTAATTAAGAAAGAATTTAAATTCCAAAACAAAAAATATTTAAAATTCCAGAACACCCGGTATTTTTCCAACAAACTGATTTTATCAAAAAAATAGTACCTACACACTTGCTATTAAATAATGGACTTACATATATGAAACACAAATAAAATATCCTCCATTTTGATTGATGGCAATCGCAGCTATGCAACGTGTACCCGACACCGGTGTATCGATCACTAAGCACTTTGAACAGAGAACCAGAATAATGTAAACGGAGAAAGCAAAACTGGGCCGACTATTGATTGTGATAAATAACTGATTTCATGTATGATTATGTATATGAAAAAATCGAGGGGGTTAAAATCAGGGCTTTGAGGCGGCTAAAACATTTGGCTCTCATTACCAATCCAGGGGTTAGGATAAACATGGTCGTGATATTTCCTGACAGGTCTGGAAAAGTGAGCAGAAGCACTATCCTGCATAAAAATTATGCGTCTACGTAATTGCAAGGGAAGCGTTAAATTTTTCTTGGGCATATACGCATATCACGTACGTTTACAAGTACAAGAAACTTTTGATAGAAATAATATTTGATATCACCATAAGGCGGTACACCTACATTAATTTATTTCTATCAAAGCCTTCCATAAAAATATTCAAAAGAAATGTGCGAATATTTTTTTATAATTAACCATGAATTTTTGGAACAGTTTATAAAAAAAAACAAAACAAAAAAATTAAAATAAATGTTCAAATTGTTTCCAATTTCCAAACCATTAACTTCCTGACAGTAACCAAGTCGATATTCAAATTCTTGTAATACTTTACTTATTGTTTGAAGCTGGATTTGTTGTATTTCGGCTATAATTCTCTTTTTTAATTCTTTTAAACTTTCAGCTTTATCAAAATAAACTTTAGATTTTAGATAACCCCATAGATAAAAATCCGATGGGGTTAAATCTGGCGACTTTGCTGGCCATTCAATAAAACCCCCCCTTCCAATCTATCTATTTGGGAAAATGTTGGTAAAGTAATCTCGTACTGTTCGCGAATAGCGTGGTTGTCCTGTTGGAACCATATCGAATCTGCCGGTATAAAGGGTTTTTACCATTTGGATAAAGTGTAATTAAACTAGGTACTCTCTAATTTTGAAGTAACTCTAAATATTTTTCAGAGGTAAGTGCGCCCTCAATAAAATAGGGACCCACAATTGACGTGCCCACAATTCCTACCCATACGTTTAACTTCTTGGGAAATTGCGTGTGACTTTCCATACTCCAGTGTTGATTTTCTGGTGCCCAATAACGAAAATTTATCCTATTTACAAAACCATTTAATAAAAAACTTGCCTGGTCGGGAAAAACAATTTTTCTTAAAAATGGTGGGTTTGCATTACAGTTATTCATCATTATTTCGCAAAACTATTCTGCGGATGTGATCATTTTCATTAAGCTCCTGTATTAAATGAATTTTATATGGATGCCATTTATTCCTATGCAAATATTTTAGAACACATGATTTACTAACCGACTAACCTGCAGCAACTTGTCGAGTTGATTTATGTGGATTTTCTTGTAAATCGAGCAAAACATCTAATTGTTTGTTTTCTGGAAGCGTGGGACGGTCCATATTTGTCTCTAACATGACCAAAATCTAAACTTTTTTTCAATTTTGCTTACAACCGAACGTGTAATAGGCCTCTCCGGGTACTTATTGTTAAACAGATCGCAAACTTCCGCCTGCGTTCGAGTCTTGTCGCCATATCCTACCATCATCAAAATTTCAATTCCTTGTTTTTCAGTTAAACGCGCCATACTTTTAAACTTTGCATCTGCACTTGACACTTACTGACATTTACGAAAATTAATACATACTGTTTCCACGCGAATAAATGGTGAGAAGTTATCAGCAATCAAATATACCTGTTAAAAAACTATGAAAAAACATGTTTGAATATGCTCAAATGACCCAAACAGGTATAGACCTGGTATACAAAATATACTTAAAATTCTATGCAGAATTCAAAAATGGAATAAAAAATGGTGTTTCCATTTAAAAAATTGAAGTTGATGGTCGTTGCTTATTTTTGGTTCACCCTGTATACATAAATTCATCATCAAAATAATCGCGACTCAAAATAAATATCGACGCGTTTAAACAAAGATAAAATAACACCCCTGAATTTTAAATGAATTTGTTCCAACTTGCGCGTACTGACTGTATAATAAAATTCAAACTTCAACACTTTGTATCTTGGTTATTATCGTTTTTAGGACTAGAAGAATTTGATCAAATCGTAATATTTTTGAGCGAAGAATATGCCGTTGCTCTGTGTCGACTAAGTTATGGTATACCCTGTATAGATAATCAACACATATATTTCATGATCATAGTTTTATTCACTTGAAGAAATTATGGATGTTTATATAGGGGCCCGTAAATTTTTAGACCTGGGCCCGGTTTTTCTCTCGGCGGTCCTGGCCTAAGTAATGCCTTAAGACTTGTACACCTACTACCTAGAGTTTTTCAACCTTCGGTTTACAGTTAAAAACCTGTTTTTTCCTTATTACCCGAAGGTTTTTTTATCCTACGAATCCTTGACATTGGCACGGCAGAGCCACGTCAGATCAGATGTAGTCTGGCATTAATAATTCAAAATTACATTAAATATGCGCTTCAAAAGCTTTAATATTGCAATTTCAAATACCACGTAACATAAATTTATATAAATTTTTAATATTCCGTATCTATAAAAACAACTTTAAACGTAATTTTAACGCGCTCTAATTTTGATATTGGACAAAAAACAAAATGATGTGTTTTACAAATAAACCAGATCGATACATGCAGCGTTACTCAAAGTGTGCTCCGCGGAGCCCCGCGGTGCTCCGCGAAACCTCCGGTAGGGTTCCGCCAGCAGTCATAATAAATGAATGCATGTATTAAAGTGGACCCTATAAGAATAAAGTTATCTAAGATAAAAATAAACAACCAAAACGAAACGCCTACTTATAGGTATTACTGGTACATATACGAAAATCGTCTGGCTCTCCGAAGTTTCTGAGGAATTCGAGATGATTCGATGGTTGCTGGTATAATATAAAAGAGGATTGTTTGGCGCGGAGGATTTATTAATCAAGCAACGTACCGCAAAATTTACTCACACCGCGCTCAGTATTTTATGTTCGCTTGTCTTGTTGTTTGTAGTGGTTGTAAAATCTTGTATTTCGTGCGTCAAGAGATACTATTTGTCATAAAATTGACCAAATCAAATTAGTGTTAAAGAAGAATGGAGCGCTGGCTTAAAGGTGTGGCAAAAAATGTGGTTCGCTTGGATGATGCGTCAAATTCAAATCAAGGTGATATGACGGCGTCAAGTTCTAGTTTTATGATTTTAAGTTCAAGTAGTAAAACATCTAATGACACACTGAAGGTTAAAAAACGAAAGTATGACGAATCATACATTAATCTCGGATTGGTTGATTCCAACGGCTCACCTCTTTGTATGTTGTGCAGCAAACTTCTTCCTAATAGTTCGATGGTACCTGCTAAGATGCGCCGACATTTAGAAACTGTACATCCCGACTTCAAAAACAAAAACTATGACGTATGCGACTCAGACTGTGAATGAAAAGGCCACGGAGGCATCGTATTTGGTTAGTTACCGCATTGCCCAAGCAGGAGAAGCGCACACTATCGCTGAAAAGCTAATAAAACTATGTGTGGTAGACATAACAAAATGTATGCTTGACGAGAAATCTGTAAAGCATCTTTCTACAGTGCCACTTTCGAACGTTATAGTTACGTGCCGAATTGGGGATATCGCAGCAAACATAAAACAAGAACTGGTTTCACGGATTCAAAATTCAAATGGATGAGTCGACTAATGTTGCTGGACTGGCCATCTTGCTAGTAATTGTGCGATATCCATATAAACATTCACTCGAAGAAGACTTGCTTATGTGCTCATCGCTGCCCACTAACACAACCGGAGAAGAAATTTTTAACACGATTAACATATTTTATGAAGAAAACCAACTCGATTGGACTGATTGCATTGATATTTGTACCGATGGAGCCAAGGCAATGACAGGTAGAACAGCAAGAGAATAATATCAAGAATAAAAATAAAAGCGCCAAACTGTAATTCCAGCCACTGCATCCTGCATAGACAATCACTCGCGGTTAAGAAAATGCCACCAAGTCTAAAATTGGTTCTTGATGAGTCAGTAAAAATAATTAATTTTGTCAAGTCACGTCCACTACAATCCCGATTGTTCTCAATATTATGTGAAGATTATGGTAGCGATCATAAAACACTATTGCTCCATACTGAAGTTAGATGGTTGTCTCGGGGTAAAACTTTGACTAGGCTTTTTGAACTAAGAATAGAATTAGAAGCTTTTCTTGTTTTGGTAAGAGAGAAATCGAAAGCTTTTCATTGCTAAGTGAGCTCCTTAGTCACCATAGTCTTAGTCATACAGAAATATTTCAAAATGAAATATTTGTTGAATTGGTGCAATATCTCAATGATCTGCAAGGGACTTTTGAATCTTACTTTCCTGAAGAACAGAATACAAAACTGAAAATAAACTCATGGATTCAAAACCCCTTTTCATCTAAATTGTAGAAGCCTAAAAATATGTCAAATCAGATCTATGAATCATTTCTAAAAATGACATCGGATACAAGCATGGAATCATTGTTTAAAATAATTTCACTAAATGATTTTTGGTGCAGGGTTCGTGATGAATATCCACAACTTGCCACAGAAGCTTTGAATGTTCTTCTGCCGTTCCCAACAACGTATTTGTGTGAAACGGGATTTTCAGCATATACAGCTACAAAAACAAAATACCGCAATAGACTGGATGCCGAACCAGACATGAGAATTGAACTTTCTTCTATCAAGGCTGACATTACCCAGTTGATGAGGAATAAAAAACAATTACATGCCTTGCTTTAAATGAACTTAGTGTTATCATTTGCTTACTAACTCACTACTTACTGTATCTATCTTTTTTTGTATGATTATTAATAAACAATTCACATATAACTGCTTTACTTTTAGTTTAGAGTAATAACTCGATTTCACTTCCGCGTCATCCTTCACCCAGTCAACACGTGGTTGTTCTCGTCCATTCCTATCCTACGGATTCCTTTCCTTGACCCCTTCCTACCCCTTGCCGTTAATACAACGTGCATTTCAGAATTAAACTTTGTGAAAGTTTCTATCCCACTTCCGCGTTATCCTTCATCTTATCAACACGTGGTGTTTCGTCCTTCCTATCCTTTAAATCCCTTGCCCAGACCCTTCCCTACCCCCTGCTGGTGGTAGCTGATCCAATTCACCCCGGTAACCAGGCCGGATGATGCCGGATGCATCGTGGGGAAGGCGACATCGTGCATTGAAAAGTTTCGATTGTGATTGATAATTTAATAGGGAACATACCCGACGGTTTGCCCGAATCTCAAATCGTGCTGGCAAATTGCCTCGTAGCAGAGTCATCAATTGAACAAAACAAGAACAACAAGATAACTCGATTTCGCCAAAATTGTTAAGGTATTGCGCCTATGCCATCGATATACAACTGTCGAAGTTGGACGATTTAATGCTAATTATTGTATTACTTATAGTTAACCAACTATTACTGACAGCTGTTATCTTCTTCAGATACAATTTCTTTCCATTTCAAGGAGATTCCAGTCGAAACTTAAAAGTAATGAAGGTCAACTATATTCGTAAAGCACAATTTTTAAATACAGCAAAAGCTTCCCATGATGGCAGAATGCTGGTACAGTACAAGGAACCGTCAGAAGTCCCTGAGCCAGAAACTTTTATCCTTGATGGCGGCGATTGTGGTGAAAATATAAAGTTTGACTTAAGTGATAAATGTGAAATCCTACAGGATGACTTGGAGCTTGGTTTTCATTTGCAGTATGTGTCTAATAGGCAGACGGATATTGGGATAGTAATAAGTGAACCCAGCATTCTAATAGTTGATCCTAAGGAGGAACTAAAACACTATTTTGAAGAGATTTGGCAGTATTGTGCTGATAAAAATAAGGTAAGTATTTATTTTTTTCTGTTACATTTTCGGTTTAAGTACTTGTCAAATATGGTCTAATTAAAGGTATTGGTTTGCCTAAAAAAATTACGAAATCCGAGCGATAAACGCTATGTTGAACTCATCCCAAAGTTTGCAATGAACCAGAAATGTTTTATGATCAAAGACATACCGGTCATTGATGAGGAACGTTTTCCAAAAGAACTATTAGTTAAACAAGAAGAACAGTTTGAAGTAAAACCTAGTAGCAAGCAGAGGGAAGCCGTGAGGAAATTAATTGAGAAGTTGACCTGTGATTATGATCCAAGAATGCTAATTAATGCTAGTTATGGCAATCAGAAAGCGTATATAAAAGCAAAATTGCTTGACTATCCAGAGTCTGATCATGTGGATGATCCCACCGATGATAAAGAAGGTAAGCTTTGTTAATAAAAAAAAGGGTTTTAAGTAAATTTAATAAAATATGTTTGTACGTACGGTGTGGTATAGACATATTTTATAATGTTTTATGTAAAGAAATACTTATTTTTTGGGCTTCATATCAGAGTCTAAGATTTGAAAATGGTATTTTTATCAATAATCATCATCATCATACAGCCCCTGCTGTCCAGTGCTGAACGTAGGCCTCTCGCATGTCTATTCAAACGATCCTGCTTCGCGCTACCTATAGCCAGCTAGTTACTCTTCTTTTTCTGTCATCGGTCCATCATTTTGGACGCCGTCCCTTGTTTCTGTGTGCTTGTATTCTGGGTCTCTACTCACAAAATTTTATTTGACCATTAGTCACCGTTTGTTCTTGCTACAGGGCCAGCCCAATTTCACTTTAGGGTAGTTATCCTTACAATAACGTCTGCTACTCCTGATGGCCTGCCGATAGTAGGATACCGCACAGAACACAAATATAGATAAGTGCGGGTTGCCTTGTTAACGCGAAGAAATTTTGACATTTGTAAGCCATAACTATTGGCAACCCGTCGAACCAATCAGATTTGAAGGAAGACGCGGTCAAATACGGTAACAAATTTAAATTCAATAAAACGCGGGAAATTCGAATTTTAAGACTTCAAAAAACTACTAAATGTTTTCTACTAAATGTTTCTACTACCTGCGGGTACTCTACTTGATTAAAACAGATTGTTATCAATACTACTACAAAAAATATAAAAAGAATTTGCACAAAAGTAAACAAATTTCCCATATACAAATCTATTTTAACCAAGAGCACACCAGCTGACTGTGCAATTTAATGTAGTTTCCTAAATTGAGCTAATATGTATAGAAGATAACTTGCAAATTTAACTTTTGAAATCAAAAGAATTAAAAAACCTTCGTATCATTAAACAACTTTTTCTACTTCAAAAAATGTCCTCGGGTAATAATGATACATAAATGTCATATACAAAAAATAATATGTATTCAGTAATAATGTCTATTGAAATTCCAAGTATAAAACACAACTAAATAATTTTATGTACAACAGATATATTATTTTATCATCTGGAAAATAAAAATACAGAATTTTAAGTATTCTAATACAATACATAATTAACATTGTTAATTTATAATACAATACAAATATAACAATAATAGTCTGGGACATGTTCTGTTTGTGTACCAAAAACAGCAAAAATAAATAATTAGTTCAATAATAAAAAACTTAGAAAATAGTAATTTTGTCCTAAATTTCTATTTAAATAATGTATATTTAACTATATACAAAAAAAATGGCCGAACCCGTCGATTTTAATATTTGGTTTAGGGTTTTTCTACGTGGAAATTAAATATACAGGGTATTTATACAAGTTTTTCCAAATCCTTGGATAGGTAGCCGTGGGTTCATTGAATGGCCACCCAGATCGCCAGATTTAACTCACCTCGATTGCTATTTTATGGGGACACTTAAAAAGTAAAGTGTAGGGTCAAGTGGGGTATTTGTAAATGAAATATGCAATTTTTATAAATGTCAATATTTTTAAATATATTTGTAAATAATTTGAAAATCATAGGATATATTATAGCCTTCCTTAGAGTCTTTACTTTTGATCTAAGATGGTTTCCATCAAGTTTTTTGCAGTTTTATGGAATTATGGTTCATTTACAATTACCCGGTGCTATTTACAATTTCCCCTGATATTTGGGGTATATGTAAATTAATTTTAGTCTAAATATGGGTGATAATGTTTTAAAACAAAGGGTAATGGGAAACAAATGGGCCGATAATAATTTTCCTCCACTAACATTATGGTAGTTTTATATCAAGATCTGTCATTTACAATTACCCCATGTGCAACGTTTACAAATATACCATTAAATAATACTAAGCATTTGAAAGTAGTTTTTATTAAAGAAAAGATGCCTACAAAGCCACTTCTTAAAAAAAAACATTAAAAAAAAAATAAAAAACTTAACTCTAGTTAACTCAGTTTTTGCCCAATTATGGTCTATTTTTTAAATACACTAACTTAACTAATTTTTCCAACTTAATTTTGGGGTCTGGTAAAATTGCTACTATTGAGCTGAACTCAATCTCTGTAGTTGGTTCTTCTCGAGCAGCAAAAACAGTAGAATATTTATCTTCTCTTCCAAAACAATTGACATAGATTTCCCCCTCATCTATAGATACTTGTTCAATGCATACTAGATATTGATGATGGTTTGCTTTCCTTGGGCCCCCCAAAAAGTCTACCACTAAAAACATGCCGGGTTTAAGTTTGTTCCATTCTGGCTGTTCATAATCTACTTCTTTCAAATGTTCTTTTATGCAAGATTCCAGAAAATCAGAATCATCTGATTCATTATCAGAGCTATAATTTGTATTGTTTCATCGAGGTCTTCATTGTCTGAATCAGTTTCAATTAGATTTTTCTTTTTCCCTGTCTTTTTTTGTTTCTTCTGTTTCCTTTTTAAATCTTTATTTTCTTTATTCTTATTTTTCTTGACTTCTTTTTCCCTCCTTTGAGCTTTAATAATTTTCATTTTTTCCATGACTTTTTCATTAGTAAGTATTTCACCGTATTTTACAGATTTTAATCTTGGTACTAGATTAATTCTTCTTTTAACAACCTCAAATTTTTCGTAGCTGGTATTCATTGCTTGACAGAAAATATCTATTATTTTACTTGGGGTTTTAATTGGAGTTTTATGGGTAGAGATCGAAGGAATAGCAAGTTCAGGACCAGAGATTTTAGAAACGTTTTTTTTCCAAATTTATATCAACTGTGCTGTTTTCTAAGGTAGTATTGGCTTGATTATTTACACTTAATATTTTAAGATTTTCAATAGGAGATTGCCTCGGAGATTGCTCTTCAATATTTTCTGTAAATTGTGTAGGGCTAGTGCATGGTGTGGATGAGTTTTTAGATTTTAGCTGATTTTCTTTATAGCTTCTTAACAAAACAGGATTAAAATCTGCCTCAGGAAATTTTGTTGAATCAACTGGAAATGTGCCAGTAGAAATAAAACCTTTAACGATGTTATCATGTTTCATAGAAGCTCTCCCAACCTCTCCTAATAACTCAACAAATTGGAATTTTGATAACCTTATGTTACCTTTACCAATTTGTTTTTTCGTGAAGGTTATTAATTTTTTTGTCCAAGCCGTTTTCACTGAACCGAAGACACATAAGACACATTTATCCAATGGTTGTATCTTATCAGTCAAATGACTCGGAAATTTGTAAACTTGAGTGTTGTTATTAAGTGTCGCATTTACAATACGACAGCTTATGTGAGAACTATGCCCATCATACATTAAAAGAGCTGTTTGATTTGGTGTTCCCCATGTCCTTCTTTTATTGTAAACCTTTTGCAACAAAAGCTGTAGAAAACCATTCAAAAAACTGGGGTTCCTCCATCCAACCATTGGATGAAGTAGTGTAGGGTCCCTGGGTAAGCTTTTTCTGAAATCCATCTTGGTTGAACTGCTGCTCCTTTAAATAGTATATAGGGGGGCAAATATGAACCATCTGCACAAATTGTTGCCAACACTGCTGCCTCTGGATTCTCTGCCTGATACTCCTGTGACACGTACTAAAGCTAAAACCAAAAAGAAAGGTAATACAATGTTAGTTAAAAATTAAGGAAACTTACATTTTCCTTTTTCTCCTAATGCCTTTAGTTTATGTGGATCAGTACCAAATCCACTTTCATTTGTGTTAAAAATCAATGATGGTTTTTCTTCCAAATTATAATCCTTAACAAGCAGAGAAAGTTCATTATAAAAATCGTAAACAACTTCAGGGTCTCTGGCGTCTTTTCTTGATTTTTCTAGTAGTTCGGGTTTTTTAAATGAAATTGGGGGATTTCGTTTTAAAAACCCGTAGTACCAATCGTCTCCGGGTATACCATCTTTAAAGGGATTTTTAATTTGAGAAATCTCGACATATTGAGCCACAATATTCTTAATTTCTTCTTTGTCACAGGGATAACCCATCCTAGCACGAGCTTTAATACACTGTACCAACTTTTCGTCTTCTTCTTTTGACAACACTGATGGACGCCCAGCACCTATTTTATCTACGGAGATCTTGCGTCCTTTAATTCGATGAAAAATACTGGATTTGGGAACACCGTAAAAGTTTTCAGCTTGTTGATATGTCTTGTTTTTTATTGAGAACATCCTCCACAGCTCTTCTTAGATCTTCTCTGCTATATTGAGGTCCCTGACGCTTCTTCGTATATTTGCGAGGCATTTCTGAGAAAAAAACAGTTATTTACAATTACCCTGAATCTATTTTTACAATTTCCCCATAACAAAAATTTTTTGGGGTAATTGTAAATTATCAAAAATATACAAAAACCCTTTTATCAAAAAGACACAATTCTTGCTGGTCAGATACTAAGATGGCTAACTTACCTTTTGAAAATATTTAGAATAAGTATTAATCAATACACACTCAAAATTTTTACAAAAACATTCAACGTTTATAAAACGATTTTTAGTTTTTTCGACACTTTTCAAAAACACGTGCTTTAAAACCTCATCCCACGAAATACAAATGCAAGCTGATCATGTACATTATAGCCCAAGGTTAAAACATTGCTGCAGAAGCACCATCTACATTTTAAAGCCCGCGGCTATTTGACAAACACGCCTTTTACATTTACCCCTTTTTACAATTACCCCACTTGACCCTATGTCACTAAACCAGCGAGTTTAGAAGATTTAAAAGAACAAATATGCCACGAAATTAGAAATATTATTAGAAATATTACTCCAGATGTCATTGACAACGTTCAAAAAGAACTTTTAAATCGCCTTGGTTATTGTCAGGTTGTTAATGGTGCTCAATTCGAACATTTAATTTAGATAGGTATTTCTTAAATTTTACATTTTATAATCATTTTTCGTTCCAAATTGTTTAGATAACCACTATTTATTGAAAAAAAATTATAAGAAACTTGACAACAGAGAATCGATGAACATGTTTGTAAACAAAACCCCCTTTGCCCCTGTGCAGATGTTGAACTAAAATAAAGTTGTTGTTTACTACTTCTAGCCTTTCAATGTTCTAAGGTTTTGTTGTCTTAATTTGTCTTCAATGATTTCAGTTATTCTGTCTCCTGTATATCCCATAGCCTTAACTTTTAACCTTAACTAGGTTTTTTCTTCCGTATGTTAGCGTCGATTGTGTGTCCTAGTTTTGTATCAATTCCTTTTTTAAGTGAGTTTATTTCCTCTTTTGTGGTGCACTTAACATTTCCATTTTTTGTGCTGTTATATTTTTCACACCTATTTTCAAGTCGTTGGGGTTTATTTTATCTTGAATTAATTCTATCGTCGAGTTCAAGCAGTTTTGGATTTTATAATTAGTTTAGGTGGTTGAGATGGTTTATCTCCCATGATTGTTTGGCTCTTTTTTGCAACATCAGAATAAGTGGCAATTTTGTTAATGTTGACTTCTTTTCTAAGTTGAGTTACTTCATCTCTTAATTTTGATAGGTCGTTTTTCATTTCATTCAATAAATTAAACAATTTAGGTTTTTTCCTAAGACTTCCTCGCATTGTAAGCAAAGCAGTACTAAAACTCTTTTCTGCAGTGGCATGCATTTTATTTCCGATGATGTTGAGTTGGTAGTTTTATTGTGAATTTTCGACGCAAACAGATCGCAAGTATAAACTTTTTTATTGTCCACTAGTTTATCCTAGTTGTTGCATATTTCAGAATCATTGCCTACCATATTTGTATATTAAACAAATTCCCGCAAGAGACCGAAAATCACATATAGCGGAGTAAAAAAGACAATAAAAGTAGCTCCCTTCTTAAAAAAAATAAAATCGGCTTAGAACCAGATAAAACCTTTACCAAATCATTAATTAGGTTATTGTACATACGAAATGGGCATTTACGACTTTTTTTAGTGGTACCGAGTTTTATAAAATGGAGAATATTGCAAAAAGGCAGGAATTAAAAAAAAGTGCTTTTTAACCTTAACCTTTTAATATCTCCGGAACTTTTTAACATATTCAAAAGATCTTTTTTTTTTGTTTTAATGAGAATACATAAGCGCTGAAAACTGCGATAAAATAAATCCAAAAAACGTTTCTTTTTATTAATATAACATTTAAAAATCATTAAAATTATATTTTCTGCAATGAATTTTTGAGCAAGCGAGAAACTTTTTTATTTGAAAACATTTTTCCATACAATCTGCGAATAAAAGGTAGACAAAACTTTTACGAAGTTTTTAAAAGTAACTGCAATCGGATATATTAGCTAGATTGCGAGAAATCCACCTGCAAAGTTGTGCCAGATTAGCGAGTCAAACAACAGTCGCCGACGTTCGCGGGAGACGCGTGACTAATCATATCAGAGACAATCAAATTTGTTTTTCTCTGGTTGTCTCTTTAAAACTTTTTTCTCTTTAAAACTTCTTTTCTTTTAAAACTTCTTTATTTCTTTTTTGTCTCAAATCTTTAAATTTGGTTGTCTCTGATCATATTATAACCACTAAAAAGCTGTGTCGTAACGCTCTTGATTTTTGTGCGTTAAAACACGTTTTTATTGCGTTGGTGTGTGTTTATGTTTTATGAGAGTTTTGTTGATCTGTTTGTTTCTGGTTTCATATGAACAATAGCAACAATGAAGTGCCTCTTATGTGAACAATTATTGAACAATGATGATTGTATTGTAAAAAAACCAACACAAAAAGGTCTACGTATGATAATAAACTTTGCTCAGAAAAGAAATGACCCTATTAGCCGTAATATTTTGGAGAAAAAGGAGCAAATGTTAAACGGCACTTTGGCAGTTGTGTACCATGTATCTTGCAGAAAATAATTTACAAGTAAACAATTATGTAAACAATTTGACCAAACCGACGACACACAGCCAAGTACAAGCACGGCCACTCGCAGGGGTAGTACGTTTGATATACGAAGAATGTGTTTAAAATGTGGCAAATCAGGCACTAAAAATAAAGAAAAATTAACATCCGTACAAACAGGTTAGTATAAAATTTTAATTATACCTACGAAAAGTTTTTTATATTAAAAAGTTGAGAAAAATATACATAAAAGTAATTTTTTAAATTAACTCTTAGTGGGTGCAAAAGGTTAAAATTGGATAAATTTATAAATATTTTCCGCCGTATGCAACAGCTTTTAACTAATAGCAGTGACAAGTTTGGTTTTTATTACATTGATTAAATTAATTTAAATTAACTTTTAACTGAAAGTGGTGGGCGATGTAATACGACCACTAAGGTTTTCTGTAACTCTGTGGTATATCAATTAATTATCACATGGGATGTGACAAGTTTGACCATTTAGAGTTAGCTAGTGCAGTTTTTAAAATACTTCATACATTTATTAAGATCCTCCTTTTAGATGAGTTTTAGTAAATTACACGTGTAACTTTTTATTCTAGGAACAGGAAAAGGTACGCACGAAAAAAATATTAATGCAGCACAAAAACGGGAAGATATTTCTATGATTTCAAAGCTATGTGGATACGAGGATTTGTTTGCTTATGATGCCAAATATCATAAACGATGCTATGGTCACTATATATCAAAAAAGAATATTCAGGCATTTAGAAACAAACAATTAAAATTAGGAAATAAAACTCTGTTATCACCAAAAAAATAATCCCCAACGAAACAAGATAATTCCGCGGAGACGTCAGATTCAACGAGTGAATCTGAAGTTCATATCTTACACAGAGCGGCTAGAATATTAAAGAATCAAATGCGCGAATTTCAATCCAAGAGGAAAGAATTTCCCATTCCTGAGGACATAAATGAGTATATGGACACATTACAATTTATTTCTTATTTTATGTGCATATATCAACTAAAAATTTGGTAAAACAGTCACATACCATATATGAATTTTGAAGACCCAAGAAAATATGGTTGGACAAATGAGAGAGAGTCTAATATATGGACTCCAATATTTGCGACACAGGATCCCGTCCCAAAGGAACTACGGAAAATTTTAGTTCTTCGATGTTTCGATGGAAACTGCAACACTAGAAAGTGTATATGTGTATCCCAGGGCTTGAAGTGTTATAACGAATGTAACTGTATCTTAAGTTATTATTATTCACCAACTTCATTTATAAATTATTCGTAGATGGTTAATAAATGGCGGCAGTTGGAAGTACGTTCGGTCGGCAACGGTATAGAGCGCGGCAATTTCCACCTACGCGTTACTTTAAAAATTCATATTTCAAAAACTATTTCGGATAGAAACCTGTGGCTTTTTCTAAAAACTTTTTTATGGTTTTTTCTACATTTCATTCGTAGCATGTATGGCAAAATTCATCATAATAAAAAAGTTTATCGCTTGCTGAAAAATTCAATACCAACAATATAAATTTTATAATTTTCATGTTTTTTATTAACAAGAATATAAGTTTTCTGCAATTATTTTACTGCAGTTGTTAGCGCTTATATATGCCCTTTAAGCAAAAAAAAAAGAAAATTTAGCTATATGAATTAGTTTCGGAGATATTGGCAGTTTAATGTATAATGGTAACATTTTTGAATTAAACCATTTTTTTTTTAATTCTGATTTTAAAAAACTCGGTACCATTAAAAAAAGTCGTAATTACCCATTTCGTATGTGTAATAACCAAACTAATGATTTGGTAAAGGTTTCATCTGGTTCTAAGCCGGAAAAAAAAATTGAAACATTTTAACCCGTTATTTACTCCGCTGATAGGGTTTATACACATTTCCTTACCTTCTTCACTGTTGATGTATTTGGAATATCGTTGAAGACAATGGACCGATCAAAAAATTTCCCAAATTATTGCCAAATTACATAGGCGATTTTTACATCACTAATCACATATACGTTAACACATCAAAAAATTGTAATTTCACCATTAAATTCCTCGCTAATAAACAAATTTGTGTATATACACTATGGAACACACCTTACTCAAGCTAGACTAGCAAAATGTAAGGGATTGAAGTTAAACTCCATTTATGGCCCCTTGAACTCAAGATTATATGGGACCGAGGATTTTTAAAAATTAATGTATTTTTTTTAATTTAAAAAAAAAATGTTTTTGATGTGTCACCACCCTGTGTATAAAGACAAGTGAGAACCACATCCTATAATGCATTTAATTAGGCAACTTATTCATTCTCAGTTTTAAATATTTAAATTGTTTCATAAAAATTAAACATGCATTCCACCTAAGTTTTTATGTAACCCTTAAAAACCATACTTTATTTGCAATAATCTCATTAGCTTATTCTTATTTATTAGTAATATTTAAATGTTGTTGTATTATTTTAGGCATTAATGAACAAATAACCGATGAGGTAGATCTTGTGAAAACAGTATTTCGCGTTGCTTCCGAACCACAGGGAACTAAAAGAAAAACTACTGCAGGCGGTAGTAGCAACAAGAAAGGCAAACGTTAAAACAAACTATTATAACGATTACTAACATTGTATTACGCATTACGTTTTTATCTTTATTGTTATAAAAGTTCTTTAATAAGCTGGGTATTATCATTTTACGTTTTATTGTTTTTTTTATACAATAAAATTTTAAATACCATGTAATTTCTATGTACTGTAATAATAAAAACTATCTAAATTTTGTAAAATGGTATAAATAAAGATTTATTTTCTTTGAATAAGGTTATTATGATCAGAGGTATGCGCCAGTTAAGAAAAGTTTGTTATCTCTATTATATCTTGCCAATATCATGAAAATATGACAGAAAGAACTTCAGATCGTAAGAAGCTAACAAGCTTTAGATCATTGAAAGGCTAGAATCAGCATTGCCGTGGAACTATGGGCAGTTTGCTTGCTTGCAACATCCCTGCTGCAATGATGCCAAACGCTTACGTAGAAATTGCAAAAAAACACTTTATAAAATGAAAGTTAGTTACTTATTTTAACAGGCACAAAACAATACTACTGTTCCTTTTTAATAAAATACAGGGTCCTGCAACAGTGCGTCGGTCTTCCATAAAGCCTAAAAAAATAAGGTTATAAATTTCTAACCTCTTAAAAAAATATCTGGAAAATATTTTGAAGTATACAGGGTGCTTCAAAAAAGTAGGGCGATATAAGCAGCAATTTTTTAAAATGGAATGCCATTTTTTTATTTTATTTTTAAGACCGCCTTAGGCTACCTAGTATACGCGCTAAATATGGCTGCTTTGTCATGCGCAGTTTGACTGCAATAATTTTTTTTATAAAAAAAAAAACTAAAAATCATTACATCATTTAATTTCATCTTGATACTAGAAATGTTAATTCAATGTCAATATTGAACTTAATTGGGATTCTAGAAGAATGGAGAATTACTTTGACTTAAATTGTTTCCTTCTGTCATATACAGGGTGTTCGTAGTTAGCAATCATATTTTACGAATTTCAAAGCTCCATTTCTCGCTTTTTTTTAAATGGAACACCTTGTATATTTTTTATCCATTTAATGAAGATTTAATGCATGAACATTTTTTATTATGTAAACATATTAGCTATCTTTAGTCGTTTTTAAAATATTCACGATAATTATCCATAGATAATAAAATGTTTAAATAAGAACAAGGAAATCTGCATTCTTAACAAAATAGGTATTTTAATACCTTTTTTGTTGCCAAGCAAAATATTTCACCTATTTCTCTAAATAAATTTTTGACATTTTGGTAAGAATATCATTTTTGTATGTGTATTATCAGCTTAAGTATTCAGTAATTTGAATTATCGTAACTTTGTTTGTTATTAACAAAGTTAATGGAAGGAATATATTTCGGTTATCACTTGGAATTTCTTGGAAAATGTACAAGTTGTAAGTGGAGTTCCTATTGTTCAATGTTTGTATTTTAGCATGCAATAGTTTTATATCATTATTTAAGGGTGGAAACTATGATGACCCATCAAATTTCAGGCCCATAGCCATGCTTCCCGCGCTTGGCAAGCTTGTAGAGAGATTGGTAAAAACTACGTTGATGGAATTTCTGAAACGGCATAATGTTCTTAACCATCAGCAATTTGGATTCCGGACGAAACTGGGTACATCTGATGCTGTTTTCAATTTTTTGGAGAGTCTGTACATGGGCTTAAACAAACGCTGGGGAGAGTGCGGCGGCGGTGTTCTGTGACTTATCTAAGGCGTTTGACTGTGTAAGTCACAGAATACTGCTACAGAAGCTAGAAACCTATGGATTCAGAGGAGTTGCTCTCGACTGGTTTCGTTCTTACCTATCTGGAAGAATACAAAGGGTATTCTTTGACAATGATATGTCATCCCGTCTGGATATGGACGCTGGTGTACCCCAGGGTTCTATTCTTGGACCAATATTGTTCCTGCTATATGTCAATGATATCTCTCAAATTCCAATTAGGGGCAAATTTACTATCTTTGCGGATGATACAACATTACTTTGGCATGACACTGACACCAAGAGATTAAGGAATATCGTTGATGAAGATTTAATTCTTGTAAAGTCATGGTGTGAATCTAATAGATTAACTTTTAATATTTCTAAAACTAATATTTAAACTTTTAAATGTAATCTTGGAACTGTCACTTTGCAAAATGAAACAATAAGTCCTTCTGAAACATGCAAATTTTTGGGTCTGACGATTGATAAGCAATTAAAATTTGAAAATCATATCTCCTCTTTAATAGGGAAGTTATCATCCAACTGTTATGCTATTAGAGTAATAACACATTCTCTGGGACTTGATGTAGCTAGGCAATTTTGCCTACCATGCGCTTATTGAGTCTTATCTGAGATATGGTATTGTGTTTTGAGGTGTGTGCTCTCAGTATTTGTTCAGCTCTATTAATTTTGCAAAAAAGAGCCATACGCGACATGTGTGTACCTCCCTTTCGTAGCCCCTGTAGGCCATTATTTTTAAAACACTCTGTCCTGACATTGCCATGCCTTTTCATTTTAGAGACTGTTTGTCTTATCCACAAAAAATATCGCCATCAGCTTGGCCCCCCCTCCTCGGGTTACCATTTCCGAACAACCTTCTCTTTACATCTGCCTATCCCAAAAAGTGAGCAGATTAAGAGTGAGCTATTCTGTACGGGGGCAGAAGGCTTTTTAAGCATCTACCACTTTATATAAGGCTAATAAATTGTGAAAAACGTTTTAGGAAAAATATAAAGAAACTTTTCCTTGCTAAACTTGAGTTTTTAAATACAAGTTTTTGACAGTGAAGAGTTTTGCGTAGCATGATGTGACTTCTTACTACCTTTTCTTTGGGTGTGTTCTATATTTTATGTATGTAAGAATTGTTAAAATTTTTGTAAAAGATTATGTTGTCAACTATTTTTAAGGTGTTATATAATGCTTTGTTAACAACAGATTTGACTTTTTGACTTTGACTTTATTTTATTTATTTAAATTAATAAGTTTTATTAATATTTTTTAAATTAATTGGTAAAGATCCCTCATTTGATATTATAAAGTTTAAAAGTGTAGGGGAGAGGGGGGCACATTCGGCCACTTAATGGTTTTTTAATGGATTTACAAAATTCTGAAAAGTCCACCATTTTTACCATTTTTCAGTGTAGCATCGAAGTATTGTTTAATTTTACTTATAATATTTTTTTTGTTATAAATCGAAAACAAATCTCTATAAGGGCCTGAATCTGCCCCATTGCGGGGTACAATCGGCCAGGCAAAGGGGTACATTCAGCCATACATAAATTTACCCAAAAAAAGGTCCCTATTCTTTTTAATATGGTTTATTTAAATATTTTAATATAAAAAATTTCTTTTACTTAACTGTTATTCCTTCAAAGTTATAAAAAAAAGTTACACTTAGATCCCTACGAGATTTTGAAAGTTTTGCATAAATGTTTCCCTGTAAAACATAATAAATTATTGAGGTTTTATTGTATTGTATCTGAGAAGGTTTCATTAATTTTATTTAAGCAGAACGTACATAGCCCTCGTTCGTAAGTGTTTGGCCTCAGCTATGATCCTTTTGGAAATTTCACCCAGGAATTTGTGTATGTTGTTAGAAGCAGTTAAGTTTTTACCCACTGAACTGCCCAACATTACAATTCTTTGCGCTATTTGGTGTACTTTTTCTTATTTTGTTTTATTACACGACGGGGAATGCATTTACGCACGAACTGAGACGCACAAGGCCCTCCAGAACAGTGTGGAGCTCGGTGGAGCAACTACACTAAATAATTCAATAATTTTTTATCAAAAAACTTTTGTTTCTAGAGACTTGCAACTATCTAAAATCAGTTTAGATATTTATTATCTTTTATAGAAAAAAGTTCTATTCAAATCCTTTGGGAAATTTGGGAGTTAGAGCCTTTTTCATTTCTTGAACATTTTACTTTTTAATTAATATTCACAGCAAAACCTTAGTTTGTAGAGGTTTGAGACTATCGTAAGTTGATTTAGGTATTCATTGCTAATATCTGGACATAAAATGATTAAAATCCCTTGGGAATTTCAGGAGATACGGGCATTTATTGATTAAAGCGGATTATAAATAGGTCGCTGGCAGTGTTGCCAGAATGATTTTTGTATATGTAACAGGCAAGCCAACTAAAAAGTAATAAAATGCCATACAAATGTAACAGATTATCACTTATTACTAAAAATACAAATTATTCACGAAATTTCGTGTCGCCGAGTTAGTAAAGACATAAAAGCAATTTTTAACGGACAAAATGATTAATAGGAAAAAAGTTAAATAAAAAACGTATATATGGTATGCTCCTATATTTCCTGCAACCCGCAATACACCCAAATATAAGAAGCAATGGGTCTGGCCGAGCGAAGGATGCTATTTTTGTTTCACCATTTTATGAATAAAATCTTGTCATTATTTTATCGAAAACTTATGGATATATTTATTACCTAATATTATTACTATTAGAAAATAAAATTAATAAAAAACTCATTTAACGTCTTTTATTTCTTTATTTATATAGGATTATTATAGATCTAAAAAATACCAACAAAAACAGAACGCACCAAAGATAATTCTTAGATATCTTACAAACCTAATGAAAAAAAATCACATAACTGTAAGTATAGGAATGATAGGAACTAATATGAAACCAAAAATCTAGGTAATAATACAAAAAACTTTTGGTACATCAGACTTAAGAAAATTAGACTAATTATATGTATAATAGGTATTTAAATGCACTTTTAAGCCACTAATAGGTTCATAAACCATAACCTTAACTTACAAACAAAAATTAAAAACTCGAAAAAAAATATTTCAACCAAGAACATTTCCTAAAAATTAATATGTAGATATAATACTTCAGGCAGATATTAATACATAAACTCAACAAAAATAAAACACTAATTCCAAAAACAAAACAAAAATGGCAACCAAAGATTAGTTCTAGGGTAGAAAAAAAGGAACATAAATTCGTCATAATAAAATAATCATTATAGTTAATCAATAATAATTTTTTTCTTCAATAAAGAAGGTGACGGTTCCCAATTATAACAGATCTGGTCATTTAACATTTCTTTGGTATGTAAAATAGTATCTAGTGTTTGAATTTCCAGACGATTTTTCAATTTCGTTTTCAGCAAAGTTACTTGCGAAAATCTTCGTTCAGCCGCAGCAGATGAATGGGGTAGAGACAAAAGACTTTGCATTAACTTTGTTAAATTTGGAAACATTAATTCATTTAAAGTATTTTTCATTAAGAAAATGTTTGACCAGAATGTTTCGAAATCTGTAGCCTCTATTTTTTTTAATTCTGATAAATCAGCTAACATTCTCCACTCAATATTTAGGCTTTCAATATCATCCACTAGTTCGGGAAAAAAAGTTTGTACAGGTAATGAAATGCTGGGTATTTCACCAGACATTGCCACTTGCGGGTTTAAGATTTTAAGAAAATTTAAAACGGGATCACAAAAGTCAAATCTTTTTTTATTTGCGTACAAAGCTCAATATAAAAATCTAACGCTCTTAATTTAAAGTTATGAACTTCATTTTTTTCAATGTTGGGCTTTGTCATTAAGGCTTCAGTTTTAGCACCAAAATAAATTTGATCTACGGAAAGGAAATTAGATGGATTTTTACAGTCAACCAAATTAAAATCTATATGATCAATATAGTCTTTTTTTAAATAATTTCTGAGTATCATGCGATACACATCACTTACTCTAGTGACTAGGTTAAAAACCTTTGGTTTCTCAGCTTGAAATTCCATATTCAATTTGTTTATCAAATCTAGAATATAGGATATAAACGTAAAATACATCTTATATGTAGGGTGTTCCAGGCAATTCAAAATGTTTTTTGTTGAATTCAAGTCTTCTTGAAAACATTCACCTCTAAAAAACAGTATTAGAGCATCCCAGTTCTCTAAAGTTCGGTCTACAGCAGCCTAAAGTTAAAATAAGAAATATTATTAGTATGTAAAAACCCACGGAAATATATTTTAGGTAATTTACCTGTAAAGAGAGCCATCTGGTTTGAGAGGGATGAAGCATTTTGTGTGGCATGAAAATTGAAAGCATTCCTAGCGTTTGTTACTATGTGAAAAGTAATTATATATTGACCGGATAAAGTCCTCTACACTCCTTGGAAGCTTTTTTGATGCTGCTGAAGAGCAAAGGTGGAAGCTATGACAAACACAGCCAAGCACAAAAATGTTAGGTAAAATATTTCTTAACAGCTTTTGCACACCTCCTATGTTCCCCATCATTACAGCAGCATTGTCAGATGCAAAACCTAGTAGGTTTTGAATTGGCACCTGTATATTTCCCAAATATTCACAAATGGAATTATAAATGCCTTGGGCAGTACAGTCTTGCACCCTTAAAAGTCCCAGAAATGTGTCTCTAGATCTTTGGTGTATTTTGTCAAAATCCCGAGCTATAAGAACTAATGATTTTTGGGTACTTATGTCTGTGGTCTCATCAATTATAAGTGAAAAGTGCTGCTTCTGCAATATACTTGTTATTCAAAATTCAAATTCAAAAGACTTTTATTACCACTTAAACATTGTACATAGAAAATTACATTTTTTTATTACAAGAATTTACACAATGCTAAGAGTAATGCGGACTGAACTGCGATTATAAAAACAACCGATAACACATACACGAGCTAGCGCGCATGTGCTGCTCAGACCGTTAAAACATACTAACCTAATTACAACTAAAAGAAGAATAAAGACTTTCCTAATTATAATTATTAAGAAAATAAGTCATTAAACCCTAAAAACATATAAAAGATAAAAACAAAAAAAAATATATAGTGTAATAATTTACTATATCAATTACATTAATATAGGTACCATCTGTGCAATAGACAGAGAGGAGGAAGGGCGGCAAAAAACACGAGCCGAGGCTGGAAAACCAGGGCAACACGACGCAAAAATGAATAGATATTCCAAAATGAACCATTTAAAATTTTATTTTTATGCCTGCAAGATCAACAAGACCAGTGTTGATTTAAAAAGTAAGAATTCAAAAATAATATGGTTGCAATTAAAGTTGCGTGAATTTGTTAAAATGCCTATGTTATTTGAGAATCAAGAAGAATTTCTTTAACATATGCAATAAATTTCTTTGGTGAACTATTTTTAATGTAATCCGGTAACCTGTTCCACATATGAATGCCTACATACTGGAATGATTTTTTAAAACCTGATGTTCGATGAAATGGAATTCTAATTAAGTTTGGACTTCTTACATTGTGTATATAATCATGGTGAAAAAATAAGTCTCTTAAATATGGCGGCTGACCTGATTTAATTATTTTGTAAATTAAATTATACATATGACACTTCCTTCTATTTCTCATATTTAATATAAAATGTGAATTTAGATAAGGAGTAATGTGGTTTCTATACGATATATTAAAGGAAAAACGCATACAACTATTTTGCAGTTTTTGCACCGTCCTTGACAGAGATACGGTTAGTGAGTCGCCATACACAATGTCTGCATAATCCACCAAAGACAGTACAAGCGAATTGCAAAGCAAATATTTGGTGTTTGATGATAGTAACTGATTTTTGTATTGATATAAGTTTTTTAAACGACCGTAAGCAATTTTAATTTTGTTCTTAATGTGGGAGGCAAAGCTGAGATTTGAATCGAATATAACCCCTAGATTACGTTTTTCCGCAACGGTTGGTATAGCTGTTCCATTAATATTAATTTTAAAATTTTCCATGCAATCTAGAAGATGACTTTTATTTTGAGAAAAAAACATTGCACATGACTTTGAAGCATTTAATTTGAGGTTATGGTTTTCAGCAAACAAAGCAATCTTATTTAAGTCGGCGTTAATTTTATTCTGTGCCACCTGAACGTCTGATATTTTAAAAGAATTATAAATTTGGGAGTCGTCAGCAAATTGGTGCAGCTTAGAATTTTCGATGCACTGATTCATATCAGCAACATATAAAGAGAAAAGTAAGGGGCCTAGTATGGAACCCTGAGGCACCCCTTTTTTAAATGACAAAAACCTTGAAAATTTAAATTCACCATCATTCACCGTTCGGACACAATGTAACCGATCTTTAAGATAAGACCTAAAAAAATTTATGGCATTTGCCGAAAAACCATAATAGTGCAGTTTTGCCAAAAGCATTTGGTGATCTATGGTATCGAATGCTTTACTTAGATCTAAAAGAGTTAGGCAAGTTATTTCCTTTGAATCCTCTTTAAACCTGATATCATTAACAATACTGATAAGACTAGTTATAGTACTATAAGATTTACGAAATCCTGACTGGCAATCAGGAATAATTTTTAAATTATAAACATAGTCAGCTATTTCGTTGTATACGTGACGTTCTAAGATTTTTGAAATGACAGGCAGAATACTTATTGGCCTAATGTCTTTATAATCTGTTGGACAAGGTATTTTTGGTAAGGGAATGAGTATCGCTTTTTTCCAATCATCGGGGAATTGGTTTTCTAAGATGCAGGAATTTAAAATATTGACTAATGGCTTAAGACAAAAAGGAAGACATAGTTTAAGATCTCTAATGGAAATTCCATCACCATCTATTGCATTTGACCCTATTTTATTTATAATATCGACAGTTTTATTTTCAGTTATAAGACTTATATTAAATTCCGTCTCAAAGTTACTAAATGTATTTGAATTATAAAAGTTAAGTTTTTCTAATGATGTTGAATTAGTAGGGCCCACGGTGTTCGAAAAAAAATTATTTAAGTCCTCGGGTAAATTGAGATTTTCAGGAATAGGGTCAATCTTTTTTTTAGTAAAATTAAGTTTTTTTGCTTTGTTCCAAAATTCTTTACCCTTTTCTATAGACATTTGCTTGAAAAAAGTAATTTTTTCGCGATTAATTGCGTGTTTAGTATAATTCTTTAATTGCCTGTAATATGACAAATTCACGAGAGTTTTTTGTCGAGTATATTTTTTCCGAGCTTTGTCTCTTAATTTAATTAGATGTTTAATATTACTCGTTATCCACGGCGTAAATGGTCTATCCTTATATAGTCTTGTTTTAAACGGAGCGTATTTATTTATTAAATAGGAAATATTATTGCTAAGTAATGACACTTTTTGATTAATGTCAGAAATATAATAAATATTATGCCACTGTAGCTGCTGAGCCTCCTCCCCAAATGAAGTCATGTTAATACTATTGTAGTCCCTGGACCTAACAACTTTTTTACATAATTTAGATTTTGGTAAGTTTAAAATCGCTTGAACTAGATTATGATCAGATATGGACTCCGATATACAGGTAGATTGAGAGCTAAGACACTCGATGTTACTGCTAGCTACAATGACGTCAATAAGGGTATTAGACCGATTGTTGATTCTAGTAGGAATACTTCCAAAAGATACTTAAAGTTTTGAGTTGCTGCAGTTGGTCTAAGTAAATCTATATTTAAGTCCCCCATAAAAATTATACTGTCATAGCAAGGAACAGATATAGTAAAAATTTCTTCAACAAGTTCAAGAAATGTAGGCATGCTAGAAGAGGGTGGCCTATATATATTTACTAATAAAATATTTCTTTTATTTGCAATAAACCTTATACTTAAATACTCAAACTCATCAGTTATATGGGGAAATGTTACTAAAGAGAACTTAATGACTTTCTTTGCATAAATACCAACCCCGCCACCCCGCCCATTCCGATCTTTCCTTATAAAATTATAATTAGGTATGTTAAAAATCAAGCTATCATCATCTGGTGTAAGCCAAGTCTCTGTAACTCCCAAAATATCAAAGTCATATTCACTGGCATAATTTAGAAATTCATCGAAACCGGTTTTTATGGAGCGAAGATTTAAATGAGCAACACTGAAATTGGCCTCAGATTGCCGATCCTGCAGGATTTCAAAACTATCCCCCATTGTATACGTCAACCCTTCGCCACCCCAACTCGTGCCAAACCGCCCCACCGCCCCATCCCTCCAAATTCCATGTCATTCCACAAAAAAATGCACAAAAAAAACAGTCGACTATATGGAAATATGCAAACATAATAAGAAAAAAATGTGGCCTGATGGTCTCTAAGTTTTATCCACTTCCTACCGCGCAAAAAACCAGATGTAAACAAAATAATAATATTCCAAAAGTATTCCATATTATATTATATGCCCCCAAAAGATATTATTTATTTTTTTAATTTGTTATAAACATATTGCTCAAGAACTTTCGTTATAAAACTTGTTAAAATTTATCCTTATCCTAATTACCATAATTAAACCCTCTCAATTCAATAATAATAATAATAATAATAATAATAATAATAATAATAATAATGATAATAATAATAATAATAATAATAATAATAATAATAATAATAATAATAATAATAATAATAATAATAATAATAATAATAATAACAATAATAATAATAATAAAACTTGACTTAAAATTGAAATCGCTACTAATAAACAATCAAATTTTTTTTAAATTTATCATGAGGTATTGAAATAAACCTGACATATACAAGAACAGGATAATTTATAATGCAAATTAAATTTATATTAACATATAATTGTCATACAATGAAGAACCCCTAACAGCATAATAAGACCCCTGACCTGCATAAAGCATAATAAATATATTATTAGAAGGACATACCCCAAAAATCCTGAATCCAAGTAAAAAGAGGGAAAACACTTCACTTTTAGTCACTAACGGAAATCATGTTAGCACTAATGAGCCCCTGAAAGTCTTCCTCTGAACTCACTTGATGTTTCACGGGATGTCCAACAGGAATTCTGAAAATGGCTTCTTACAACCTTAAACAATTTTCGTACCGCAGGATTAAGGACTTCGGTAATTAAAAGTTTATGTCCCTTAAGATGTTTTTTATTGTAAAAAACATCGTCGCGGAGCCACCGTTGGCAAAACGATACTATAACTGGCCTGGGTTTGGTATCAACGCCGGTGTTTGGGTTTATCGTTTTTTTTTCGCCTAGACGATTTAAAAAATTTATGTCGCTTTTTGTAATTTTGATGCCAATATTAGTATTAACTATTTTAATAACTGTATACAAATCTTGTTGTTCATGTATGCCATGTATAAGTAAATTGTTTTGATTTGTTGATATGGCCGCCTTGTCTGCTTCCATCTTTAGTTGAGCTACCTCTGATCTTAGGTCCTGTAGACTACTAATGGTAGATTTTTCAAACTCCAAAAATTTTTTCTTTAGGGTTGCACTTATATCTGTATTGTCAGATGGGTCTGTAGATGTCGATTTAGCCTTATTTTTCGAACCAAGATCCTTTTTAAAAATTTTAAGTTGACTGTCAAACTTTACCGCCATTTCTTCTAACCTTTCGTTCAGCTTCTGAATATCCATTGAGTTTTTGTAGGAAGTTTCTTCGTTTTTTGGTTTAACCATAATTTGTTGTTCTAATTGACACTTGCACAATAGGTTACTATAACTTTTGGGAACTATTTACTAATTTAAACACCAAAATTTTGGAAAAAACTAAGAGACCAAACGATCTTGCTATTCACTCAGTAGCGCCATCTGTCCCATCTCATTATCAAGTTTATTTGTTCCTGAGCTAAACAATCTTTAGTCAATTTTGTGGCTTTTGTTCTGTTGCATTTAAGTTTTTTAGCCACATCTGAATCAGGAAAAATTGAAATTAATTAATAGTATTAAGTGATCCTTTATAAGGAATGGTAGATTATGCTCACTAATAAATGATACAAGTTTAAGCTCAGCCCGCCTAACAGACTTCTCCACTTGATCATTTTTTTTACAAAATTTATTATTTTTGGGGTATTTTTCGCTTTTTCCAAATTCATTTTGTGTAAAGAAGTTTCTTGGTGCCTTTTAAAATGAGGTACACCACCTTTTAGGGTGCTATTACACACTTTGCAATAAAAGTCCTCATTTTCATGTACATCAAGCCATTTAAATGTTACAGTCCATTGCTTTTTAAAATTTTGTTTGTATATTTTTTCTTTCTTCTGCTTTGCAGGGATTACCTCACTGGTACGTGCTCTGGCTTCTTCGGCACGACTGCAACCAGCAACAGGTTCTATCACTTCTGTGACACTTTTAGAACTTGAGCTTTCTTGTTCTGCTGTCTCTTGTGGATTAACAGACTGTTTGGGTTTTTTTTATTAGGAACCTAAAATATTTATATTTTTTAGTTTCATATACAATTGCATTAAAATATACCGGGAGTCTAAGGAAATTGGTTTGCCATTATATTTTTTTTAATTTTAAAGTTAAAATAATAAAATTCGGTGTAGGTAACATTTAAAGTTAAAAAAAAAACTCTTCTACCTACCTGTCCATTGCAAAATAACTATAATGGGGTGTCTTAGGAATTTATTGTATGTCCTTTCCTTGTTAAAATCTTATCACACACACAACTCCTCTAATAGAAACGACTAAAGCTTACTAAGAAAAACGACCAACAAAATTTAACGAAAATTTATATCTGCTAAATTATCGTAAACATTACCTCTATAGTATAAAATAATCTTATCTTTGTCTTTCTCGCATGGTCTAAGGCAACGACCGTAAAGAGAAGGAACAAGGATAGAAAACAAAGCGTAGCGCGTAGCCTTAGCGCGAAGATTTACGGTTCCGTTGCGTTTCGGCTTGCGGCGTCGCTGCCTAGCATACGTTAAAATACAAATATGCCTAGCCAATGAGAGCGCTTCGGCATCCGCGAGGGCGTGGTATGCGAACCGCCAAATTCAAAATAGGAAATTTTCAATGTATGTAGAGTTTTTCTATTCATATTTATATTTAATTAGGTTTTTATGATGCGTATATATTTTAGATGAAGAAAAGTGCAATATGCATTAAAAACATTTAATAAGAAGATATTTTAGCTATTATTAGTAAATGGATTATTGATTTTTTTTAATATTTACAGCGTGTGATCAATTATTATTTTAAAAATATTTTATAAATACTTGCCAAATTTGGTTTTTATAGCAAATTATCTCTTTTAATGACGAAATTTGTTAATCATTTGGTATAGCGGTACGTGTAAGCGCAATGTATGAATTATTTAATTATTATTGTTACTTAAATATTAAAAATGGGGTGATACGAAATTGAATTGGTGTGTAGAGCTGATAAATTAATTGGTTAATAGGTGGATGAGTGAATAAATAAAAAAGTAAGAAAATAAAAATAAATGGCATTTAAATTTTTTAACAATATATGGTGAACATTTTAAAGTTCGCATTTTTACATACCTCTGTGTCATAATTCTAATATGCACCTTAGTAATATAATAATTGTCAATAGTTATTTGAAAGTATAATATTATTTTAAATTGTCCACTACCACTATACATTATACTTTAGTGGTTGATAATTGATATAAAGTATATATATATATATGGTTGGAAAAGCTGGATAAAGTGTAAATATGACTAAAAAGTCAAAGTATAAGAACAGAAAACAAAAAAAAACGTAGAAATTATATTTTAACTTTGTTTATTTCAAATAATAAAAAATCTATAAATTTATTTGTTATTTAAATATAATAATTTATGGTATTTTTAATATCAACAACCTCAAAATTAAATGCAAAGAGGCTAAATGTATTAATCTGGTATATAGTATGTAGTATGTAGACTCGCACTTCTTTAGCTTATTTGTCATCTCGGCTCGTCATGTATATACAGCCCAAACCATTCAAACTTCCATACAATAGTAACATGGAAAAAAATTACTGCTCTGTATACATTTTAATTCATAAATATATACTCATAGAGGACCTTCCCCCTCGTTCGATGCCAATTTCAAGTTAATCCAATTAGCTTTTCTGCACCCTAAAAAATATTAAAAACATAGCAAACAAAATGTAATAGAAAATGATTAGTTGAATATTAACATACAAAATAAGCTAACATTTTAGTCTTAAAATAAAAGATATAAAAATAGTTATAAAGAAACCAACACCTATGACATCTTATAATTTGTTTTTACAATTTGAAACCTGCACCAAAACCTTACAAAAAATATACTTAGTTATATTATATTGATTATAACACAAAATACCATATAAAATACCACATCCTATTTTTGTTAACTTCACAGCTATAATAAAAAACATAAAAAATAACAAACATAAAAAAATAACTACAATTCAAATATTACCTAGCCATTAAATACACAAAGAAATCTAGCTTATTTTTTATTTGGATAGTACATTTGTTTTTCAATTTTTCTTTTCTTTTCAATGCCCTGAGAATTTTCTTCCTCCACTTCTTTATTTTTAAATTTGTTGATTACAGCCATAAATCTGGCAAATGCATTTTTATCTAAACTTCTACCATAGCTACAAATCTCTTGCAATGCAATCTTAAAATAAGTATAAACGATGTAATAAAAATGTAACTTATATTTTACTCAAACTACTTCTCGATTTTCTTCAAAGTCCATTGCAGAACTATTGACTTTCATTTTTGAACTCTCCTGAATAAAATGGTTTACATCCTCCTGATAATTGATTTGGCTAGTTGTGGGTTGATCAACAAACAAAACATTATCCTCTTCCTCTTCACTCACAGTTGGGGAACCTACAACAAACTCGCTCCTCTGCTCAAAAATGGCTACAGCATGTATATGTTTACAAAGTACTGTTTAGACAGAATTTTCTGGACACTCACATCTGTATTTATGAAAACATATTTTACAGATGTTACAGTATCCAGTGCGACATTGCTCATCACATAGTTTATTACAAGACACAACATAGAACTTACCACTTACCAAAACACTTTGTACTTTAAATTTTCCAAATTCCAAAAATTCTACCTTACCATTCATTTTTTCGGCTTTGTTATGGGCTTCTATTACAATTTTATGCTGATAGCTATTTGAGTTTGGTCTTGTTGACATGTTCCTTAAATGCGAATGCTTCCCCCAGACTTCTCACTTTGCACGCGCTATTAAATCCTAAAAGTAAACACAACAAAACATATTTATGTATGTTTGATAATGATAACTAAGACTTTGTACAACCTGATATCACTCCTGTTGCAATTGTAAAATATGTGTTCTTCCCCATTCTTAAACTTGTTTCGGGTCTGACAAGCATAATCTACTTCCCTATTATCTCGTGCCTAAAATTTAAAATTGATTCTTTGACAGTTATATGGTGAATATCAAGCAAATGTTTGTTTAAACAGTTAAAATATGAAAATGTCTGGATATCATTAGTACACATTGGACATATAATGTGTTTTATTTGTTCCTTCACAACAAATTCAGGGTAAAACTTTTTCCAATGCCTGTTTCTGGTAGATGTGCTTGAAAATTCCTTATTACAAACTTCACAGATTGCATTTTGTTGACTGCAAAATAAATAATTATTCAAATTAGAACTAAAAAAATTATATGTATCTTACCTTAGTGATGCCATATTTGTCTAACAGACAGCAACAAATAAGTGCAAATATTGGTTTAAGTGGAAGGAAATTATGCACTAAGAAACACTGGCAAGTTTATTGAAAGGTAATGAAACTCAAACACTAAATTGTTTGTTTTTGAGCCCAAAACCAGCACAGATATGGATTGTATAGATAATGGAGTAAACACTCAACACTATATACTATGAATTTTCACTCAAATAGTCGCAAAGTTGATATAATTGTTGATAATTAAATCAATTATTAGGAAGCAAGCAAAGCAAATAAAATCTGCAATATAGGTTAAGTTAAACCATAGAGTAATTAAAAGTATAATTAAAATTTAATATTTATTTCTCTATGAGTTAAACAAAACCAATGCCTTGATTTTCAATTTCCGTAGCTAATCGGCAACGAAATTCGACGTACGAACTTTCACGAAAGGATCATCAGTGCTGCTCCACTCTCAATTTCTCTGATTGGCTGGGCATATTTGTATTTTAACGTATGCTGTTGCCCTGTAGGCTGAGGGATTCCATATAAGTTTTTATACTTTACAGACTTTACACTTTCAAAAATGGGTATTCGATTTTTTTATCAAACTTTTTAAATGTTTAGGCGAAAAATTAAAGAATTTTATGTGCTTAGCTTTAAAAATAGTAAAATGTAATAGATTTAGAGGGTAATGTAACAATGTAACTAATTAAGCTGAAATGTAACAGATTTATTACAAATGTAACAAACTGGCAACACCGGTCGCTGGCAACCGACATATGCTGCGTTCTCGACTCCACATAAACAATGTCACTCTGTTCACTGTTGTAGGAGCATAAGCACAATGTTTACAAAATTGTTTGTTTATTTTCAATAGTTAACACAAACAAACCCGGTGTTATGTTCTTCTAACTATAAAGGTCAAAACAATCTTACCACAAATGGGTAGTGAGGAATATTTCAACACCATCCTACAAAACATAAACAGGAAATATGAATTTATAGATAATAAATGGAGGAACAATAAACAATATGAGATTAAATTCAGGACCCAGTTGCTCATAAAAAATGAAGATTATGAAAAACAGTGTGATCAGTGGGTGGAAGAATTTTCACATAAAACCAAAACTGTTTGGGTTCACAAATTATCAAATTTTGGCTCCAAGGTAAGGTACAGAAAACAGTACCAGTGCTGGACCTATGACACTAATGAAATCAATCAGGAAATGCTTTTTGACCATAGGAAATGTAAGGCGACTCTTGATATTAAGGTGTTTGCCCCAGCAGCTTTGCCTGTTAAGACCTCCAAATTTTTAAGACTTGGCTTAAATGCTTTAGTAAAGGTAAAACCCTATTGTGATTAATGGTAAATACTTTAGATTTTATTTATTAAAGTGAGTTGTTATTATATGCAGATATGTGGAGCCCTATATTATGATATATTGAATGGCATATTTGCCGCACACATTCCTCTTAAGCAGCAATGTAAAAGAAGATTTCCAAATTATTATTCTCGAGAATTGATTAAGAACATTTATTTATTTATTTTTATTTATTTATTTATTAACGGAATCCATTTACAAAAGTATTACATACCATACAAACATATATTTTCAGATACAAAACTATCTATAAATCAGTGAAAGGTGTAGATGAGTTAATTATTTAAAGCCCCTATGAAATAATATTCTTTAACTGCCCCTTAAAAGATGTTATCCTAGAGTCAAAAAAGTTTATCTGTCCTGACAGACCATTAGCACTTCGAGCCATTCGTGTAATTGGCTCATTAATGCCATAATTGGTATGGTGGAATGGGACTGAAAATATTTCTGATTGTCTATTCAATCTGGAAGGCACCCTAAGTTTAAAAAGAGACAATAACTCGGGACAATCTAAAGTAGCATTTAAAACCTTATGCATAAAACATAAGTCGAGTAATGTTCTTTGTGACTCTAATGTTGGTAAGTTCAGGTTATCCCTGACCCACTGATAGTAATACTCCTGTCTCCTGTAACCACATCTAAAAGCCGCCACCCTTAAAAGGAAAGAAAAGTTTCCTTAATAGGAAAGAAAAGGCTTTTAAGGACTTTAAAATGTACAATTCTCCATTCTTTCAAAATAAATTCCATTCTCTTAGATGCCTTATCAAACTACAAATACACAATGAATATAAGTTGTATATCAAACACCGAAAGGAATATTTCTTTGGGCCCATTTAGCTTTTGGAATTTTATTGGTTCTAAGAAGGCTGGCACCAGGATTCCTGGTATGATGAGGCTACTCGATTACGTGGTAATTAAAGACCCACAAGAAATAGTTAATGCTTTTGCACTGTTCTTTGGTGCAGCATTTATACAATAAAATTTCATTAACCATTGGTCGACATCTGATAATGTGCCCCACTTTGACATTTCCAACTTTGATGGTTCTCAGATTATTTTGGCTAGTAAAAAACTCAAAAATAAGTTAACATCTGGTGTAGATGCTGTGCGTAGCTTCTTGGTTAAAGATTGCATTGATGTCCTGGCTGATCCGCTGACCTACATTTTCAACTTAATACTGTCAACAGAAGAGATTCCTGAAATTTGGAAGACTGCTAAAATAATTCCTATTTTAAAAGCTGGGGACTCTGATCAAATCGTGAACTACAGGTCAATCTCATTACTCTGCAACTTCTCAAAAAGTTTCGAAATTATCCTGAATTGGTCACTATTTAGTCACGCAAAAGAACTCATCTCTGTAGACCAGCATGGATTTTTTAGCGGACGATCTTGTGTTACTAACTTATCCTGTCTGTCTAGCCACATCTGTGAATCACTTGATGTTAATACCCAAGTCGATGTTATTTATACTTATACCGACTTCCAAAAAGCCTTTGATCGGATAGATCACTATATTTTGCTGCATAAATTAACTCAGTATGGTTTTTCAGGGAGATTATTTATTTTATTTCATTTCTACTTGACTGGTAGATCTCAATATGTTGAATATGAGGGCTTTAAATTGAAGCTTTTTAACGTAAGGGCTTTTAACCACAGGGCTCGAACCTGGGTCCACTCCTGTTTAGTTTCTTTATAAATGACTTGATTGAGTCACTAACTTGTCATAGGCTGGCTTTTGCCGATGATTTGAACCTATATTTAAATGTATATGGTATGGAGGATTGTGTTTTTCTTTAGAACTGTCTAAATACATTGGAGGTATGGTGCGCTGTTAACAAGTTAGGCTTGAATGCGGCTAAATGTAGTGTGGTCAGTTACTCTAGATCAAAAACACCCTTAAATTTTGATTACTTTATTAATGATACTATTTTGAATAGATTAGAGCAAATTACTGATCTTTGTATCACCTTTGACTCTGAATTTACATTCGTTCCACACTTCAACAACATAGCCAAGTCAGCCTTGAGAAGGCTTGGGTTCATAATTAGAGGTTCTCAGAGTTTTACTTTAGAATCTACACTAAGACTGCTTTTCTGTTGCTTTGTAAGATCAAAACTGGAGTTTGGCTGCATTATATGGAACCCGCTCTATCAGAATCATGTTGGTCTCCATGAATCTGTTCACCATAGATTTGCTAAGTTTTTGGCCTTCAGGCAGGATGGCATATATCCAGTTAGAGGGTTTGATCATTGGCAACTATTGGAACGCTTCAATCTACATCCATTACATCTCAGAAGAATGATTCTCTGTAAAATTCTTGCATGGTTTACTGAATGGATTAATTGATAGTCCTGTACTTCTTTCTGGTGTACGTTTCATAGTGTCTAGGCTTAATGATAGACATCCCCTAACATTTTTTCTGCCAAGGCCTCATACTAACATCCTGTTGAAATCCACTATATACAATACTGCCACTATATACAATATGCGATATAAATTTCTCTCCGGTTCATGTGATTTTTGATATCTTGGTGGATCATTACTCTTGGGATTAAGACCCATGTGTTTAAGTTATAGTAGTAGGTATATTGCAGTTAATTTAATTTAATTTTGTTGAATATGTGATTATCTTGTTAAACTTTTATAACTGGGTTTTTATATCATATTAATAGTTATTTGTTCTAATTTTTTGGATTACTTTTGAGATTGTGACTTTACTTTTTTTCTTTTCATTCTTTTAGGTTTGTTTTGTGTTTTTTTTTAACTATATTTTTCATTGTTTTGCAACTGTTTCCTGTTATTGGGCAAGTTGCCTGTTGGAAATAAATGCTTATTATTATTATATACATATAGTGGTGGAAGAATGTATGGAAACTTTTTATTTTGACAAGTATATTTCTTTCTAATATTTATTGCAGCATATAAGTATACATAGTAGAATAATATTTCTAATAATATTTATTAAAGTTTTCATATAAAATAATGATTATTCATATTAATAATTTTAAATTATAGCTAATTTTCATATAACAGTTGGAAATAAGAATGGAAACGTCTACTATTTTATAAAAAAACAATAATATAAACATTATGATTAAGACTTTTTAGTATTTTCTAGAATACCCGTCAGTATCTAGGCAAAGAGTTGATCAATTTTTGAAAAGTTCCTGTAGGAATTTTTCACCCCTCAAGTCAAACAAATCAATAAAAAAATGCTTTATTGTATACAGAGCTAAAACTCTCATTTTTCCAAGTTTAGGAAAAAAGTATATACCGGTTGACGCAGAAAACAGGGAATACTTAGGTAATAACTTTTTTACTTTTTAAGATAAATAAATGAAATTTGGTATATCAATAGAATTATTATAAGAGCATCTTTTGACATATTCAGTTGTTTTTTGTCACTTCCAGTTTAACAGTCAACTAACAGAAGTCACACTAACTTTCTTATTTTAAATGGGACACTTATTAAGGGTATATTATTACGTATTTCAATAAAAAATCATATTCTGAAAACAATGTTACTGCATTTGCTACTTTTTGTTTTATACTCGTAGAAAAAATATTTCTTCTAAATTTTAAAATAGGATGCCATGAATGCGTTAAAAGTTTCAATTTTTAATCAAGTAATCACGGAAAAATAGTTTTTGTTACATTTTATGATTTAAAACTTTCACACGTCTATTTAAAATGTCCAAACCATTAATTTTGGCATTTACGTTATTTTTTAAATAGCACATTATTGGGATCAAATACTTTTGAAATAAGGTTTTTTTTCCCAATAATTTGGTATGACTATTTTTTAAATCGGTGGACAAATAAGCCCATAAGAAGACAAAAATTTAGTCATATAAATAAACGCGTTTAATAGTCTAAATTAAAAAATTTTTGGAGACATTGCTGATATTTTAATACGGGTGTAACTTTGATTCTGGTGTGGTTCTCTGAATCATTTTTGTTCAAATTTTTATTTTTAATAAAATTGTACTATGTCCTTTTATTATTTATTGTGGTGGTTATTAAAACACGCCTAGCGGTACTTTCTATGTAGGTATATAGAATAGATGTAATTTATTTGTTGCATACAATAAAGATTACTTTATTTTTATTTTTAATTAATAAAAATAAAGTAGAAGGCTTTGGTTTCTTGGCAAGGAGGCTGCATTTTGACGTGTTCTTGAGTAATTTTTCAATTCACGTAATACATAACATCTTGTCAAGTTGAATTATTACTTGTTATTGAAATAAATTTGCCGTAGTTTTTGAAAAAATTTCAATGTTTACTAATATTTGAAATGTTTGCTAACTGTATTTATTTAAGTAATAAAAGACAATGTAAATTATTGTTTTTCCGTGATTACTTGCGATTAAAAATTAAAATTTTTAATGCATTTATGAAACCTTATTCTAAAATTTAAAAAAATAATTTTTTCTATGAGCATAAAACAAAAAGTGGCAAATGCGGTATCATTATTCTCAGAATATTATTTTTTATCAAAATACATAATGATGACTACCAATTGTCCCATTTAAAATAAAAAAGTTAATGTCACTTCCTGTTAAACCGGAAATAACAAAAAATAACAGAATACCTATGTCAAAAGATACTCTTATGACTAATCTATGGATATACCAAATTTCATTTGTTTATCTTGAAAAGTAAAAAAGTTATTAAGTGTTTCCTTTTTCCTGTGTCACCCGGTATACAAGGTGTCCCGGTTCATGTGGGAAATCTCTCGGATTCAGGTAGAACATCGAAAAATAATACCGAACGTTCCTATAAAAAAAAAATGCTACAGGCCTTCTTTACGAAGATACAGCCTCCTAAAGGACGCGGCTGGAAATTGGTTTTTCATAAATTACTTTTAAACTACCCGGTAGAATTTAATAAAAATTTTAGGTGAACACTATTAGGGACCTCTTAAAATGACATCCTTAAAATACATTTACCTTGTTTACTTTACCAGGGGCGGACCAGGTTGTACACTTTAATGCGTATATTTTTAATTTCGATGTAAGTCATTTAATTTAAAATAATACATGTTCCTAAAAATACAGTGGTGACCTAAAAAAAAAACCTATGATGAAATGTAATTCTTTGGAGCAGTTCTTTCCGAGTATCGACTGGGGTGGAATACACCAAGGTTTTGAGGTGACCTTATAGATAAAAATCTAATGGCGTTAGATCGGGAGACCGAGGAGGCCAAGCAACAGGTCCTCCTCTACCTATCCAACGGTTTTCAAAAGTATTATTTAAGTAGTGTCTTACAGCAAGGCTAATATGGGGTGGGACTCCATCATGCATAAAATACATATCTCGGCGGGTTGCAAGGGGCAAATCTTCTAATAAATCTGGAAGATTGTTCTGGAGGAACTCCAAAAAGTTTAAACGTGGTGGCAGTTCAAATGGCCCAATCAAAAAATTGCCAATAATTCCTGCCCAGATATTTATTGATTGGAATTGATCTTGATGAGAAATAATAGTATCACGGGGATTTTCATCAGCCCATACATGTAAGTTATGTAAGTTTTCAATTCAATTTTTGGTAAACTCTGCTTCATCCCTAAAAAGAATCGTGCTGATAAAGTTAGGGTTATTTCGCTGCTGATCTAACAGCCAGTTTGCGAAGTGTATTCTAGGAGCAAAATCTCTGGGCAGTAGTTCATGCACTTTTTGTAAGTGATATGGGTACAACAGTTGTTCTTGAAGTACCATATGTACAATTTTTTTGGACGAATGAAGCTGAGCGGCTAATTCTCGAGTACTCGTTGTAGGAGTGTCTTTTTTTTTCTTCCAATTGCACTGTATGTGCTGTTCTCCTCCGACCACCATTATTCTTTTTTTTTTCAAAACATCCTAAAATTGCATTAAGGAAATTTAATAATATTAGCTCATTAAGTGGAAAACAGAAACCTACCAGTTTCCTTAGACGTTGATCAATACGTTGAAATGTTTTCTGATCCGGGATAATGCGATTGGGAAATCTTTCTTCATACAATCTTTTTGCTTCCAATGTATTGCAAGACGCCAGACCATACATAAGATGCATATCTGCATACTAAATAAAAGTAAACTCCATATTTTGACGTAATTTAAATTAAAAGTTACCAAAAAATATAAAAATTAAAAAAATATTATCAAATAAAGGATGAATATGTTGACAAAGATTAGGTTTAAATGATAGGTATTTGCTAAATTAGGAGTATAGCAACGTTTGTAACAATAATGCGTTCAAAAATGCAAAAATTCCGATAAATAAGTCAGGTACAATACAAAAAACAAATACATTGTTACAAACAGGTAGGTTACAAACTTCTAAAATGTAAATTATTTTTAATAACTTGCAACATTGTGGATATTAAAATACTCATCACAGATACATATACATTACACAACACTAAAAGTGCTCAAAAACTAAATAAAGCCAGATAAAAAGGCAATAACTCTAAACTTAACAGAAATTAAAAATATTAAGTACATTAGTGCAAGTCTTAACTATAAAACATAATTATCGGTATAAAATTCATCTAAATAATAGTATGCTTTGGATCAATAAAAAAATGTTGACACTACATATAAATTGCCTATTGTTCTCTATACTTTTGGAATTAAGAGGCAAGCAATTATCTACATATTTTTTTGCTCTCATATATTATAGAGTATTTTGTAAGAGATGATGTTGGAATGCACAGACCCAAATTCTGACTATTAAACCTGGTCCTATAAGCATTATGACTATGATCATAAGGTCCCTTGTATTTCCTGTGAACCAACTTGATTGTCATCAACATAAATATGCAAGTCAACATGAGAATCCTCTCCCCTATAGAGGGCGACAGTGATCCCTAAAATCCTTTTATCTCTCCGGTAGAAAAGGGCATTGTAGGAGCTGAAGGCTTGTATAACCCCAAAATTGAATTTCATAGTGTAGTTTAAAACTTCACCAGGGCAAAATAAATATTTTTTGTCGTCCTTTTGTCAAGTTCACACAGTTCACAGTGAATCAATGTAATAGCATAGCAGGCGGAGTCTAATCTTGTCAACATGCAAATATGTGTTTACAATTTCAGTTTTGAATCAATAAAAATGTCCAAAAACTTAGAGCACTCTGTTTTACTTATGGATTCTCCATATCTAGTATCTCTCTTGAATGTTATGAGATTGATTTTGCTTATATTAAAAGTAAGGTTCTTGGAAACACACAATTTTTTTGCTGTTTGAATATCTTTACTTATTGTCTGCTCCAGATCTGGGTTGCCTGTTCCCTGCCAAAGTATTGTGATGTCATCAGCAAATATTGTGAAAGATCCGTTAATGCTGATGGAAGCAAGATTATTAATGTATATAAGAAAGAGTAGTGGGCCAAGCACCGATCCTTCGGAAACTCCACACTGAATGATTTGAGCTGATGTCACTAATCCATACTAACCACCTGCCTCCTATTTGCCAGGTAGGACTCAAGCCAAGTCAAATAACAACTTCTGAATCTATAGCAAGACAGCTTTTGCAGCAGTGTTCAGTATATATTTCGGTAATTGATCAAATTACAAAATAAATATAGTATATAAAATATTCAATAAAATAAGATTTTATATTGCAATAAAGCACTTGAAGTATTAGTACTATCATTGAAGATTTAGCATAAATAACAGATAACAGGTAACATCAATAAAATTAAATAAAATATAAGGACAACAATGGTTTAAAACAGAGTAACTACAATAGAAAAGAATATGACACACTTTAAGCAAAGTCAATATATAAAATTATATTGCACTTAAGCAGATTTTAAAATTCGTTGATGTGAACTCGGAGAACAATGAAACAAATCTATACTGACACTATTTGAGTTAATCATCATTCTACCTATTGCACAGTTTTCACTGACACAACAACTTAGGAGACTGTATTACATTGTTAAGAATCTTGTATGTATGTGATAATATCGCAGTTTTTACGTCAAGTCTCCAACTTTTCAATGTTCAGCAATCTATATATTTCATTGTAATTAATATTAATACAAGGAATATTAAGCTTGTAAGCAATGTATCTTATGAATTTACGTTGAACTTTTTCTAGACACATTATATATTTATCATAATAAGGTGACCATATACAAGAATTCGACTCAAGTTGACTGCGAACCAATGAAAAATACAGAAGTTTAATGGAATCAATACTGCTGAAAATCATGAGTATGCCTCTTAATAAAACCCAACATTTTGTAAGCCTTATTACACAGGTTTTCAATATTTTTTGAAAAAGTTAGTCTGCAATCAAAAAGCACCTCAAGATCACATATCTCTGATACCTTCTCAATAAGTGAACTCATTAGATGGTACTGATGAAATGGTGGGCTAAAATTCCTGGTAAATTGAATATATTTGCATTTTTTAGCATTTAGGACCATTCTATTGCTCTTGCACCATAATTCAAATTTGTGAAGATCAGAACAAAGTTCATGATGTGCCAAGTTACTGTCTATAATTCTAAAAATCTTAACATCATCAGCAAAAAATAACACATTACAATAATCAGAACAATGAACAACTCCATTAATAAAAAGAATAAATAAAAAAATTTAAAATTAAAATATAAAAAAAGTATTCTGCAATCAACACAATCAAATGCCTTGGAAAAGTCACAGAACACTGCTACAGCCATCTCACCTCTATTCAGTTCTAAATAAAGCTCCTCTAGTAACTTGAATACAGCATCTGTAGCATTCTTCTGGCTCTGAAAACCAAACTGGTTTTTGTTCAATAGTTTATATTTTTTGAGGAAAGATGACATCCAACATTATTTTTGAGAGTGTTGGGAGTAAGGAAATTGGTTTGAAGCAAGACGGATCATTAGAATTCCCACCTAGAGGTCTCACTACAGCTGTACTCAAGCTGTTGGGAAAAATTCCCTTGTCAAAGGAGGTATTTATGAGGCCAGCAAGCTCTTTAAGTATAGAGTTGGAAAGATTAATACAATTTTTTGTTGAAATGCCATCAATACCTGCTGATTTCTTATTTTTAATGGTTTGCAATATACTTTTAATTTCATTTACATCAGTATGGTGCAGGCAAAATGAGTTAGGCACAGCTACATGAGCTAGATAGAGTCAATATTTGAACATATATTTTTTCCCAGTTTTTCTGCTATTGTACAATAGAAAGTAATAAAGCTGTAAGAATCCACAGAAGTCTGGCAATCATTAGCCTTGTGATGTTCCTCTCAAATCATTTACTGTACTATTCCAAACCTCTTTCGATTTATATGTTGCATTATTAATTTTGGTGGAGTAAAAATTTTGTTTTGTATTTTTTATAACCTCACAGTAGATTTATTTATACTTATTGAAGAAATCTATTACAAATTGGGACGGAAATAACTTTCTCAGAGTATGTAAAAATCTCAGATTTTTTAAAGAAATTTTGACCCCATTCGTTACCCATTTTTTTTCCTTCCCCTTATCGTCCGTAGTGGAAAATGTGTATTGAACAGATCAATCAATGTAAGATTAAATTCGTTTAGTGGATCTGGATAAGTCTTAATCTGGTCCCAATCTATCTTTAGACAATTATTTCTAAATCTAATAAAATTGTTTTTGCTATATATTATGCCTTTCCTTTTATTTCTCATAGTCCTTGTTTTTAAGTTAATTTCAGAAATTATGGCTTCATGATCCGATAAAGCAGACGGCACTACTCTTATCATGCAGAAATGATGGTCAGTAAAATTCGTGCAAAAGTAATCAATTAAGCCCGTGTAACTAATGCTTGAAACATTAACTAGCATGTTTAAATTAAAAAGACAAAAATATTGTAGAAAGAGTTTGATGTACAGAGTCCCTATCAAGGTAGTTTGTATTAAAATAACCAGCCATAATAATTTTTGATTTTAAAGGCAATAACTAAAGTAAAATATTCAACCTTTTAAAAAATTCTTCAACTCTGCCACAAGAGGGTCTGTAGATACATAAAAGGTAAATATTAATTTTTGCATTGTACAAAAGTGAGAACTTAAACTGACTTTCCTCCAACATATTGTCAAAGTCATGAACTATGAGATAATTCATCTATTCCAGATCCTCTCGAATAAGAATCATCGTACCTCCTCCACTGTAACAATTCTACAAAAAGAAGTCAGCATTATATAGCCTGAAATAAACAGAGGTTCATCGACTCTTAGCCAGTGTTCAGTTTTGAACAAAATCAATGGATTTTTATGGTACTCTAAAAAAACTGTTCACTCATCAACCGGGGTAATAATATGAAAAAGCTGTTGCCGGTTTTTTATATTGGAATGCATCCGAATATGGCAATCTAAGATGTCCCAAAGATATTTAATGGGCTTCAAGTCTGGGGATTGAGATGGCCATTCAAGAACAGTTATTTTTTTTCTCACGAAACCAATCCTTTACAAATTTGGGCGAATGTTTCGGATCATTGTCCTGTTGAAATATCCATCGCAATGGCATATCTTCTTCTGCAAATGGTAACATTGTATTTTCCAATATCTCTGTGTATTGTAATCGGCCCATTTTACCCTTCACTTGACTAACTGGTTCTGTTCCATATTAGAAAAAACATCCTCAGACCATTATGTTCCCGCCTCTATGCTTCACTGTTGGAATTTGGTACTTTGCTTTGAATCTTGCCCACCGGTTTCCTTACATATTTCTTGCCATCAGATCCAAATAGAGAAAATTTGCTTTCATAACTTTGTAAAACGGTATTCCATTTTTCTCAAGACGAAGAGAGATGAGCTCTGGCAAACTCCTTTCGGGCCTTTCTATTTTTCTTTAATAGAAGTGGCTTTTTAATAGCAACTCTCCCAAAAAGACCTCCATCAAGTAGACGGTTTCTTACTGTTCTACTTGTCATGTTAACACCATATTGCTCCGAGATTTCATTTCTAATTTGTGTGGAGATTTTTCTAGGATCAAGTTTTGAGATCCTTAAAATAGTTTTATCCATTCGAGGAGTAGTTGTACGACGTCTTCCCGACTTCGGCGCATAGTTTCCATATTTTTTTCCAACCAGAAATTCCTCATCGCAGAGAAAACATAAAAAAGATACCTTGTTGAATTATTAAGCACAACAATTTGTATGTCAGTGGCGTTTCTGTAATTTACCGAAATTAAAAAGGCTCCAGAAAAATTCAGTATTAAATAATACAAGTATTATTAAGAGTTGCCATACCATTTACCACTTACCACTAATGTATATATTTAAATCCCGTCATCAAAAATATTAAGCAGGTTCTTTAAAATTTCTAATTTATGTATCTAAGTAATAATAGCTTTGATAAAAACTGTTTTAATAAATCTAACATACAGGGAGGCATAAACTTAAAGGTCGCACCTCTATTTGTGACTCTTTTGGTATATTTTCAGAAAAATGTTCGGACAGTTCAAAGTGAAAGGGTGGGTAATTTTTTTATACTAGTTATACACTTTGAAGTATTACTACAATTTAGGCTATTAATCATACAAATCATCAAAAGTACAAAAATATTTAAGATCACATCCAATAATACATATATATTAAGTAGATTTTGCTACATCCTTTGCAGCTTAGTTTAAATTTTTCCTGGATTGGTAATGAGACTACTAACCTTTAACTATAATGTAGACTTGCTGCTAATCCACAACTTAGTCCAGGTGATTAACAAACCAACTTGACTATGTAAATTTTCTGAAAGTCTGATTGATGTTATCTGTGTGGATCGTTAAATCAGAAACAGTGGAAATGTATGATGTAACAGACCATAGGCTTGTTTATTCTTTCTTGAATTTAAGTCTTGATGTAGATAAACCTAAACTTATAACTTTTTGAAATTTAATTAAATCTGTTTAATGTTTTTATGAGTAATACTGATTTTGGCCAAATATTGACCCAAGGCTTTTTTGACAACTCCACTGAAATGCTAAACAAGCAATTAGTTGAAATATTTGATTACTGTGTGCCTTTAAAAACTATAAAGCTTAGAACACGACCTAAACCATATACAGGGTGTTTCAGAACTATGGAATCAAACTTCTGGGGGTTGTTCAGTGCCACAGAAGAATCCATTTGAGTATGGGAACCCATGTCCGGAAATGCGTCACTACGCCACTACGGCCCTAAGACGCGTTAAAATTTATAAAAAACATTAATTACCTAAATAGGATCTGCTGCATTTATTTTTACCTTTTGTACATGATACCATAACAACAATTGTTTAAAATCAACGCTTATCAATGTCAATTCTTAATGTCATCTTTAAAAATTTTATAGCTTACAATTTTTAAACATTTATTGCTAATGGAAAACTTCACCAATCAAGAATTGGCGGATATGCATTTGGCATACATAGCAACAAACTGCAATGCACGAACAGCATCGCGGTTGTATCATGAACGTTATCCCGAACGACAGCATCCTGGATACAAAAAGTTTATTGCGGTTCATCGGCGGCTCGCTGAGACAGGCATGTTTAAGACCAAGATGCATGATACTGGTGTTGCTCGAAACGTAAGAACGGTTGAATTTGAAGAAGAGGTGCTTCAACCAGTTGCCGATGAACCATCAAATAGCACACGTGACGTCGCTAAGAATATGAATACGAGTAACGCTTCTGTCTGGCGGGTACTACACGACAGTACTACACGACACGGGTACTACCGGTACAACAACTCCATCCTAACCACTTCCAGAAAGTTCAAGGTATGACTGCAGTCGATTATCATCCTAGAGTTCAATTTTGTCGATGGCTTCTGGATCACATCATTGCACAACCAAATTTTTTACGATATGTTTTGTGGACCGATGAAGCCTCTTTCACAAGAGACAGTATTTTTAATAATAGGAATAGCCATGTTTGGGACGAAGAAAATCCTTATGTAATTTTTCCAAGAAAACATCAGAATCGTTGGTCTGTCAACGTATGGGCAGGCATTGTTGATGATTATTGAATTGGGCCATACCTTCTACCGAACGGTTAACAGGACCTATTTATCTGCGTTTCTTGGAGGAAGTTCTCCCAGAACTCCTTGAAAATGTTCCACTAATCGTTAGACAGCAAATGTGGTTTCAGTATGATGGAGCGCCGGCTCACTTTGCTGTACAAGTACGCGAGTATTTGGCTCAGCGGTTTGGGCACCGTTGGATTGCCAGAGGTGGAGCAGTTTCTTTGTCTCCTACGTCACCCGATTTAACGTCGCTCGATTCTTTCTTGTGGAGACATGTAAAGTCTTTAGTCTACGAAACTCCAGTAGAATTAGAGCTAGACTTAATTGGACGAATAACAGCAGCATTTGAAATCATTTAAAACGAGGATCAAATTTTTAGTGTAGTCCGCCGAAATCATGTGCGGCGTTTAAATCGGTGTATTGAGGTTGGAGGAAGACATTTTGAACAATTGTTGTGATGGTATCATATACAAAAGGTAAAAATAAATGCATCAGATCCTATTTAGGTAATTAATATTTTTTCTAAATTTAAACGCGTCTTAGGGCCGTAGTGACGTAGTGACACATTTCTGGACATGGGTTCCTATACTCAAATGGATTCTACTGTTGCACTTAACAACCCCTAGAAGTTTGATCCCATAGTTCTGAAACACCCTGTATAACTGAAACAATCAAAGAAATCATAAAACTAAAGAAAAAAGCATATAATAGATACAAACGCTCACTTGATTCGTCTGATAAAAATTTCTACCTGGATCTTAAGCATTCCTTATCAACTGCAATAAAAAATTAAAAAAAGGCTTATCTGATTTCTCAATTGAATAAGGTTAAAAATAATTCTAAAAAGATTTGGTCAAAGCTTAATAGTTGGAATTTTCATTCTAGGGCTTCATTTGAAATCCCTGAAAACCTGAAGCATGTCACAAGAATAAGCAATTACTTTGCCAGCATAAATGATAGGGCTGTTCCAGTGCACCCAGAACTGGTAACATATTATTTGTCCAACACTATATTGCCTTCATTAAATAACACCTTGAAATTACCAATCGTTACAGCATATGATGTTTATAAATCATTTTTCAAATTAAATCAAAATATATGGATATTGATGAGATTAGTTACGATATGCTTCTGTTTAGCATTGATTTTTCGCTCCTGTGATAATGACTATTTTTAATAAATGCTTACAGAATGGTAAATATTTTCTCATATGGAAAACGGCTTTAGTAAAGCCACTGCCCAAGACTCCACATATCGGTAGTCTGGATGAATTAAGACCCATTAGCCTCTTGACAATCCATGAACAAGTTTGTTCACTGTCAAGACATGCCGCCAGATATTCCGTCTGGATTTAGAGCTTGTCATAGCACAGCAACAGCACCTAGTTGGGTGACTAGTTGTATACCTAGAAACATGGATGAATGAAAGGTCTCTGTTTGGTCCTCTTAGATTATAGTAAGGCATTTGATCTTATTAACCATGATATGCTGATCGCTAAGCTGCACTTTTTTGGGTTTTCTGATCAAGCTTGTGGCTGGTTCTCCTCATATCTAAACAATAGAAAGCAGATTGTGGACCTTGATGGGACTATGTCTGACATTCGTCTTTGTTTTAAGCGAATTTTTAAACTATTTGAGTTTTATCAATATAGGGTGTTCAAAATTTGCTGAATCAACTTTAGCACCAGAATTTTAAATGGCACACCCCGAGTTCCTTGGGAGAAATAAAGGTAATTGTCATAAGAACTACCTATCCGAATTTCATGTAGTTTAGACAGAAATTAAGGTTTTTGTATTTTTTTGTAGCAAATTTATGTCCTCGGCACACAGTCTTTTGTAATGATGGTAATTAAGACATTTTAATAAAATTCCCACTACGACTTCCTATGGATCAACGGTGACTAGGTATTTTAAATTTATACAGTATCTCAGTTAATGAGATATATCTTTAAATTTTCAATTCACAATATTTCAGTTTTTTTAATGGAATACCCTATATTTTATATAATATTTTTAAAATACGTACAATAATATAGAAATATCAAAAGTTAATAACCGCCGTTGTCGTATCCATAGGTACAGAATGATATTTAAACCACTTCTGTGACATAAATTTATTAGCATTGTAAAAAATAACAGCAACATAATGCTAACTAAAGTCTAAAGTAAGTTTTTAATATACCTTCTATTGTAAATAATACATATAGTATAAACAACTTCTAAAGGTTCTATAGCAGTGGATACAAAATCTGTTTGATTTAAGTAGGCTACAGCCTCTCTAATAGTTCTTTGCACTTCATTTACCGTAGTAAGCCTTTGCTTGTAAATAGTGTACTTTAATAATCCTCACAGGAAGAAATCTAACGGAGTAAGATCTGGACTTCGGGCTGACCAAGGGATTGTTTCAATTTGCTCTATTTACCGGTTGTACTGTTGGTTTAGGAAGTTTTTTATAAATAGGAAAAATACGTACTTTTCCTATTAGTGTAATTAAAGTTCATGTTGATGTGTGAAAGTTTGTATCCTTGTCCAAATTAATTTCAGATTGATCCTTGCAGCACAAAACTCGGCCTTTTTGTATGAAAATCACTTTTCTAGTCCAATCTCGAAGTTCACAGGAGCCGTGAAATATGTTTCTACACTACACACACACTACTATTGATTTATAAATTTCTTTATGTATACCTTTATTTTTACAACACGAGGACGTTGACAACACGACCGTTTTTTCCAGTGCTTCTTTTGTTTATGTACTAGGCGCCATTTTTTTTGTAATCCGTTATCATGTACCAGTTTTTCGCAAATAGAAAATATCAGAATTTGCCAAATTAACAAGTTTTAAGAAGCCAACATAAAAAATAAAAACCATACCAAACTTGGCTTCATTTTGTTAGAATTTGTATATGGCGCCATTCTTTAAAAACGGTCCAGAACGTACACTGTAAAATAATAAAAGTATGAAAAGGTATAAAATAAAAAAAAACTCACATATTTCCATCAAAGCAAAGCTTCAGAGCAAATACATTTCTCATCATATTTGCCTGAAATGTAGCACAAAATTCTCAAATAGATACCCCTCACACCTCGTATATATTTATTATTATATATTTATATTATATATTTATATTTATTTACATTGTATTTTATATATATCTAAGAACTGAGTTGACACTATTACAGCCATAGTCTGCTCAGGCTATTCTTAAAAACGGACAGTGAACTACTACATAAATCAATGTTATGAGCGTTTAAGACACTCAGAGATCTATCGATACGAGAATGACGGCCATATTCAGTTCTGTGCATAGGAACATGATAAAGGTCAAAATTGCGTAGAGTTCTATTTGGAACATTGAGACCCACTTTAGAAAGAAGGTCAGGAGCATGCCATTAACCAGCTTAAAGACAAAACAAAGATCAGCGTTCACACGCCTTTTGGCCAATGTATCCAGGTTAAGTCTTACTCTCATGTCCTCACGATGGTACTCGTCAAAACTATTGCCCATTCTAAATGCAGCAAACCGTAAAAATTTTAGCCATTTTAAGATGGAGTCATGAAAGCAGCACTTTCCAACTTGGCCAGCAAGAGACGTTCACCCTGTCGAAAGCCTTGGAGAAGTCGGTATAGACCGCATCAGTCTGAACCCCCCTCTCCAAAGCCCTCAACAGATCACACTCGTATTGAACCAAACTGCTGGTTGTGGATTTTCCAGAAGAGAATCCTGACTGTTTTTCACTAATGATTCCTTTGCATTGCCATGTTAGCTGACCGCAAACCAAACTATCAAACAATTTGGCCAATGAGTTCACAATAATTGGCAATATCCCCCCTATTGCCAGCCTTAAATATCGGCATGATGAAACTGTGGTAAATAACTGAGGTAATTTCTGGATCTTAGAAAATACCTCCGAGAGAGTAAAGCATCGAATAATAATATTCTGGGAAACCAAATTCAAGAGAATCAGGAATGGTATACGTAGAGTTGTCGTAAACTGTGACAAAAAACTTTGCAAATAAATCAGTAATTGCTTCTCTAGACTCTGCCATTTCCTGGCTTAAAAACATCGAATTTGGAAATGCATAAGAGCAATCTTTTGTCATTGACAAACCTCCAAAAGTAACGACTATCATCCAGCACTGACCTCTTCACTTTACCAATATATTCACTAAAGCAACGATCGTGTTCTGCTTTACGTCGAGATCTAAGGGTCCAAAAACGAGCATAAGAGTCAGGTGAGGGAGTAGACGTATATTTACTGAGTGCAGCCTTCTTTTTACAAATAAAGTCTTTAAGTAAAGGACTAAACCATTTAGGAAAAGATGAAGACCTTAGTCTCTTTTTAGGAACATACAAATCAAGGCAATCCTGTAAAAGATCGTTTAACTTACCCGCAGCACCATCAATATTCAACACATCAAAATTCATACTCCAATCAATAGCCCCCAAATGAAGGTTAATAGCCCCAAAGTCGGCATTCCGAAAATCGAAATAAAATTCATCAAGCATTAGTGAAGATGAGTCAGTTTAAATATTAATATAATAAGAAACGTGGTGCAAACTATTACTAAAAATACAGTCAACAGCAGCTGAAATATTAACATTATGCAAATCAGAAACTACTAAATCTAAAAATGTATTTCTGTTATTTAGTTCGTTATAGCATTGAAACATATTATTATAAGAAAACATTTCAGCTAATACTCGGGCTGGATAGTGTTCATTGCAAGCTACACAAACCCCATCAACATCATCTGACCAAACCGCCTCAGGTAGGTTGTAATCACCGAACACCAGCACCGATGATTGTTGGTAGCTTTCACAGATTTCATGAACTGACATACCATGTAACTCGTACTTATCGCGTGTAGCATTTGGTGGAATGTACACTCCACCAAAAACAAATGACTTCTTGCAAATATTTACTTCTACATATACTTGCTCCACTGAGATGTAAGGAGTAGCAATTTTTCTAGAACTAAATTTATTACTTACTGCTATAAGCACCCCACCACCTCTAAACTGTTATGTTTAAATGTAATATACCTACTGAAAAGTAGTTACCGGTTAACTATGTGAAGGTGCTGATAAAGATGGAAGGTAATACTAAGAAACTACATAAATTAGGTCGGATGGCCAAAGAAAATAGGAAATGTGAGCGGAATCCTGATAGGAGTTTTTTTTATAAAATTCGAAAAATAAACAATCATAAGAGTAGAAGAAACGTCATAAAAACTGGCAACTAGGCACGATTACGGCCCTTAAAATATTTTATATAATTTCGTGAAATTTTAATAAAAACTACTTATTGGCGGTTATTTTTCTTCCTATTATTTTTTATTATGTTAATCTTCATTTAATTTGTTTGCCATAGTAGAATTTACGTTTTCTGAATTTACTGGTTCTGATATACGTCTAATGTATGGACTGTACGACTGTATCATGTAATGCCTTAGCAGCCAAAAAGGCTCTGTGAGGAACGATTTCCGAATGGCAGAATTCCTTATAAGAAAACAGTCAAGTTTGATTGACCAAAATCTACGTTTGATCAAATACTTAACGAACTTGAAGAAAGTATCAGATTTAGCGTTAAAAAATAAGTAACATTCATCTAACGCTTTTTTACATGCGACCTCTCCTTTTCAAGATATTAATTCTTGATTCTTTTACGAATTTTTTCCTTGACAATGACATTAGAAACAGGAATAGCTTTGGTTTAGCAATTTTTCAATATTGTTGTGATAAGGCATTGTTAATCAATGATCAATGTAAGTTGTTATGATGCGAAAATTTTCTATAGTGAACAGATCTCACGTATTTATCCCAGGTATTTCAGGCGATTGTAAACAAATACTGATGAAGAAAGTAAATGAGAGATTATTTTGGTTCACAGTATTCGTTCAGTTATCAAGTATTTGACTATTTTGTTGAGTGACTATGGAATGCCTAACAATAAATGAAAAAGTTGAAATGGTCCTTCAATCTATGGTGAAATCTATGGTGAATCTGAACGGAATATTAATAGAGCCATTGAACTGTATACCATGCGACATCCTCAACGGCGACTTCCATCGCGAGCATCATGTTATCGTGTAGTGTATCACTTTATAGAAGAAGGAAGTGTGAGAACTATAAATTGATCACGAAAGAGAAGCATTACCAGTCAAAATAATGAAATTGTCGTCTTAGCTGCAGTTGCCCATAATCCTGGAGTCAGCTCACGATCAATTTCTTCTGCTTCTGGAACCTCCAAAACAAGTGTCCTAAGAATTTTGAAACGCTACAAGTTTCATCCGTATCACTTGTCGTTACATCAAGAGCTTCACGGGAATGATTTTCAAAATCGAGTGATGTTTTGTGAATGGGCCCAAAACCAGTTGCATAAAAATAACAATTTCTTTCTGCGCGTCTTATTCACCGATGAAGCTTCATTTACAAACTATGGTGTAGTTAATCGTCATAACATGCATTATTGGGCAGTTGAAAATCGCAGGTGGTTTCGAGCGATTGAACATCAGCGGCCATGGTCTGTGAATGTCTGGTGTGGCATCATCAATGATAAAGTGTAAGGACCTTATTTTATTGATGAAGTCCTTACAGGCCAAAAATACCCTAATTTTTTGCCGGAGATTCTACCAGTATTTTTGTTTTGAAGTGAGAATAAATATGTGGTACCAGCATGATGGTTGTCCTGCACATTATTCACGCGTTGCGCTCCAAGTGTTGGATCGTGACTTCAATGGACGTTGGATAGGTCGCGGTGGAGCAGTCCACTGGCCGCCACGGTCGCCCGATTTGACGCCCTTAGATTTTTTTCTATGGGGTTGTTTGAAGGAGATCGTATATCGCGATCCACCAACGACTCCCGAAAATATGAAGCTGCGAATCACGGAGGTTTGCGGGCAGATAACTCCAAAGATGCTGCACTCTGTTCATCGATCGTTTAGAAAGCTTTTTTTTAGAAAATGTATAGAAGTGGAAGGTCAACACTTTGAACATTTATTGAAATAATTTTCTGACTTTTTTTTGTTTTAATTTATTTTATTTGAACTTTATACGTTTTATTTTCAAGTTTTCGATTCTGTTGATAATAAAATTCTATCATAAGATACTTTCACTCTTTTTGATAGATCATCAGATACTACCTATAAGGGCAAATGTCATTGTCAAAGAAAAAATTCGTAAAAGAATCAAGAATTAATATCTTGAAAAGGAGAGGTCGCATGTAAAAAAAGTGTCAGATGAAAGTTACTTATTTTTTAACGCTTAATCAGAAACTATTAAAAAAAATAGGGGTTTCAATGCAAAGAAGTGAAGTTGACCTTCATTTGACGTTGAAGACGTCCACTCAAGGTCAAACCAATGATGTCAATTTATGGCCCCCTGGAAACCATTCAAACTTCACATGAAACATTTTCTGGATACGTTTAGTTTTCGAGATATTGCGATGTCTCAAGTTAAATGGGCCACCCTGAATAATGGATATTGTGAAAATCGTTTGGTAGGAAGGAAAAGACCCGTGCTTTGGCCCTCTCGATCACCTGACTTAAACTGCTTAAATTTTTATTATAGGAATACCTGAAATTCTTAGGGTATGCTAATCCAGTTCACACTAGAGAAAAAGGATTAGAAAGGATTACATTTCACTGTGAAGTTAACTTACCTGCCTGTCTGACATTTATGTATCATAGGAGTGGAAAAACATTTTTCGAGAAATTTAGTTCTATAATAATAATAAGGTTATTTATCTTCAAAAATGGTTACAAACCCATATTCAAACAGGAATAAAAAAAACAATACATTAACAAATAACTACAAAAGGTAAATCACCTTGTTAGTGGTAAAAAAAAACAAACAACTAAATATTTAAGAACATACAATATTTCGGTACAAAAGAAATCGGTTCAGAGTCGGAATCATCGGGAATGGAAGTCGAAAGCCGGGACAAAAGTTTGTGTGATCATTGGCATATAAAAAGTTTTTAGTTTCTGTTTTTAATGGTGGTTTATAACCAAGATTTAGGTTTTGTTTAACCTTAGGCTGTTTATTTCCGAAAGTTTGCAGTTCAGCGGATAATTTGGGACTTACATATGTACAAAAAAACATCGTTAAGCCAGTGTGGTTTTTACTTTATGAAAACGACCAGATTGCTGGTTTTTATATATAAGGTATTTCTATTTGAACTGTTGCAGGATATCACTTTGGGCATTATTAATTAATTAATATTAACAATTATCTTATATTATTATATATTAATGAAGCTGATTAAACAGTGCGTCTGATGAATCGGTTCTGTCTTTTATTAAAAGGACTTTTAGAATCTATTTTTGCATTATACAAAGTGGGTGTAAGTAAGCCTCTAAAATTCCCCCTAAACCAAAATACCATAGGTAAGATGTGGTTGTATAAGTCCTGACCAGAGAATTTTTAGATATCTGATGTCAAAGTACTTTTGGTTACCTATATAAAAAAACTCCAAACAAAGCATGAAAATATTAAAAAAATATAATATAAAGCTATATATGTAGAAGAAAATACTGAAAATATTTATTTATAAAAAATGCTATTAATAATGGGATCCTAAATTCAGGATAAAAGTATCCTATATGCTACATTTTTATGTGTTTATATAATATAAAAAAATAACATTTGTTGAAAATCTTCAAATGCAAATTCAAAACAAGCTCCGAACTACTTCAGAAATAAGTTTCTTTAATGTAAGTTTTCAATATATATTTATGTTTCCGATAGATACATTTTCTTCACCTACATCCAGTGGATACAACAAAGAACCAATCATTTTTTGTCCATCGGTGTCCTCCTTTGCTAGAAGTCCCAAAGCCCCACCCTCCATCAAATGAAAGAGTCACACAGCTTGTAGCCAAAGTGGTTGAAAGTGCCCCTATCATCTCTCAAATGGCAGCAGAGCGAGCTAGAGAAATTATGGAAAAACAGTTTAATGACTCTTCTCCGCAAGAGCGAATACTGAATGATCCAGGTAAAATATTTTAAATAGTTATTGATATAATATTTTTAAAAATTTGTATGTGCTCCTTTAGGAAGTGTTATAGGTCCTAACTTACCACACATCAACCCAGAGACCCAAACAGATGGAAGAGTTATGTATATACATCTTTTTGACTCAGTTACTCACACTTTAAAGGAGGAAGTTAAACAACTATATGTGCCAATATAAAGAAAAGTACTTCCAACCGGTACTAATGGACAAATACTAGTCCTTCAAGTTTATAGCCCACAGGCAAAAAATTTCACTTGTAAGAAATAATTTTTAACAAATTTGAATTTCAGATGTTGTGGAAAAGAGCTGGTCAGCATTGAGACAGATTTTTTTATAAGTTTTGTAAAAAAACATTAATTGAAAAGGGCTCAAATGAAACTAAGCCATAATGCTGATATTTATATTAAGTAATAAAACTAATTACTTTATAGTATTTTACATTGTGATTATTATTTTTTAGTATTTGACATTACAAGTGTTTGTTTTATTTGACGTTAACTATTGTTTATTTATTTATTGGTGTTCAAAGTAATCCCGATCATGAGGTTTTTCCATAAAGAAATTATTTTGTTTTAAGGTATTGAATTTTTTCAACATTGCGCGCTTATGCACGGTGAGCAAAATTACCCAAAATTTAAATATGATATTATTGAAAATTTTTAATTACTAAATGTTGTTCGAACTAACCCCTATGGGTGGGGTAATTTCGAACATGGTTTTAAAACGCATAAAATTTTGATGTTAGACCATGGTATGGGTAAATTCGATACGATTTTAATGTTTTTTAAGCTTTAGAACTGAAAGTAGACAGCTATTTTGCAGAAAAAATACAACCTTATAACAAAATAAATGTTTATTAACATAATTTTATATTTCCTCCGTCAAGCTAGGTATGTTTTTCTAAAAATATATTTTAAAAAACTGATTCTGAAAATGAACAAACGAATAGTGATTAGGTAATACCTGACATGCAAAACTTACCTACGTAAAAAAGAAATACAAACAAACCAATACTTATTCGATCGAATATCCTGCCGGTAAATCCTTGCACATAAATCGATTTCTTCTTAAGTCTGTTGGTGGGATAAGGCTCTTTATAATGTCAGTTCGATTCATTAAAGACTCGTCTTTGACATCTGAGTAATTAAAACAATTTTGTAGTGTCTCAGATCGTTTTCGCCTCAAAAAATTTATCAATATAAGCACAGACTATCAGGAAAAACTTCAGTAACTTTGCCAATAAAAAATCGCTCAGTGTTTTTGCGACATTTAAACCTGACTTAAACATAATCGGTCACAATGGAATTTTGATCCTTAAAACATGACTCTGATTCAATATTTGTGTGCGAAATCAAGTCATTGTTGATTTATGGCATCAGAGTCATCAGAGACAATAACATCGTCAGAGCTACTAGACTCTCTTGAAGTTGAAGGCAAACATCCGCTGGCTGGACTGGTTGAATTTGGATATTGGTAAATTAAAATAATTTGCAATTCTGAGCAAACTACTGAAATTTGATAGGTTAGATGGCTTGTGTGCCCGTCAACAAAGAGAATGATCGGAAATGTGGTGCCATTCTTTTGTAAATACGGATGCAGAATATTTTTATTATAGTCGATAAAAATTTCAGTCCATCCATCCATTGTCCGATAAACCTATCCCCAATCACATGGAACACTGGAGGCTATTGTTTTGGGCAACCTTTTTTTGGGAAATATAACCATTGGACGCGTGATTTCGCCTTCTGCTGAAAAAGTGAACATGACCGTAAGATTTTGGTTTGCATCGCCCATGCTTACTTCATAAGCATTTGTAGTTCCTGTTGGCGCTAATACTTTACTTACAAGCTGCGGGATAAGCAAAAAACAGGTCTCAGCGCCATTAAAAATTCGTTTTGGATCTTCAAGAATGTTGGCATAAGGGGTATGCCAACATTCCAATAAATATGCCTCTATTTGTGCAAACCACTTCTTAATATCTTCTTCGGAAACATTTGCAGAGGCAGATGTATCTCCTTCGGGTGTAGGTAGAGCAATCTCAAAGTGACGTTGCAGAAATAATTGGTGCCAATGTTGCCCGGGCATGCTATTTTTAAACGGATTTTTTCTTCCATCCGCATCCAAAAATGCGTTAACGGACAACTGAAGCTCGATCGGTCCAATGGGAAATCCTTTTCTATGGTTTTCTGTGATCCACGTGACAACCAAAAGTTCTTCTTACTTGGTAAGGACTGTATTTGGTCCAAGTTCTGTTTTTGAAAAAGACGAGTTTAGGCGGAATTGTACCAGCCTTAAGTGCTGTTAAAGCCTTGTGAAGGTCATCTTCTGCGTACTTTTTGGCATATTTTTTGTTTTTCTTTACTTTTGTCATCTGATGAATAAACGAAACTCGTACTTAACTAATTAATATAATACAAAATTATACTGTACATATAAATTAAAAACTACTATGCGGTAGCTTGCTTTAATTTAGAATATTTATTTGATGATCTTCCTCTATTTTAGATTTTTTTAAAAATAATTTATTTCATTTCAGTCAAACGTACGCAGAGAAAATAGAGTAGTTTTAGGGTATTATTTTTTTTTTGCGTCCCATAACCAGATTTATATTATAACAATAATAGGAACAAACTTCAAATGTAATACCAATTATTGGCATTATAAGAAAAATTACTAAATAATAAAAACTATTGGGTTGTTTGATATGAGTGTGTAATATAATGATCTATCAATTAAAAAAGAAATATTACTGATCATAAAAAGCTTTTAAAAATAAAAGAAAACCACACTTAAATATTGTTGATAAATAAATAAAACTGACCAATTACACGAAACTAAACTGCCTATTAACTTATCTTGATTGTATTAAATAATCATTAATAGTATTTTTAAAAATAAATATAAGTATATCGATAAGACATATAAAGCATAAAAATTAATAAAACGTAAAAAACGACAATTAAAAAGAAAAAAAAGGCCAAAAAGGGCCAATCATTGGGACTGCATTTTCGCGCCATTTCCTTTCATTGGCACCACGTGCCAATAAAATAGGAACAGGCGCTAAATTTGGTTCCTAATATTGGCATCGTTAAAATGATTACTAAATGTAATTTTAAAGGTTACTAAGAGTGTTTTTAATATAAATTGAACCCATTTTAGTGCTATTGTCATATTTCAAAACTATTATTAACACAAGTATTTCTATAATCCAGACTGCCAAATTAACGATGACTAATAGAATGCACTAGAAACCTACCGCTTTTTTGTCTGCCAACACGCACTGTTCAAAATCTAACTTGCAACTCAATATCTTTAAAAAAAAGAATTTGGATGATGATGGAACAATGTTGTTAGATTAAACAAAAAAAAAACTTAATTTCCCTAAAAATTAACAACATTCTTTTAAAAAGGCAAATAATATAATTTAGTGAATTCAATCATTGGGTTGGTGCCAACCATTGGAGGTTTTACCCTATAAGTTATTTTATAGATAAACAAAAACTAAATGATTGATTTTAAAATAAAAATTACTGTTTTTAGATCTATTAAATATTTAGCACATAGAGGGAACTCTTTAGTTAAGAGTTTGTGACCAGTCCTCAAATGCGAATGGATCGTACCATCTACTCTTGGTTCATACCGCATTTTTGGTTGGCCTACTTTCATCCATGTTGTCCATAAATTTTCATATTTATATGCTACATATGCATATATCTCTTGTCCCTTTGCCCTTCCACAATACCTTATTGATATCGCGCTCTTTAAAAAGCCACTGTTTCTGAATATTTTACTCCGCCTTTAAATAGATATTTTTAGCCTCCGGATTGTCTAATAAGTTTGTCTCGACGCCTTGCATTATTTTTCTTAAATTTATCTAGAAATTATCCACCATTATTGCGGAAACAACTGATGAGGGCTTTTGCCTTCTCTTGTGAGGCCCAGAGGATAGCCACTCTCTTTGTTGCCTCGTTACTCTAAAACGCCTGTTTCAGTAACTGGTTAAAACAAAATATCCCTCAAAATAACAGTTCCTTCGGTATCTGTCAGATTAGTTTCACCTAGAAAATGGATTTAAACTCATAGATTACCTTAGGACTTTTTAAGTCTACCACAAGTATATTAGGCTTTATACCAATAACCAAAAGTAGCTTTAATACCTAAGTCTTAACTAACATTTCCAGGCCTCAAAACAAAAAAAGGAAATTATAAAAGCACGCATATTAATGTCGCTTTGAATTACAAATAATCTAAAAAACACATTCCAGTAAATAAATTGCTAGTAACATAACTCAAAAGAATAATTTTTAAATATATAAAATCTCTTTAAATTAGTTTATTGTCAACACTATTTAATTTTTGAAAATATTTCCCTCCCAGAGAATAAAGACAACTTTTAATTTGAGTTATGACGCTTTTTAATGATTTTTTTAATTCGAAGCTAAATGGTTTTTCTGTTTCATGCCTCATTATTTCCACCTGGCTTAGCTGAAAAACATTCACAACGATGTTCTTGAGATTGTTCCCATATTGCTACTTAAATTCTTCAAATTAAACAAACTTGAATGTGAACTCTTTTATTTTTTTTTATGGTAAACACAAGCACAAGAGGTAAGTCCTATGTCACTCTTGGAGTGGTGCTTGCGCGAAGATATTTGTGGGCATTTATCTTGAACCGCTGTAGGTTGTATGCGTCGGGAAATATGTGAGGTGGAAGCCCGTTCCACAAAGAAGATGTTCTCCAGATGAATGAGTCCCGATACAGCGACGTCCTTGGGGTAGGCAGGTGGACTCGATGTTGATGAGCCGCAACTGCTAGACGCGTCCTTCTTGCCGGAACAGCCCTGGGTGGAATCAGGCCTGCCAGCAGAGAAAAACAAACCACCGAGAAGGGACAAAGCCGGGACCGATTTTTCTTGCGCATGTGCGAGCTTATTTGGTATACCTGTCTTATTGCCGGTCCCCTCCCAGCCGTCGGTTAGTCCGGTAATATTCGACGCCTACTTTAGTCTAGTCAAGTGTTGCCTGAATTTTTCTCTGTGTTTATTTTTTGTGTGTGTTGTCATTGTGCTCTTTATTTTATTAAAAACTTTTATAATATGCCTTATACCTGTGCTTTCCGTGAATGTCATTCAAAGACAGGGTGTGGTGTTTCTTTCTTTGCTTTTCCGCAGAAGATCGGTAAGTTCAACTTTTCTTTTAATTGTTTCCACTCAAAATAAGTTGTTTCTTTTTTTGTTTTTCGTAATTACAGGAATTCATTATTTATTTTTTATTAAATTCATAATTACAGTAATTAGAGGTATTTATCTATGCAGTAATTAAAAAAAAAACATAAATTTAGGTTTTGAATTAAACGTGTAATTTTATGACTTTCAGTGCCAAGTTATGGCTGGCAGCTTGCTATAGGTTTTCGATACCTAGAGAACAACTAACCAGGAACTATAAGCTCTGTGAGTACCATTTTGATGAGAAGTTTTATAGTGCAGGGCCCTCAAGAAAGCGTTTGTTACCTAACGCGTTACCAACATTATTTCCTAATCCCACAAAAAGGACTTGTGAAGGTAATCAGCTTGAGGATGGACCGCCAAAAAAAGTCTCAAAGGAAAAGGACATCAAAATTCTATCAGGTTAGCTTTTGATGGGTTAACTTAACTATAATTTTTACCTACTAACTAATATAAATTTTATGCTTGAAACCCTATTTTGCACATAAAAATATATTCTGTATACATATATTTCTTCTTTTTAGATATTTTAATACAGCCTGCAATTATGAAACCAGCAACGTTGGCCCAGCAAAGTATTGCCGAAAAAAATTCTCCTTATGACAGAACTAAGACACCTGAAAAACACCTATTATTGGATATTTTTTCTGGTAAGACTCTCTTCTTTCAGTTTAGTAGGTTGGAATAAGATTTCAGTAAGAATAGATTATTCTTCAGAAAACCCTAATTAGTTTTATACCATTTTATAACAAGGCCCAGACAAGGTCTTGTTATAAAATGGTTATACAAAACTTGTCTGGGACAGGTACCAGGATTAGGATTAGGTACCAAAATGTATGGATCCCATATAAAATGGGTAAAATAATACCCTTTGTCTTTGTTTCCATTTCTATGAAAACCAACCTCACAATCACTTATTTATAATTTATTTAAAGTTTGAAAACCAAATACATAGGTAGTTTTACCTGAGTAGAATTTCCAAATTTATTTTAGTTTACCATATAGTCTATCAGTTTTACTTTCTGATTTTATTCATATTAAAGATGTAAAGTTTTAAAATGTTAAAGCATTTTTTTATTATTTGCAGGCCCAAGCACTTCACAATATTCAGTGTGCGAGCCCCTCGGCAACCTCCTATCTATCGAAATAGATAAACCGTCCGAGAATTCTCCACCAGGCCTTCTTTCTCCGTCAGTAACACCCCTTATCCGTAGTAACACTCCCTTAAATACAGATTGTATCGAAAATTTTTTTGGTGCTGTAAGGCAGCAAAGTGGAAATAATGTTATTCCAACACCACTGCAATTCCAAAGAGCGTTTAAAAAGTTGTTCTGTCAGAATTACTTACATTCGGAAAGAATGAATTGTAAAAATGATTTGGATAGTATATTGATGAACGTCAAATCCATCAATATACCCGAAATTTTCAATGAAAAAAAATTTGAAGTTGCAAAAGGTATTGCACTTCAAAACTATGGTTATAGGACCAACCATATTCCCACAGAAAATGCCTTTAGGTATGTTTGTGGCTATATTATGAAAAGAGCACTTGAAGTTCATATTAACTGTGATACCTGCACCAATTTCGGCAAAATGTGTGATGAAATGGATATAAATAGATTATTTCTTCATTTTAAGGCTTATAATTCCAGTATATGTAACTTTGGTGGCTTACAATCTCCTCCAGAAGAGTTTATTTCATATATATTTAAATTAGAGGAAATATTCAATTGTAATTTTGAGAAAATGTGCATAAACCAGGGAATATCTAACAATTTATTTAACATAATGAAAACTATTAATTATGAACACCCTTGTGCACATTTTCCAAAAACCTTTATCTTAAAATTATTTATAAGGTTGAAAATATTTTACACCACTAAATATAATAATAGGGTCTTAAAAAAACAAATAAAGATAAAAATGTTCGAAAACTAAAAATTCTGCGGAATGTATAAATGTACCTTTAATTTAATTATTGCCAATGTATTTTTGTGTTTCATTATACAATGAGCCAATATTATTTCCTCAAAAAATAAAAGTTTGTTTAGAAGATTTTTTGTTTTACATTATTTATCCTAAATGGTAATTTTTATAGTTGGCACTATACCGGGTGACACAGGAAAAAGGGAACACGCAATAACTTTTTTTATTTTTCAAGATAAACAAATGAAATTTGGTATGTCAATAGAATGGTTATAAAGGCATATTTTGACGTATTCAATTGTTTTATCTTGAAAAATAAAAAAGTTGTTGCGTGTTCCCTTTTTCCTGTATCACCCGGTATAGTTTAGGTATACCTATAACTTAACTATACCAACAGTAAAATAATGTAATAGTTTTGATTTCAAATTCCCAATAAAATGTTTAATCTATTAATTGTCGTATTTCTCTCCGTGTACGGAACTATTAAATTGCCAAAACGATTTTTCTCCGTTACTTAATATGTAGCGCCAGTCATTTAAGCCCGCTCAAGGGCACCAAAATTGGACCCCAGAAAATCAACGGTAAATGCGGGTTTTGTCGCTTCTCGGTGGTTTGTTTTTCTCTGCTGCCAGCTCAGAGGAGCACTTACCGTGATAATAACGGTAGAATAAACAGAGATCAGCCACTTGACAGACTCTTTGTCAGTTCTGGTTTGTCGATAAGACGAATAGCTCTCTTCTGTATAGAATCCAGCAGGTTTAAACTATGCTTGGGTGCAGAGCTCTAGACATGCGAGCAATACTCGAGGGAAGGGCGTATTTGAGCCTTATAAAAAGTCAGCAGCTGTTCTGGTGTATGCAGTTTTTTCGTTTTGAAAAGCATTCCGACTTTTTTGGAAGCCGCCGTGGCGACCTTGGCAACGTGGTCATGCCAAGACACCAAGACACACTGTTGGTGACCTCGACTCCTAGAAGATGTAAAGTATATTTTATTGGCAATGTTTTCCCTGCCATAACCAGCTCCGGGCCACCAAGGTTAGTCTTCATCGTAAATACTGCAGCCTGCGTTTTTTTAGCGTTAAAATTGACCAAATTGTTATCGCCCCACTCCAAGATTGCTCTAATATCGTTGTTGGTTGAAGCTACTTGTTGCTGCCTAAGATTCTGAGACTTGCGGTTGTCGTTGGTTTGGCGGACTTAAATGTGGAAATAAGTGTGCTATCGTCCGCAAAGCTGTAGATTGGATTGACAGTGGTTCCTAGCAAATCGTTGATATATACCAAGAAAAGGGTGGGGGATAGAATGCATCCTTTGATATTATTCCATTGATATTATTCCAATTTTGAGTTTTACTAACTGACAATACCCTAAACGGAACTGAAACTCGTTTTGAACATTTTTAATTACTTCGTCGGAAATTAGCCTACACTCCTGTCTTATTCGATCTTTCAAATACCCAATATTTTTCAGTTTGGTCTTAATAAAATTTGCTTTTTAACTAACCCGATAAGAAAAAGTCCAAAAATGTTAAATCCGAAGACCTGGCTGGCCATTTAAAGTATTCTCTTCTGCCAATCCATCTACCTGGAAATACATCATCCAGGTACTCATAGACCGGTCTTGCAATATAAGGAGGTGTTGAAACCAGATGTTTCTATTCGGACTGGTGTTTAACATTTTGTAAGTTAGCGGTACGTAAACGAACGTAAAAATCCTAGTTTGTTTATTAGTTCTAGTGGTTTTATTTGTATGTCAGAAATTATATATCTTTAAATGGTTAACAGGTATATTTATTTCGGATGATTTATTTATCGTTGGAATTGTAGGCAGTACTGTTATTCCCTTATTTTCTCTCAACGATGGTAAGTAAAACTAAATAATTTAAACTAAAGAGGTGGGGAGAGAGGGTATTGTCATGTACTTTAGTCTGTAAGTAAATAAAACACTAGTAATTAACTAAGACACCTTAATAACTGAAAACTTCTAATTGTAACATAATTCGTAATAATCATAACACATGTCAGTTCAACCTCCTATAATATTTAACACTTGTTTACGTATAAACCGATTTTAGGCGAATAACCAAAGCGTTTTGGTTTTTACCAATTTCCGATTAATATTTACCAAAACGATTAGGTGCTGTTGGTTTTAAAAAAGTGACGTCATCAATCTACTGTGAAAGTTGTTACCAACATTAGCGGTAAATACCCAACTGCCTAGTAGTTTTTAATTTTTTGTTAAATGGTTATTTGAAATGCCAAAACATCCTCAGAAAAATAATCAAAATAAAGTCTGAATTTATATACGTTGTACTCCATTAGCCGAAGTTCTGTTGAAGGCATTTTATTAAAAGGGATATATTTCTCCTTCAAAGCAAGAATTATTTCTTGCTTTGAAGGAGTCTAAGTCCAACACGAAATTTTCATTAAAAAGAAAAATCGACAGCCAGTAAGTACATAAGTGTTATTCTTGGATCAGCCATATCAGCATTACAAATAGAGTTGGTCATCATGGATAATCAAATTAATGTAACAAAAAATACGCCCAAAAGAACAAAACATAGATCCTAAATAATGTTCAAATAAACGAAATTAGAAATTATAGCTAATAACTGATAGCTAATAACTACAAACACAAGAAATAAATACAAGAGATTAGGAAATATGATTATTTATAAAGGATTATTATGTAAGAAATGAGAATGCAGTACACAAAATAAAGTTGTTTTTGTTTATTATCTACTATTTATAATCAATAAACACTGGTTAAACCAAAACGTTTACACGAAAACAAGTTGTGACGTCAATGTAGTTGTTTGGCGTGTAAAAACCGAGGATAACCACGGTAATGACCAATAAATTGTGGTTATCCGCCTAAAATCGGTTATTATCGAGTACCGGGCGCCGATACTAAAGGTGAATTCAGAAGACTTGGTAACGGAATAAGTAACTCATGACATCTCACTTCTCAACAAAAAAGAAAAACTTATCACTAAGAGCAAACATAATCACTCAAAAAAACTAGTCTTTAAAGTACGACCAAATCTTGAAACAGGATTGGCTATAAGATTTTGATTTTTAGGTGACTTTTTATTAATACTTTGTCTATTAGATAAATTAGAGCAATTTAATAAATTTTCAATTTCCAAATTACTGTTATCCTCATAGGACCGATCGTTTATATTCAGAGGTTGATTATTATGAACTTGGAAATTTTGTATCTGTAGATGCTTTATATAAATTGAACCTATTTCTTTTAACAACACTACCTGTAGGAAGCTTAAGAATTTGAACAAAACCCACTTGTGGTTTTATAGTTCTTAAAAAATATTGGGCATAATACATTTTTGTATATTTTGGCAAATATATATAATGTTATAGTAGTTTTTGTTTATTTATACAATCCGTTTTTGAATTTTTTTATTTGTCAGCTGTCAACCGCTATAACTTTCCTCCTAAGCAGGTTACTGACGGTTAAACCGTTGACATCATTTGACATCTCTCGGTAAATACCAAATGTCGCTTGTATGAAGTGGTATTTACTTTTGGTTTTAACGACCCTCGCTTGGACAGGCCAATAATTCGATGCTTGACAGTTCGTGCACCCTCGGTAAAGCGGTAGTTTAAGTAGTGTTGCATTCTTAGCGCCCTCTGAATTTCGAGGAGTAGAAGCTTTTTAGTATTCCGTAAATCGCCCAAGCTTTCAAGGCCCTGGACTGAAACTTCGAAGCTTCTAGAGCGAGCGTGCGCGGTTCGTGGCTACGCGCTGTTGCTAGATTGTAAAAATATTATTCTTAGATTTCAACTGCTTTGTTGGTATATTCACAGCCGACTTTACTCAAGCTGCGAAGTAACAGTTGGCAACGTCGTACCATGTCAAAGATTCAGACAGATACGTTTTGGCAAAGTTTACTGAATAAAATACATATTTTATTCAGTAAACTTTGGTTTTGGTGGATCCGTTTACGCTTTGAAAGCGCGGCTCTGCCGATAAGGACGCTTAATTTTAATTTTGTTTCATTTCCAAATGAGAATATTTTATTTATATGATTGGTTTATGGTTTCAAATATGTATCAGCGCTGTTAATAATTATAGAAATGCATTATTAGACTTTTTCCCCTATAGTCTAGTCTTTTAGTTATATAAATTTCATCAGTTAATAAATTAACACCTTTCTCAGTCGGTGCTAAAGAAGTGCATACAATGCTCAAATAATTAATGGTGTTATCATTATCGTTAGTTTTATAGTCAGAATTTGGTGACACATCAAAGCTAGAAGAAAGATACTGTAGGTACCTCTTGATGGGTAGATTAAAATAATCTCCAAGCAATTCATATGCGCAAGGGGATATAATAATATATAACATAAAAGACATTACTATAGTTGATGGGCAATAACGTTTTTGCTTTAAAATAAGTAAAGTTATTTGGTCTATTAAAAGTATTACTCGATTACAAATGTCACTATCTTTTTCATCCTCTAAGTTGTGTGAATCAGAACTTTCCAATAAATTTAACGCCTGTTTTAAGAAATATAAACTTTGGTTAATAAAGTCATGAAACTTCTCTAGATATGAAGAGTATGGTTTATTAAGCTCACAACAATCAGAAGACTTATACCTAGTTAATAGATTTTCGAGTTGAGACCACCTACTTAATTTCAATTCAAAAGGTAAAATCCATTTTAGATCATTTTGGGACAACTCATTGTTTTTTAGAAAGACTTTAACATGTAGGTCGCTATCTATTGATATTTGATTATAACAATTTTTACATTCCACAGGTCAGCTATTAGAATTTTTTGGGAATAATTACTCATAAGATCTTGAAAATTTGTTATGAAATGAAGTTGATCAAAGGCTTCATTTGCAAGTTCATTACGTTTTTGTTGTTCACTATTTCTCTCGTCTGAACTTTTGCTATGAAGAGGTACTGTTTTTGTTAAATATGCAGGTAAATTTGGAAAAATTAAAGGCACTGCTGAGCAAACTAATCTTGCTTTAACTCTAATCTTAGTGAGTGTGCCATCAGGTAAAAGATAATCATCCTCACGGATAATATCAGTTGGGTCAAAATGCTTGGCACAAACCACAGAATATTGATTAGGAGCCCAATTATCTCTAGGTGGTATTGCTTTTAGCCATTTAATTTTAAGTTGTTCATCTTTGGAGAAGCCAAAAACAGAAATACTTGCCTCACCTGCTCTTAAACTACTTTTGTACTAATTAGATTTATATCCGGGAACACAGCAGGAACTTGGCATGTTTCAAAAGGCAAAAAAATCTTCAATGTATTCCTATGTACAAATAAAGCTAATAGATTTACCTATGCTTACTAATACTATGAGTATTTCTTACCAGATTTCCTCAATAAAACAAAACCTTAGGCATACGTTTCTAGTTTTAGTGGAACACAAGATATTCACAAAAAAAACCCAAATCACACAGATAAGAGCACAACATAAGAATCTTAATAGTGATATGTAAAATAATGACCCACTTAAGAAGCCGGCTCCACCTGTTCTGTTAAAGACAAACAAGGTGTTTGTCTTTATAACAGTTTATCACTGTTTTTATAGTATTTAACACACCGACACTGACTGGGAGATATTACTAAGACTTAGTAAGTTTTTAATAATTACTACATTCACTTTCCTTTCCGAAATTTAAATTAAAAACTCAAATTTAAAAGAGGAATTCAAACGATCCCCATTAAATCCCGTGAGAACTGAAATGAAAACGGCTCTGAAAGCCATGTTGCCGATGTTATCATTTCGCGGCTTGAGTAAAGTCGGCTGTGGTATATTTAAAGCGAAAAATTCGTATTATTTTCTGGAGACCACATTAATCGGATGTTAGGGGCTAATGAGTTAAAAGATCATATAATTTGCCCAAATTATTTATTACTTTAATTAATAACTACACTTCTATATCTATTCCGGTTTTTAAAAAATACATTAAAAAATCACTCTTTGATTTACAATAAGTGGTATTGTCATAACGTATTCAGCTCAACTCAATGACGGCAATTCTATAGGGGCCCATTATTCAATCAAGAAAATATGATGCTAAATTATGTAAATATTGTAATTAATTTGTTTGGTGAAACAATAAATAAATAAATAGTTGAAGCTGTTAATTACAAATTATCAGATGTTCACCATTCAATCCATAGTGGTTTAATTTCTATAAGCATTCCTAGCAGAGCCAGAAAAATTATATTACTATGAATGAACTAAAATAGGCTTATGTAATATGTATATTAGTTTGTTAACAGTTATCGAAAAAAAGACGACCAAACATTATTATTGAAGTTCACCTTACGAGTTACCTTATCTCTGAGAATTTTTATACAGAGCAAAATTCCATTCATTCGTGTTTTTTTATTGTTGGCTGGTGACCGTGTATTTTCATAGAAACTGTATGACAGTTGTACGCCAAACAGATATTGTCAAGTGTGAAGTGTACGAGCAAAGTTGCGGTTTTCACAATGGTAAAGTTAACGGAACGAGAAAAAATAGAAATTCTGTGTATGGTTGGGTTTGGTGATAGAACACGTACTTAAAGAGAAGCTGCTTAATTATTCGATGAAATCCATCCTGATCGTCCTCCGATATGTCAAAAGGTGGTGAGTAGAATAAAAGCTAAATTTAGAGAATTCGGTCATGTTAGAGATCTGCCGAAATCTGGTCGTCCTGCTCGAGATGAAAATGAACAACTTGACGTTTTGCTTTCTTTGGAAGAAAATCCACGCACTTCTCTGTCGCAGATTGGGGCAAATTTACACATGGCGAAATCTATAGTTCACCGAATAGTTAGAAAGCACCAATATCACCCCTACAAAGTTATTCCTGTGCAAGAGTTATTTGATGACGATTTTGATAGGCGAAATGAGTTTTGTGAACGCTTACAAAACATGTGTAATCTAAATAATAATTTAGTAACAAATATTATTTTTTCCGATGAAGCCACGTTCTGTTTGAATGGTAGTGTGAACAGACAAAATTGTTGATATTGGGCAACAGAAAATCCGCATTGGATGATGGAGGTAAACACCCAGTACCCTCAAAAGCTAAATGTATGGTGTGGAATAGTGCGTGGAAGAGTAATAGGTCCCTTTTTCTTTGAACAGACTTTAACGGGACAAGTGTATCTCGATTTTCTCCAACTTGAATTAGTTTGAGCATTACTAGCTTTATTTCCTAATGCATTGGACCCAGACTATTCTGACGAAGAACAAATTTTCCAGCAAGATGGCGCTCCTCCGCACTATGCTGCCACATGTTATGTGCGTACATGTTTGGATGAAACCTTTCCCAATCGGAGAGGACCCATCGAATGGCCTGCTAGGTCGCCTGATCTAACACCAATGGACTTTTTTTTGTGGGGATACCTCAAGTGGAAGGTATTGGTTAATAGGCCAAATAATCTAGACGACTTGAAACAGAGACTTCGCAGAGAAGTGCGCTTCATAACTCCGTAAATCATTGAAAATGTGCAACGAGACTTTATTGATCGCCTTGGATATTGTCAAGCCGTTAATGGCAACCATTTTGAACATTTAACTTAATTTTTGTTCTTTTTTTTATTTGTTACATGAATCGTCTTTTTTTCGATAACTGTTGACTTTACGTATAGGACATGATGCATGAAACATACGTAGAGTTCCACGCGAAATTCAAAGATGAAATAAAAAAAGGTGCTTTTATTTGAAAAAATGAAGTTGATGGTCGTAATTTATTTTTGAGTAACCCTGTATATACAAACTTTACGTACAAAAATGCGCAACTTGAAATAAAAATCGGCGGGTCCGAGCGTTTTTTTTCGAAAACGCCCCTGAATTTTAAATGAATTTAGACATGAATGAATAAGTTAGAGACTAATAATAGTTAAGACTTATGAATAAGTTTTGGGATGCACTGTATGTATGTCTCACTGCGGACCACTCTTTCTATTCGCTTAAGAGATTGTTAGGTATGTAATTTAAAAATAAAAAACTGCTAAGCAAAGTAAATTAAGTAATTTAGAGATAAGTTTTTATTTAGAAGAAATCATCATTATATGATGCTCCTAAGTCTGAAGTAAGATTCTTTAATTTTAAGCTTTATATCTATAAGACATGTCTTAATAAATTTTTAAAAAAAGAAAAACTGTTATTTTTCAATTTAGATCATGAGATTGTACCTTGTTACTACACCATTAGTATTGCATGTAAAGCTAATTACAATATGTATACCAACACACGGCCACCAACGTAATGGTTAGATAAATATACCGCAGAACCCTTCAAGTATATTAAATTTTGTGCTCAATGACCCGCGATCGAAGAAAATCTGAGAAATTGTTTGCAGACATAACTCAATTTCACACACAACTGATTCTTGCGTCACCATAAGAATGGGCATTCAACTATTCTTTAATACTTATGTATGTATATATGTATGTAGGTATTATACTGCATAGACAGAAATGTGTGTTAACCATAGTCTTATTGTTTATAAATATGGCAACTAATACTCCTACAATAGGTCGCTTGAATTTCTAATTTATTGTTAATAAGATTTATGTATATATTTTTTTATTTGAGATATGTGGTAATTAAAAGACATAAATAGCTTTTTACATAGAAGCGATCAGCAATTTCCTTAAGGGTTGAGACTGAAAAATGTTTGAAAAGCTGGACTGAAACGTTAAGATTTGATATATTTATTGTCAACATATTTTTTCAGACTCGAGCTCTCAATGTTAAAACTTTTAAACATTACATCTTTGGAAATCAGACAAAAAAGCTTAGACAGTACTTTGGAGAAGACACGTGGTATACATATAGGGTTTGTATATAAGCAAAAGTATTTTCTATAGAATAATTTTCTTCAATAAAAAATATTTTACAAACGGAACAATATACAGGGTATTTTCAAAGTTAAGTCATCTTAACACGTTGGAGAACTCATCAAAAAAAGGTAATATGCCAAAAATTACCTATATAAAAGTTGCATAATACGGCAGTTACATCACACTACTGAAAATTATTTTTAAAAAATCTTTATTAACTCATTAGTAGCAAAGTCATTTTTGGTTAAGCTTGACCATTTCTTGTTTGATTTTATAACAGATGTAAAGCCATATTACATTTTAGGCAGATAAAGTTACTTTTTTTTCACATAATGCATAACGGCAATCAGTTTCATATATACAATAAATGTCCACTATTATCGTATCTTACATCTATAAGAGGACGTTCTGAAATTCTTCTTTGGTGTGGCTTTATACCGAAGGATTTTAAAAACGTCATAGCAATATATATTCTAAAAACTAATAGGTTGTCCGCGTTTCTATAATCGGGTCGAAGCTTTTTTATAAGCAGCCAGCCATTCACCACTGAAACATCCAAAAATTGGGCAACTAATGGCCAATACGTATTCTAGTTCTATCAGCTGCTACTAGATTATCAAGCTTATCAACTCCTCTCATGCCCTGATTATATGTTGATACCATTTTAGGATGTAGTATAGTTTTTTTAGTTTGAGAGACAGAATCCCACCTAGAAGCAGTTACAATTTTATTTGTTTCAAAATTAGAAGGGATTGTCACAAGCTGGTTTTCCTTTCATTAGACCAAAAGGATTTGCTCGTTTCTATAATAGCTATATATGCCCCTCTTTCCAAATTGATCGATGGTTTTTTTTCTAAAATTGGACATTTCTCTAATCGGTTTTTACGGATGGTTTCTATAGCACAATCTTTGTTCGATAAATGGGACAAAAGGGATAAACCAGTAAAAAATTGTCAAAGTTAAATCCTCGATTTGATGGTATGCCCATCTGTTCTAGTAGAAACATAACAACGTCATCACACAAACCAAAGTTTGTTGTTTATTCGGGCCTATTTATTTATTTATTTTTTCCGGTATATATGAGTACATCAAACCCGTACACGTTGCCATTACTGGAATATAGTGCCTAATTTTTATAGTCAAATCTTATGGGTTTTGACTTTATGAATTGTTTTGAATAAGGCTTGCGGTAATAAGGCACCATGCTTTCATCAATTGAAAGGTGTTCATCTAGTCCTCCGTGTGACCTGAAACTTTTACGAAACATTTCGAGGAGCGGTCGAGGATGGTAATTTGGAATTATCATTGAAATGAATAAATTTTAATATTGTCTCAAAACGTTTCAACCGTATACTAATCAGAATTATTTTTGCAACAACTTCTTTTGACCAGTAGATTCGTCTGTTGGGGTATTTTCCATATCCAGATAGTAACATTATACCCAAAAATACATGAAGTTCTGTATATTGAATCAGATGTATTAAATCTAATAAATAGGTGGATATTGTTAAATTTAGTTCAGTAAAGGCGAAAAAAATCACACGGCGAAATAGAATTTTTGGCTTTATCGGAGGGTGGTAGTGGAATGCAATTCGTGTTCATATTATTTTTAGGAAATTCTTGAGGATTTTCTATCCATTTCGTACGTTTATATTTACCAGAAGTGTCAACCTCCTTGGATTTGTTCTTCTCCAGGATATGTTTTCTTTGAAGCTCAGATACCGGGAAAAGATTATCCGAATCATATTCATCGTCTCCTACTGGAATTACAAAAATTGTTTAAATTCGTCTCCATTTCTTCGATTAACACACAATCTTGCTCGACGAGTTTTACGACTCTTTCCAAGCTTCGAAAATAAAATCTCTGTCCAATAAAAGTCCACGACTTCAATCACAAGGATTTTAAAAATTGTTCTGGAGTCCATCATAATACACCACCTCTTTAAAATACCTCCACAAAAAACGTAAGGTGCTAAATCTGGGGAGCGAGTAGGCCAAGAAATAGGTCTATTGCGCCCTATCCATTTATTCAGAAAATTAATATTTAGATGTTTATGAACTTCTCGTTTAAAATGTGGTGGGGCTCTATGTAGGAATTACATATTCTGTATCCTATTTAGATTTATATCTACATTTAGATATTTTCTTATGGCAGATTTTGTCCAAGAAAATCAAAATAAATTTCACCGATCAGTCATGATGGAAAAAAGTAAGGTCCAATAAACATGCCAGCCCAAACATTTAATGAAAATCTAGGTCCATAATTAAATCTTTTTACAACATTTCGATTTTCTAATGCCCAAAAATGATTGTTGTGCAAATTTTGCACTCCATCTCGTGTAGTAGTAGTAGTAGTAAGGGTGGGGGAGCTGGAGCTCGGCAAGTAGGCCTAAGGAGTCCCTTTTCGCCAACCATAGAATCACCCACCCCTACGCCTTTACTCTCAATACGCGGTCTTCAGTGAGTCGGCCCGTCCTTTTAATAAAAGCTTGCACGTTATCCCAGTCCAGATCTTTAAGATCTTCCTATTGGAGTTGTGTGTTGTTGAGTGGTCGTTGCTCCGAACAGAACCTTGTCTTGCCAGTTCGTCGGCCCGCTCATTGTCCTCGATACCCCGATGTCCTTGGACCCACCTCAGTCTCACTTCCCTGTGTGCTGCAAGTCTTTCCAAATGCGTCTCTCTATTCTTGGACTAGCGCTGAGCTGGTCCTGGGTTTCTGGATCGCTTTAAGGGCAGCTTGACTATCAGAGTAGATCCAGATCCCCCCGTTACTTTTCAATGCTTCTCGTTTGTTTGTTACTTCAAGTATAGCAAACACTTCCGCTTGGAAAACTGTTGTGTGTTTCCCTAGCGGAAAGGATTCCCTTGTGTTCGTTTCCATCCTGTACACTCCGGCCGAATTAGTGCTTTTCACCTATGATCCATCTGTGTACCAGACCTGGAAACCATTTGGCTCTTTGATTTGATTTACCGACCATTCTTCCCTTGTCGGGATTTCGACTTAAAACCCCTTTTTTAACCTTAGTTTGTCACCCGCTGTAGTGCATCTGGATGTCAGAATTGGTATGCTCCTACACATTCTAGGAGCAATCGTCATATGGCCTTGTCCTAAGTGAACATTGCACCATTCTCCGTTATCATTCATCCTTTTATGCGCCACCAAGGAGAATATTTAGTGGTGCCGCAGGTGTTGTTCTCATGGCTCCAGTAACTCTCAAACAGACCAGTCTTTGCAGTCTGGTCAGCTTTTGGGCGTTGCTAACCTTCAATACGGCTGGCCACCATACCACGGATCCGTATGAGATCCTCGGTCGTATGACTGCAGTATAAAGCCACAGAAGAACATGGGAATTTAGACCCCATATTGTACCTCGTTCGTCGTAATTGCCATATTAGTGCTGTTGCTTTATTTACTGCCTGCTCTACGTGAGTCCATCTCGTGTAACTGTGTCCTCGTCTGTACGCAAAATTAATTTGCCGAACTGTTCTAAAAGACACTATTCTCTGACAACTCCTCTAAGATGATCATTAGATTGTAACGCTTGCACATTTTACTATGAGAAATTTCAACTTGAGCTGCTATGGCTGTAGTACTCATTCTTGAGTCGTCTTTGACCATCTCTAAAACATCTCCCTTAATTTGGAATATTTCAGGCTAAGCAGCTCTGCCAGCATGGCCTCCTCATTGTTCTTTTCAATACCCTGTGTCACAAAGTTTAGTAACTTGTGGTTTTCCCTAATAATGAGCTGACATCCTCTGTTTTAAAAAATCGTAAATCCCTTGATAATTGTCAAATTAAAATAAAAGCTGATTTAAGACCTATTCAACGTAAGCAAATAAAAAATGCTTTTGAAGAACTTACTTTGCGGTCATATACAGAACAGAACTTATATAGCTGATCTGCGAAATGCTCTCAACAGTTGCATATATAGTTGCATATGTGTACTTTGAGTAAATCTTTGTCCATTTCCTGATTATTGAAAGGCAGGCTTTTTAACACCAATTCATAAAAGTGGCGATAGAACTGATATTTGTAACTATAGAGGTGTGTGTATTCAGCTGTAGTTCCTTAGCTGTTTCACGGGTTATTTTCTGTACGATTTTCATGGCATTGTAGGCGATTGCTTAGTCATCATCAGCATGGTTTTTCTTAGGGTAGATCTACCATGACTAACCTATTGACTTATCAGTATGAATAAATTGGTGCTTTTGAGAGGTCTGTACAGGTCGATAGTGGGTATACAGACTTCTCAAAGGCCTTTGATAGGGTTGGTCATGATCATCTGGTCAGGAAGTTTGGGCTATTGGCCTGGGTAAAACTTTGGTCGAAATTTACACACTTAGTGAGGATAAATAATTATATTTCTAATGGTATTGAAGTATCTTCAGGCGTGCATCAAGGTTCTCATATTGAACCGGTCTTATTTAACTTGTTTATACTTGATTTGAGTGATGTAATTGTGCATTCAAAGCATCTTGCTTTTGCTAATGATTTTAAACTGTATAAAGCCATTGAGTCATATCTTGATGCTGAGCTACTTCAATTAGATTTAAATAGTGTTGTTGAGTAGTGTAATAGCAATAGTCTAAAACTGAATGTAAAGAACTGTGTATGTATTTCGTTTGGTCATTCTAATAAAATTATTAATTATCAATACCCAATCAACAATAACGAACTCAGGTCAGTTGATACAGTTAAAGATTTAGTGTTTAGATTAGTGTTCTTTTAGATACCAAGCTAACTTTTTTGCCGCATATTTTGGATATTATTAGCAGGAGTATGCGTAGTCTTGGTTTTATCACTAGAAATAGTGTACATCTTTCACCTTACTGTTTCAAATTACTTTATTACTCTTTGCTACGTTTCTTGCTTGAGTATGCGTCTGTAATTTGGTCCCCTTATTATGATTCTCATATTGAACGCCTTGAGACTGTACCGAGAAGATTCTTAAGATCCCTTGCTTTTAGAGCTAAAGTTAATATTTTTTTAAATTATTACATCGACTATAATACTATCAGGGTTCAATTTATGAAATTAATAAATTGTAAAAAATTATATTTTATTCCGAGGATACCTCATTTACACATGTGGTCTACAATTTCAGCAACAATAATTCTTGGGCAATAAAAAATTCGTCTACTAGAAAAGGGACCCAATTAGATTTATAGAATCAACATAGATCTTTGTTACATGTTTGGGCTGGGGTAGTACATGACATATTTATTGGATACTTCTTTTTCCTACCTCGACTGACTGGTGTTGATTTATTTTTATTGAATATAAGGTTTGTCAGGATACTGTCTGGATACTTCCACGTACCGACACGTGTTTCTACTTATTGGCTTCTTTAGCGCAGGGCAACCACCATATATCGAATACACACTAGATAAAGAGAAGAAAACATAAAGTATCAGGAACAGAAGAGAACAATTAATTTTTTTAATCATCTCTAGTTAACCTGAGTCAATATAATTTTAGAGAAAAAAGTTAGCACAGAAAGTTAAATGACAAAAGAAGGATTTGTCAGGATACTCATAGGATGAGAAACAGAAGAAATAAATGTGGTACGTGCTTTTTAGGACAGGGCTACCAGAAAACCAATGTTTTTTATTTTTTTTTGTAAAACTTAACATCCCAAAACAATTAAACTTTTTACTAGCCATTAAGGCACTAACAACGCATTCTCTAACCGTTTCTTTTTAAAACTGACAATTTTAGGAATGCCTGAATACCTAAAATGACAAATCTAATTTTTTAGCCTACAACACCTACTATGCACGTCGAAAATAACACAACTTGATGGATCCAATATGGCTGGCTGTCCATAATTTAAAACATTTTGAATAAATCAAGATTAGCCCCCAACCGTTCCGCTCTGATAAAAGTAGTAAACAAAACGCTTTATAAAGTGATCAATGTGTCGCAACTTGACATTTCCAAAAGCACAAATATATTAAATATGTAGGTATACACTGACGCCTTCGGGGAAAATAAATTATGTATAAACAAAGCAATTATAGCTTTATTAAAATAATAGAGTAGAACAGTGGCCTGCAACCTCTGCTTGACCTCATGGGGCTTGCCCTTTCATTGAACTGCTACAAACATTACACTTTGGTTACGAAACTAGTACGCTTACTAAGAATATAATTGTTGGTGCAATTATTATGCCTTGGTGGAATTTCAAGTAAGAAATATAAGACGAGAAATGTTTGTAAAGTGGACAAATAGCGAGATATTTTATTGCTACTTTTTAAGTTTTGATAAACGGTTTATAAAGTTTACTGTTTGTGTAGTGGTGTATCCGCACCTGTTTAAATTAAAATTGATTTTTATAAAAAATCGATTTTCTTTTCTATAAGTGTCTTGATGCTTTGGAGGTGATTATTCATTCCAAATCTACGACTAAAGTCTGCCTGTTCAACAGGTTGATAGAAATCTAATTTATTTTCCAGTCGGGTGGTTATAAATTGAGTAAACAGTTTATAAAGGTCACATATAAGGCTTATTGGTCGGTAGTTCTCTAGTTACGCTATATTTCCGTTTTGTGCAGGATTACAATGGAATTATCCCATTTTTTGAACTTCCTATTGAATAGACAAAGATTTAAAATCTATTTTATTTTTAGTAGTAGATGTTGGCCTTCTATTTTTTTTGCGTCTGTATTTATGTTGTCTATTTTTTTCTTTTGTGTTTTTTAATGGTAGAGAAAAGTGTTAGTTATACTACCTCTTTGTATACGTAATTTGGGTTTTTAAACATAAGTTTAACTTACTATTTTGTTGAAAAATACATTTTAGCTAGCCCTTAAAAGATGACCCAAGGTACAAACGAGTAGTGTACCTTGGACCAGTATATGTTGTATCTTAGGTCAGTTATAAAAAAAAGGAATGGAAACGAATTTTTAAAGATTTTTATTAAATATCTTAACGACATACAAAACGTTATTAATCGAATGAATATATTTGCAAACAAATACTTATTTAATATTAAATCCACTAAATTCAACATCAAACTGGAGGTGAACATCATGACGTGCAGTTCCGTTTATTTTGTGCGGCTGCGGAAGCTTACGTATAATTTCACTACGCAAAAAATCAAAGGTCTTGGTTGAGTCATTTATAAATTTATTGGTGCTTAAAATTCTGCGTAAATATTGGAGTTCGTTATGAGCCCCACTATTTAGTATTTCGGCAACATAATAAGTGAACGATTTATTTCCAGCAACTTTCACTGAAACGAAGTCTCCTTGTTGAATATTAAAATCCTCAGATAAGTCCTATGAATTTTGATCATTTATTAATTCTTTCTCTCTAGCTACTAAGTCCTCAAATGTTTCTTCATCACTAATTGAAGTTAAAGAAGATCTATCATCATATTTAGCAACGCTTTTTGATAAATTTTTTAAAACACGTTCCTCAACTATTCTCTTAGTAACTGCTTAAACTTTTCCAGATGTATTTGCTAAAGTCTTTCTCTTATTAAGACCCTCTATTTCATCTTTCTCTGGAGTGTCAGTAAGGATACGTCACTTTCCTCTAGCTCTACCTGACTTCATTTTGCGAGCCGGTGCTTTCGGATAGGGCCGTAACATTGCAGGTGTAATAACATTTCCTAACGTTCCTCCTTGAAGAAAATTTTATGTCGAGGGATTATAGCCATCAATTTTCTGAGCCGTGACTTCAGCTTGTTCCCCATTCGGTTTAACGTTGACCTGTGTACAACCGTCAGTAGTGACGTATAGAGACAAAAACTCGCTCTCTTCAAAAATATTTTCATTGACTGGATAAAGACCACTTACTTGAAACCCCTTCTGAATGTTGGATGTAGTAAATGGTTTTGGAAATGCCTTGCCTGCAAGCTCAGTTACATCATAAATCGTAATGGTTTGTCCAGGATGCATAATCATCCACTCGCTACATGTGGCATTATAATAAGTTTTCATGGGCTCAAAAACTGTTCTGTCGAGCTGTTGCATTTTATGACTAGTATGGGGGTGGAACGTAATCGGAATAATGCCATTTTCTTTGCAAAAATTAATAGCTGGGACATTCACATGGTTATCGTGATTGTCTACATCTGGATCTTTAATTATTGGTTTCACATGATTCTTGAAGTACTTTAAATACTGCAAAAACAATGTTTTGTTTGACCAACCAGACGGATTTGCACTTCCTATGGTTCCAACTGGACAACTATTCAGTATATGGTCCTTAAAATTTATTCTTGGAAATATCATCATTGGCGGGATGTGATGGCATCATTAAGGCTATAAGTGTAACGGTGTATCCTCGTTCTGCACTGGTCATTTGACCCAACTGTTTTATTCCCTTATGTCCGATTATTTTTAGTGGCACATGGACAGTTGTTAGTCCTGTCTCGTCGCAGTTCCAAATTTTTTCTGGTGTGAAATTGCCGCGAGATAGGCCTTCTTTGTAATTCCTAAAGAAGGTAGTTATGTTTGTTTTATTAAAGGACGTTAATCGGGCCAAACTCGTAGGCTCGTGTTTCTGAAAAGACAAATCTGCATGTCTTTTAAGGAACTGCCTTAGCCATTCCTTTCCAGCTAGCTTATTTTGGTCCCAAGAAGGCGGATGTAACTAATTATTTGCAATTGCATACTGGTATGCTAAGGTACGAACATCCATTTTAGTCAACCCATAATACAGGCGTGCAGCAGTAAGAAGATTTTTAACTTAACCTCTTCTTTTCTATTAAAAACCTGTTTCACATTATTGGCAGCAACATATGAAAATTCTGCAGCTTCCGATTTTCTGAAGGATTGTACGTCTCTAATAAGCGTAGTTTTGGACATGTTATAGCATCTTGCCGCTTTCCTAATTGATAACTCCCCACTGATACATTTATTAGCTGCTGCAATTATATCCTGGGAGTTTATATGCGCTCTTCTGCACCTACTTTACTTCGAGGCATTTTAATATCTAAAACAAGAGAAAGTCTTTTAACGTATAACTATATATATAACTATATATATAATATAATATATTTAAAATAAAAGTAAAAATAATATTATTTTTAATAAGATTGTGCTTCGTAAGTCATGTACGTTGTACCGGTACATGACTTATTTTCAGTGACCCAAGGTACACAACGGTATTATTTCAGCAATTCTTTGCTTTCTACTTTTAGGTTATGCCTTTAAGTAACAAATACATTCATTAATATCAAGCAAACACCTGTTTTCAATTGTAATAATAAAAATATTTATAATGGTAACAATTTAAACGGATGTTGATGGATAACAAATTGTTCAATAAATTACTAACCACGATGCAAAACACAAAACATTCTATAGAAACCCGCATGACTGATTTTTGATGTATGTGGGGACTTGTATCGCCCTGTCACTCACTCCGAGAGTGGAGGGGAGGCTGTCAATTGTCAGGATGTATTCGATCCATTATGGAGGATTAGGTTGCACCTGAGTCGTGACAGAGACTGGTTGTAAAAGTCGTAAAATTTTGGTGTTAAGGAGTATAGGATCTCTCGTCTGGTGACTACAAAACCTACATGTATATGTAGCTGCCCTCTATTGACTGTATCTTTAAACTTTAAACAACTTAATTTAGACAGATCGAAGATGTATTAACAATGAGTAGAAAATAAAATAGACTGACCCGAGGTACAGACCTGTCCAAGGTACAACATTCTCCCCACATGGATGAAACTTGTATGGTGAAAATCGGAATCGTATATCGGCCATCTTGCTTGGCAAAATTGACAGGGAGCTGACAGACAGTTGTTGACATTGACTGATAGAACATCATTTGTCATGGTCATACCATTTGAATTTGTTTTTTCATTTCAATGAATGCCAGCGTGGGTTCAGTTTGCTATTTGTTTTAAGGATGTTATTTTAAATTTATGACTTTTTTTCTAAAAAGTTCTCTTTCAATATTGGGAGTAGTGTTTTAATTAATTTGCGGCAAGCAATTCCAGGTTTCTGGTAAGTAAATCTGATTTTATTTATTACTATTATGTTTTTGTATTGTCAATCTTTAGTCTTTAATAAAATCAAATTCAGTTTATTTCAATGAAGAAGTATTGACTTTTCAACTATTTAATTTTTAACTTGATTATTATGAATACATATTGCAAAATGTCTGGCCTCTCATTTTCTATTCAACAATTTAAAATTGATTGAAATTTTCCTGACCTTGATGTAAGAGTATGTATATTTGAAATGTTTCTGAGAAACAGTAATAAAAGATTTTTTTAATTTCCTTCAGTTCATATTACAAGAAAAACATGGAGAGGGATATGCAATGTAAATATTATTCAGACTGAGCTATAGAATTTTTTCTGATTTCACAAATTTTAATAATGTTGATACCGCTGGCTTTACACTACAATACATATTTATTTAAACATTTATTTTTTCTTTTTTTTTACATGAATCATTTAGTAAATTGATTCATAAGGTTTGCACTGTCTATTTTTTATTTTATTTCCTGCTCGTGTCATACCACTTCCTGTGTTCACTGAGACAAGACATAAGGTATAGCGGCTAAGAGACCTGAGCACCCGGAATGGATCAGAATTAATGTTTTTCTTACAACTTCTTTTTTTAAGAGTTTCTTTTTATTTTATGTAAACATCTATCCTTGAATTAAGTTTTTAGTAATATTATAGTTCCAAGATATGTTGTTAGTATTATAAGAGACCAACAAATATATTCTATGTAAGTGATATATGTTTATACTAAAGAGTTGTTTTCATTTTGAAAGAGTTAATTTTGTTTTGTCGATGGATATATTGTTTCTTTCGATCACATTTCGAGAATTTTTGATTAATTTTAAAAATTAATATTTAGATTATAATTTAAATAATTTTAAAATCTGTTTAATTTTTCTTTAGGAAACAGATACAAGTACATATTAAATAAGAATAATTCATCCTCTATTGACTCTATGTGTTAATAAAATGAGGATATTATTAACCTAATGGGAATGCCTTTAGATGTATTATGAGAAAATAGCACAAAAATGTTGACAACCTTTTCTAATCTGTATAAAATTAGGGTAGTTCAGTGCTAACAAAATAATTTTCAACATTTTTAGATTAATTTTAATTTATATAATGTCTGTTATAATGAATTATTGAATATTATGTATATCATTTTAAGTAATTTTTTTTCCAGGAAAATTAAATAATAAATGTACTAAAGCAAAAAAAACATTGTTTTATTTCCATTTGTCCAATTGGTGATATGTCATACACTATTGTTAGTACAATTTCGTAGATTATTGCAGTAAATTAACCTATTTAGATATGTAAAATAAAGCTGAAACGTTTTATTTTTGTTCAGATCAATATCTGATGCTAACACCTAATCAAAAAGGCTTTTTTCTCTATGAGTAACCTTTTTGATTAGGCGTTTGCTTTAGATATTACGATTAAATGATAAGATTGTCAGATTAAATAAAATGTGATTTCCCGCCTTAATTTGGCCACGCCTTTCTACCATTTCGATTGGTCCAATTAGACACGTCAAACTGTCAAGTTAGTTACAACAGTTTCCGCTGCCAAGCGAGAGGCCGCTAGCTGATTTGTCAGAAGAATTTCTTTCAGTTTGTATGCAACCACCACTTCTCTATATATTTGTGTTCTGTGATTCTCCCCTACTTCAGTTTCTTATATGGTAATATTAGGAAGCTCTTCTAATCCTTGGTTGACAATGCCCTTCCTCGATGACAGGATTTGCGGTTCAGGATTTTCTCCGCCACTATCATCATATTGACTTTTGTAAACGAGTTTATGAAATTCAACCATTATATTTAGTTCTCCATTTTTATTTCTCATTTTGCATATTTCTTTCGATCCATTCTTAAGTTTTCTTTGGAATACCCTGATGCTTTTGTTATGCTCTATGGTTCTTTCAGTTTCTCTCACTTTGTACCTCGTTGCACCTCTTATTGCTTTGGAGATTTATCTATTTAGTTCCCATATAGCTCTTTTACTGTAGTTTTTTATTAATTTCTTGTGTATCTTCTTTCTTCCATTAGTTTGTTAATTTCTTAGCTTCTCCTTTCATTGAATACAATAGAGCTAAACACATTGTATATTGCCCTTTAGAAATGTACAGTCAACTACCGATATACCAAATTGATCCACAGTACCTATAAAACTGCAAAATTGATAGTAAAACTACATGAAAATACCAACCTCATTGAACGTGGTGTTCGGCAAGGCGACGAGACAAAACTGTTTATTACTGAGTCATGGAGAGTGCATTCAAACAATTGGACTGTAGTTAGAAAGATATAGACATAGATGGCAAGAAACTAAACAGCTTACGTCTTGTGGATGATATAGTGCTATTCTTGGACAATCTAGAAGAAATGTGATTGATGTTGCAGACCTGCAAGAAGTATGTAAAAAAGTCGTTATTAATATCAGTATTTCAAAAACAAAATTCACGACAAACCTTATTCCCAGATGCAGCTTGAAGGGCTGAAATTGAAATAGTAGGTAGATATGTGTACCCAATGATACCCATTCTCGTACAGGCGGACTGCACTCAATGGACTGTCAAATTTGACCTGCAGTCGTGGGCTGCGATAGACCATTACGTTCAGTTATATAATACAAACCATGCAGCCTGCAGGCCATCACCTGACAGTCCCAGAACTGCAGGCCGCCTCATTATTTGCCATACATCCACAGTCCGTCGCAAAAGTTTTACAGTTCTTGCTTGTAGTGGGTTTGGCAAAAGAACAATAAACCAGTGGTAAAATGTTAAGAAAAAAGAAACTTATTGTTCTCGACTTTGCTATTAACTAATGAACACGGAAAAAATCGCAAACGTTTTTGGGATTCAAAGAATGGTTAAAAGATCGTGAAAATTTATCACATATGAAACTTCTGAAGCGATTAAAAGATTCCAGCAGCGAAGATTTTAAAAATTATCTTAAGATGGACGAGGCTTCTTTCAGAAAATTATTAACTTTAGTTAAACCCCACATAAAACGCCAGAATACAGTAATGAGAAAAGCCATTAGTGCCGAAGAAAGGTAAATAGTGACCTTGCGTTATCTGGCAGCTGGACGTACATTTAAGGACTTGAAAGATTTATTTTCAATTGTCATTATTTCTCCCCAAGCACTACCAGGAAAAATTATACCAGAAACCTGCGAATGGACTTACAAGGCGTTGAAAAATGAATATATGAAGGTTAAGTTCATAAAATTTTGGAATACAGTGCATAATATAAGTGCGTAATTTTTTCATGTTTTAGTAACATTTCAAAATAATATTTCAATTACGTATTTTATTGAAAAATTAAGTCATTGAAGTTTCGCAAATTTATCGATTAAAAACCAACAATTCAGTTAAAGATCCTCTAAATTCAGACGTGTTGCCGCTTTCCTCCATTGTTTCAAAGGTAGTTTTATCTACATATCTTATATGTACAGTTTATATTTGTCTCAAGGTTTTTATCTTCTGCATTTGTGAACTGTGTTTCAGGAATAGTTGCTGAGGGTCGTCAGACAGTGAAATTTTGTTGCTGATTGTAAGTTGATATGTGTTGGAAAGGAGAAAAGGTTGTGGCTCTTGATTATATTCAAGTTGCATTGGCAACATAGTATTATAATGAGATGCAATATTATGTGTCGATTTTCTTTTGAACACCAATGAAGAGAAGACGTTAAAGTAATAATTCAGCAACACTTTCTATTCGCTATCCATCCCGCTTATGGGCCACATTTTTCAATACTGTCAACACTGTCACATTCATCATTTTCTCTGTCCAAATTAGCGCAAATCCTTTGGTTAGTTTCTTTCTGTCCATTATTCTTCTTTGTCGCACTATTCGAAGATCTGGAAGTTGATGTACGTGAATACGTTGATGACTGATGCGGTGTTTGTGGTGGTGATAGCTAGTATATTTCAGACAGTGCTTGCAACGAATCTTCATTAAGCGGTGAAAATTGAGTATCATGTTGGGTGACATCTTCCTGAAAGAACAAAATACAAAATTTATTTTATTATTTTTTTTTGCAGTTTCCAAAAACATCAGAGGAGTGGCAAGAAATAGCTTGTAATCTTGAAACCAGATGGAGGATCTATTAATGGTAAACATCTGGAAATTGTGAAACCAGCCAACAGCGGGTCATATTTTTTAATATTGTCTAATTACAAAGACTATCACAATGTAGTTCTCATGGCCCTTGTTAATGCTGATTATGAATTTATATATGTTAATGTATAGGCTGTAATGGGCGAGTTTCTGTTGGAGGTGTTTTAGAATATACAAAATTTTACGATAAACTTATAGAAAAAAAGCTAAATTTGCCTTCTAATGACGTAACAAAGCATAATTTAAATTTCGTTTTTGTGGCAGATGATGAAGCATGAAAATATTGTAAAACATTTTCCATGAAACAATTTAACAAAAGAAGATCTATTTGTTGTACCATAATTTATCAATAATGTTAAAATTGAAATACGTTTTAACATCTTTTTAATGAAACACCTTGTATATTTTTAATGAATTAGGTACAGAAATATTATTCTTTAAAAATTTCTTTTAACATTAGCCTTTCTTAGCAAAATATGTAAAAATATACAGAGTGGTCCACCGGGAACAGCATTGATCGATTATGGGAAAACTATCAATAGGAAAATTTTAAAAATTTGGCAACGTGGTAAGGTCGATGGGGGACATATGGCTAAAATATTTTCAATTTCAAGGACATTTTAAGGTTAGGCCGGTTATTAATAATTTTAAACAAACTTACCTCAACATCACTTTGCTCTTCCTGATCCGCCGTAAACATCAATAAGTCGAAATACCACAACGTAGGTACATAAACATTAACAGAGCTTTCACCTGATCGTTTGGATTTTCTTACTTTTTTCATTTCTTTCCGGAAAGCACTCCGCAAGTTATTAATTTTCTTTTTAACAGAATCAACTGTTGCGTTTGGATTAATCTTTCTGTAAAGCAACAATAGTTTTTCATATGCTTTATTTTTTTCTTGCCGATTTGAATATGCCTTACTTTTTATTTTCCAAAGACATGGCCATTGCCTATATAGATCAATAAATTCGCTCCAAAATGCCTATTGCTTGACTCAGACATCTTTGCTACAGACCAAAACTTCCAACTGTTACTAGTTTAAAGATCGAAACGTACAATTTGAACTGACGATTTTTCTCCACACACTTCAGTCCGTGGTGCGATTTAAGTTAACTGTGGGCTTAGACCTGTCGGCGGCCTGTATGTGTATGTACAAATTTGAACTGTCGATTTGCAAATCGGCAGTTCTGGACTGAAGAAAAACTTTATGTAAATGGGTACCTTTAGTCATATGGTCAGCATCTCAAGGAATAATCAGACATGCGAACTAAAGAGAAGGCTCACTTGCTTATGCACATATGTTGGAAGACTTAAAGACATTTTCAAAGGTGACATTCCCGTCAATATAAAAAAGGAGTTTTTGACCAGTGCGTGCTTCCAGTACGTTATCTAAACATCCTGTACTCTCTCAACATCTTATTAACGTCACACTGGCAATTGAATGGCAAGAAAGAGACTTAATAATAGAGACAAAGCAAAGCGTTCTTCTTTCTACCCATATGGCCGACAGTTCTGTAATGATTTATCTATGAGAGAAGAAGAAAACGGGAAAAAATCGATATTAGATTTATTTTTTGAAAACATTAAAGCTCTAAAAATATCCGAAGTTGCTGTTAAACACAGATTAAAGAAAAAAAACATTTCAAATGTTATGGAACACCGAAGCCCAAAAAAATATTGACCAAGAATAAAATCGATTTTCAAAAATATATACAATACATTTTTTCCAATGCCTTATACTAATCCGCAGCATCAGGCGCCCCTACCTATTCAGTTATATACATCATAATCATCATCGGCTTCATCCCGTTTATCTTACGTGGTTACATTCTAGATACCGAAATTGAAGTGACTGTAACGGCTTTGTCACCAAAATCATATTTCTCATAATCCAGTCCTGCCCAATTTTCAACGACTGCCTCATATGTTCTTTCACACATTTTTCACATTTCACACATTTCAAATACTTCAGACCAATGTAGCCAATTTAAGTAAACTTCCCTTAGTACAAAATTGCTTAGGCACTAAGCGGCATTGAATTGAGAACTTTAAAACTGATTTCCTTCATTAATTCCAAAGGTGCTAGTACCATTTTGTCAAAATTTGGTGCACTGGCATAGCTTTATAGAGCACAAACACCCATGTCACAATTATTATGATTAATATCAGTCCAGGGGCGTAAAACCTGGTTAAACTTGCTTTTATTTAATAATTGTTTGTTTCAGATTCTTATGCCAATGAAATCAGTGATATGTAGCTCAGGAACCCTAATAATAGTAACAGCAATAGCTAAGAAACTTAAAATTACATAGAGGGAGATGCAGAGTAGAGATCGGCTGTTATTTCAAAAGCTGCTAATTTGTTGCTGCTATTCGATAGAAGCTGTTTCACCCTGTTTTTCAATTCTGGAAAAAGATGCTACTAAAAAGCAGTATACTGTAAACAATGCTATATAAATGTGAAAAGCGGTCGACTAATATAGTGTGAACTCGTCGCGGATTGCGGTTGGGTTAGGTTGGGTTCACAGTTCATAATTTTCAAATCGAGTTGTTACTTCTATAAATGATATTATAACTTTTATGATATGTTTAAAAATTTGATTATGTATTTGTAAAAATTTCCATGGTTTATTGTATTATATTTTATTGTATCAAATTTTTTAAAAGTATTTTTAATTGATGTAAGTTTATAGAATAATAACAATTACAAATTTTTGAGGGAATACTTAAAGTGATTTAAAGTATACTGTAACATGTATCTGGGTAAGACTTTTATACATTTTCTGATCTTGTATGTAAAAGATCTCCGAAAGATCGCAGTTTTATGTACGAAATTTTAGTGATGCCGGATTAGTGATATTTATTTAATTATAATATCATTAAAATTACCGGCTCGAGTGATATGTCATGACCTAATGAATCCCATGTAGGAATATTTGCCTACATTGGATGTTATTTTAGGACTAAACTTCTGATCAAGGTCTGCATTTATGCTAATGCCTTTCTTATATATTCTACTTTCTTATTTTTAAGATACTGACCAAAGAAAAGATCTTATAGCGTTAAAATACAAAATCGCGTCCGTCGACTGATCTAAGAAAAAATCATATTCAGCAAACCGTAACAGCGGTGTCCGCACGATTCTCGAAAAAAAATGAACCAATTACGCCTGCGGACCCAAAAGCACACAAAACAATCACCTTTTGAGAATGTTGAATCAAGTAAGATTTTCCAATCCCTAAATACGGAAATTGTGCGTATTTACGAACCCTTCAACTTGATACCAATATACCTATACCCTTGTTCTCTTGTTTATTCGACAAACACACTGTCCCTAGGCTTTAATTCCTATATTTTAGGATATAACGGTAAATTTTTATGTAAAATCTCATATATAATCAAAGGCCTAATTTTTAAGATTTATAATACCATTCGGCAGAACGTTTGTTGCTTAGAAGGTCAATTATATGTGCAATAATATGTAAAGTACGAAATGCATTTTCCCTTGATTGACCTTCATCATAATAGAATTAAATAATCTTGAGATATTTGCTCGTTTATTGCTCCATAACTGTTTTTAATTATGTTCTAAGATTAAAAATTAAAAAATGTTATTGTAATGTGGAAGCCTATCTTATCATGCCTCTAAAGATTTTCAATAATATGCATTAGAGATTCAGATTAATAAAATTCATATTTTAACTTAAGGCTCAGATCAAAAAGATTTTATTGTGCGCTTTATAGTATTGGCAAATTTTCCATGTCTAATTTTAATATATTAACTTTTATTTTTATAAAAAACCTATAGACAAAATGGTAAACAAAAAAATGAATTCAATTTAAATTACCCTTACTTTATTATCATATAAATGAAATATATCTTAAGATCTGATGATGACTTAAACAGCAGAAAACCGGTAATAATTAGTGCTAATTTTCAGTTATCACAGCAGGCCAAAAATGTTATTACCATCGCGAAATATATGTTGACCTGTAAACAGAGGTAAACACAAGATTCTTGTCTGCTTTTTTTATTTCTAAATTATTTCTTTTACTAATCATATGTTCTTTTGGGGTTGTGATGTCTCGTATATAGTTCAGGTATTTTAATAATGATACTAAAACTATAATTGATATTTAGATAGTCAGAAGCAGAGAAGTTAGGAATGATATTGGTGACTCGTTACAAAATCTTAGTGTTCTTACACGTTACGTGAACAAAACTCTAAGATTTCGCCATTTTTCCACCTGCTATTAAAAAATATTTCGATTATGTATTACTTAAGTTTACGTTCAAAAATAATTTGACGCAATTTTAACGGATTTTGATTCTAATGTAGAGTAGAAAAAAATGTAAAGTCGTGAAAAACTTTGACCATGCCTTGATGTATAACTAAAATTATTGCGACAAAGAAATAGCGTGTAATTTATGGTACCTAACGAATATACTTTTTCTAAAATATTCGTGACCAGAGGTTAATACACGTTTGATACTTATAATTTTGTTTGTGTAAAAGAAAAACCTCTATATAATATCAAAAGGTAATATATACCTTAACCACAGTTATTGCGCTCGAATAAAATAACTGAATAAGTTCAAAAACTAATAAAAACTATTAAGTAAACCTCATAAAGACTTTAAATATTTTCTTTCATGATCTCCGATCTTTCCTTGATGTATGTAGAAGTTAATTAATAAATTCTTTTCTAAAGTTTTTTTATCGGCAAAAATAGATGAGATGGTTTTGTTTTTATATAAATTAAAAATAACAAAATGATAGTTTTTCCTGGTAAAGGTACTGGAGAACTTTATAATACCGTGTATAACCTCTCGGGTTTATAATGATAATAATGATAATAATAATAATAATAATAATAATAATAATAATAATAATAATAATAATAATAATAATAATAATAATAATAATAATGATAATAATAATAATAATATAAAGAACATAAATTAGTTCCCACTTACCAATGTTTGGTGAGGTGTCAAAGTGGTTCAGAATATTGGGGTTTTAAGTTTTTTAATAAAAAACCTTTAGAGATGCAGGAACTGCACCATTCTAAGTTAAAAAATAAAATTCTAGTTCAAGAATCCTTTTACTCATTACATATTTAATGAATTTTTGCATTAAAATTGTTTACTCATTTTTAAATAGTATAGACAGATATTGTACTTTATACTTTTTGCATTGTGACTTGTGTAAGTACTACTTTACATTAATAAAGAATTTAAATTGGAATTGAATCAGTGACCTCAGTAAGAGCTGACTCACAATTATGCTCCTGTCTAAAACCGGACTTGTTAATGCGTAAAATATTGTTAGAATTTACAAAAGTGCCTATTTGAGTCTCCGTTACTTTTTCTAAAATCTTGGATGAGCAAGGAACGATTGAGACTAATCGAAGGTCGTTAAATTCCTTAAGGTTGTTACATTTGCACAATGGATTGACTTCGGCTTACTTCCATGATTCTCGAAATGTATCTGATTTCAAGCAAAAGTTTACAAGATGTCTAATATGAGGAATTAAAAATGGATAACAGTATAAAATTAGATTTAAATTTGTCCTATTGCATTTGATTTTAGGTTATAAACTACTTTTAATATATCACTATCTGCCACAGAAGCAAAAGAAAATGAATTTGTAATATTGAGCTTGCTATTTAGATAGGATAATAATGTTTCGTAATGCATGTTTTGATTATTTGTGTTCATCGAAGAAAAATAATTATTTAATTCATGTACGTTGGACACATTTTTTGGAAAGTGGTTGGATCTATTTTTTACTATGTTTATTTTTTTAGGTTCTTGCCATTTCTGCTTAGTGGTACCTTGCTTAAAGACGAAATTCAGATAAGCTTGTTTTTTTAGCTCTTATGGCTGATGTTGTAATATTACAAAGTTCTTTATACTAAACCCAGTGATTGGTGTCTTTACTGGCTCGGAATCTATTAGGAGTTTTATTGCAAAGTTTTAACATCATACGAATATTATCTGTAATCCATGGTATGCAAGTATGGTTTGGCTTTGCGATTGACACTGACGACAGGGGCATCATTTTTGCCAAACAATTTTAATGAGCTTGAAAATTTACTTTTTCATTGGCGTTATTTAATTCATAAAAAATGTCCCAGGAAATGTTTTCAATGCCGCGTTGAAAAAGTTTTTTATTAATTACGTTAAGATGTCTAAATTTAAAACTATATAATGGTTTTACATTTTCGTTTTTTGATTGAAAATTACAAAAGATTAGGTTATGGTCAGATATCTGTATATCCTCGGTGCCAACACCTATGACTTTATCCTGATTACAGAATATTAAATCAATGGTAGATGAGTTATAATTATTTATTGTTGTAGGCTCTGAAATAAGTTGTTTTAAACCAAATACGTCAGTTATATTCTGTATAGATATACTCAATTTGTTGCCCATATTTCCCATGTCAGTATTAATATCCTCAAAACAAAATAGTGCATTATTGCTTGAAAATATTTCTGTCAATATTTCCTGATAATAATTTAAAAAAATTGGTAATATTGGATGAAGGTGGTCTATATATATTTTCTGATACAAAGATTTCATCGCCCAAGAAAAACTTAACCCAGATGTGCTCAACAAATTCGGTACATTCTTGTAGTATAATAGTATTTGAAATTTTGATTAATGTATAAGCCTACGCCACCACCCCTAGAATTTCTGTCCTGCCATGATCATCTGCCTGATGATCACTTATATCACTATGTAGCCATGTTTCAGAGACCCCAATGACATTATAGTTGTGTGCCAGTATGTAATCTCTGAATATTTCAAATTTATTAGGTAAGGAACGTGCATTTATATGTCCAAGGAAATCATAGTAAGAAGAGAATAAATAGAGATTAGTAAAAGAGAAGAGAATAAAAAGGAGCTTTGAAAATAGATACTAGAGAAGAGTTCTCTGAAAACAAAAAAAGTTCACACCAAAAATTCTTATAGACACAACCCGTGCGTGCATACTGTTATTTAATTTGCGGCTTTTTCTTGAAAACAAGTTACATTACTTATATTGTAGATTACATTATTTAAAACTTAAATTATTACTGTTAAATATATGGCTCAAAAATAAATAAATAAATAATAATTACAATTAGTCTAGGAGAAAAGTCTTATCAGTCAACACCAAGAAATTGAAATTTGTCAAACAGTGGGCTGCCAGAGGCAGTTGTGTATATAGGTCTCCTGATGGACCCATCATGCCCCACCGGGGGTTACCAGAGCCCAATAGCCTTAGAAAAACCGATAAGGCTCTCTGATCTGAAGGACTTAAGTCGCTCGGTGTACTGAAGGTGTTACCTAAGTATTTAAACCGACCACGTGGGCTACGGTTTCATCCTCCTCCCAGCACCACCGGTATTTCCGAATGTCCGCAATGCTGATTGTATGAAGATGGCTTCTTAAGTGCAATCCAGTATCACCGGAGCCTTGCAGTGTTACTGGTCATCAGAAGGAGAGGGCATTCCTGTACGGCCAGTGACCAGATTTTTGCATAACCAATTTTGCCAGCACGTAGTTCGCCGTGGACATATAGCCTATGCGCAGTCCTTATTGCCTCGAATTGCACGACGAGGTTCAGAGGCGGAAGGCTCAGCAGAGTCTCAAGCGCTCTAGTTGGCGCCATTCGTATGGAACCCATTATGCTGAGACATGCATGCATGTTCGACGTTTGGTCCGCCTACAGGCCCATAGCGCGCAGGTGGCCTTCTTGATGTTGCTATCTGCGTGATCATACCAGGAGAGTATGGAATCTTGATTTCCAGTAATCAAACTGTCCTGGAGTATTGCAGCTGCACAGAGATATAATGGGGGGCGTGCTAAAGTTACGTCTCCTCGTGAATAGTAGGAGCTCTGCTTTTTTGGGTCTAATCCTGAGACCCCTCGAGAGGCACCATCTGTAAACCATACGCAGGGCTCTCATCATAGCGCCCCGCATTGAGGCATTTTCCCTGGGAAAAGGATTACCAGATCATCAGGGTAGGTCTGTGTGTATAGGCCAGCATTGTTTAAAAGATTTATCAGGCTGTCAACTATAAGGTACCACAAGGTTGTGGACAATACTACTCCCTGCGGGCAGCCTCTAGCCGCCAACGTTTTGATAACCTCGCTGTTAAGCTTGGCAGATACATGACGTTGCGAAAGCACACCAAACAGGGTTCTGAGGCCGCGGATCTCGAGTGCTTGGCAGATTATTGCAAAAAGGGTGTTAGTAAACGCCCCTTTAAGGTCTAAAAATGCCCCCAGGCAAATCTACCCAGAGCACCCTCCACCTTCCTCACGAGGTGGTGTAATAGGCATATACATAGGTCTGATAGGCATATTGGTGCACATGCAGTGGTTTTTTAACCAGGATGCTTAAGGTACCGGTCAATCAGCCTCTCCATCGCCTTCAACATTAAGTTGGTAAGGCTGATTAGTCGGTACGATTTGGGTCTGTAAAATCAATCTTTTTTCTGGGTTTCGGAATGAAGACGACTTTCACTTTACGCCATAGCTTTAGGACGTAGCCCTGAGCTTGAGTCAACACCACACTAAACCGTTAAATAAATCTTTTCATGAAATCGTTGAGTATTGTAATTTTTTATTATTATTTTAGAAGCTTTAGCTTGAAAATAAGAACAATCAGATTAGGTAGAATTAACCGATGGCTCCAAGTATAGACTATTCCTAATGAAAAAAAATCATACTGAACAAAGATTAATTATACTGTCCCATACTCAATAAATAATAAACGGTGCAATATTCACGTATTGTTAAGAGCGAAACGAAAAAAAATACAGGCTTAAAATTAAAGAAAAAGTGTACCTGTTAAACTGCGATTTGATTGAGGTGATGATCAAGGTTGTCCACTCTATGAATTTCACCCCGATTGTTTTTTACATAAACACTGCCATTAAGAGACCACGCACTGATTGAACTAAACTTATTCACAGTGGAACGAAGCAGTCGCACTTTTGCGAGATCTTCCTTGATTGTAATATTCGGTGTCGATTTTAAAATTCTATTAATTCTTAAGCATCGTTCGTTTACGTCTAAAAACTAAACCAAAATAACAGGCGGTTTCGATGGATCGGGTACTTGACTGCACATAATCGCAGCGGCTCATATCGGAAATTTCAAAATTTTTGGTTTTGAGATTAGTTCTTAGCATGTTAAAGAATTCTAATTAAATATCGTTTTCGTGCTCATCCTTAAAACCAAAAATGCGAATATTACGCCTGCGGCAATGCAATATTATTCCTGAGAGTCTAGCATAGTAGATAGGCCCGACTTTTCATCTTTTAGATCCTTGAACTCTTTTGCGAGAGTTGTTGACTGTTCCTCTATTTCGCTAAATATTTTGGCGATTTTTGATTGCAGTTTCTTGGTTATGTTTTCGGCAATGATAGCCGATTGCGCTGTTATGGTTTCGCGCACCACGTCATGAACTATGCGCTAATATCTTCCAGATCTGTTCTCGTTAGCACCATTTTAAATCAAACTTACTAGTTTTATAGAACGCTTTTCTCATAGATAAATAATACTGATCACAGCAGAAATAATCGGTCATAAGCTAATGTACAATGTAGCTGTTAATTATAACTTTAGCACACAAAAGCTCTTAGAATAGTTCTACACGGTTGTTGTCGTATATTTACTTGAGAAGCGCCATCTTGTCTCTTTATGTATGCTTGGAGGCGCCCGCTCATATTGTCTATAAGACCGAAGATATGCTGTTGAGGAATATTGTGCTATTCTTCCCAAGTAGTATGAACAAGCTCTTGTATAGTTCTAGGTGAGTTTCTGCGTCATTGCCCTGGTAAGCATTTCCTAAGCATGATCTGTGGAATTCATATTTGGCAAATAGTGCGGGCTAGTCGAAACGACTGATGCCTTCCGATTTAAGATAATCAATTATAGCTCTGGTACGGTGAGGTCAGGTCCTGGCTACAGTCTGACGTAAGGCTCTATAACTTCTCTCATGTATCACTAGTCATTGTGCCTTGAATATAAATTAATTCTGTGCGACCATTAGACATGATACCAGCCCAAAACATTTTCCAGCCCAAAACAGCACTTTCTCCTGCAAAGAGTGGTACGGGGTGTAAATGAGCAAGGTAATCAGCTCTTGTTGACTCTCTTCATACCCGTATCCGATAACTATCCTACACCAAACAAATTTTAGTTTTGTCAGCAAAAAAACACCGAGTTTCAAAATTCTGCAGGTAAAACGATATGCTTTTGTGCCAACTGTAGCTGACGAACTTTGTGCTCAGGGTGTGGTTCAGGGTACTCTTAATGGTCAGCGATATCTTAAACCTTTTGTTAGCATCCGCTTCCGTAATAGAGAGACCGATAGTTGAACTTCCAAAACATTACGCATTGGAGTGCTGGTAATGTTACAGTTGGGTTTCTTCGGATGGTTAAGTAAATATAACGGTTCTATTCTTGATTAGTTAAACGCCTTCTATCACTTTTCGGTTTATCATGAAGGAAATTATTCTAAATTCATCGATTCTAAGTGCAACACATATTACTTTGCCAAACATCAACTCTATTAGCCATGAATCTTTGAGAGTGGCTTTCTTTAAGTAAAACCGCTCTTCTTGCATGTTTAATCTCACTAATAACAAAATTTAACTACGTATTCTTTGAGCAAATTTGAGTTGGAAATGTCTTATGAATATGGGTTCGCAAATACTTTCATTCTAAGATATGATTTTTTTGAAATTTAATAGTGTTGGTGTGCCGAAAACAACAATGATAATGTTTGATCATCATGTTTTTGAAATAAAAGTATTTTAGGTCGTTGTAACTAGTTTTTACCTTTGAAATTATTAAATTTAATAAGTAGGGAAATCAAGATAAGTTGACACATCATGCTTTATCACTGCCCATCATTAACAGCCGATCCAACGTTGCCACGAACAAATAAATCGAATACTAACTAAAACGTATAAACAAATCCAAATTCTAACTAGATAAAAAGTATGATAAATTAACTACCAGAATAGCTATATTAATCATTTTCTCTAGTATAACGTTCTATCAATAATAAGTAAGCTGAGTTCCATCGGCACTTCTTTCGTTTTTATTTTGTTACAGTAGTAGCGTCAGTTTGACAGAAATTTGTACAAATCAATGTTTGTTTTTACAACTGAAAAATACGCAGACATGCTGCTAGTGTACGGATATTGTAACGGAAGTACTAGAGCAGCAGTGATTAAATGGACGATTATTGGCATTTTTAATAAACTGAGGTATACAGGATTATTTCCAAATGCTTCTCTCATACGTCCATCAGCAGGTGCCCAAGATGGATATTGTTGAACGGTCACCATCAATTAGTGTTCGCAGAATATCATATCGCGCTGGTTTTGCCCAAATGACTGTATGGTTTCAATGCATACCATTGATTTGTACCTATTTTATGTGCAACCAGTCTTTTATGTATCTATCTGGTTTATTAAATTCTCTGTTGTAATTAAAATGTTATGTGCGTATTATTAAGATATATCTATAGAATGGATTACAGCAACACAAATTTGACTGCCGGGTGATAAATATGAACAAAAAAAAATGAACAGCATTTGCACAGATTTTCAGCATCATTTCTCTACGTGGCATAACTTTAATTTAAAAGAAACTACTTGAAAATTAATATTAGTTATATAATTTATATTTAATTGTACAGAATTGTATAGTAAAGCATAGAACTGACAGACAAGATTTAAATACTCAATATATCCATTTATGTTTTTTTGTTAAGCAAAAATAGATGCACTGGGTATATAGGCAAATCAATAATAAATAACTTTTTAGATATTTAAGCGCTGGTTTGTACTCTGAAACTAATAAAGGGTGTTTTTTTGAGAGGTATACAAATTTGAAGTGAAATAAAACTATAAGAAAAAAATTCATTGACATGGTATTGGTTTTATTTAAAAGATATTGTTATGCCATTAGTGCCTAAAAATGATTTCGGGTATATCAGCGCCACGGCTGGTTCGAATGTAGCGTAATCGGGAAGTCCAATTTTCGACCACTTTTTCAAGCATCTGGGGCCGTATCTCGGCAATAACGCGGCGAATGTTTGCTTCCAAGTGATTCAACGTCTGTGGTCTATCTTTGAAGACATGTGACTTCACATATCCCCAAAGAAAGTAATCCAGGGGTGTGAGATCACACGATCGTGGAGGCCAGTTCACAGGTCCATTGCGTGAAATTATGCGATCATGGAATGTTTCCCGCAATAAATTGATAGTGTCACGCGCTGTGTGGCATGTTGCACCATCTTGTTGAAACCAAAGCTCTGCCACATCAAGTCGGTTCAACTGAGGAACAAAAAAGTCGGCAATCATGGCTCTATAACGTTCTCCATTGACTGTAACATTCTGGTCGTTATCATCTTTAAAAAAATATGGGCCAATGATTCCTCCTGACCATAAAGTGCACCAAACTGTGACTTTTAATGGATGTAAGGGCGTCTCAACAAAAGCTTCTGTATTTTCTCCACTCCAAATTCGGCAATTTTGCTTGTTGACGAAGCCGTTCAATCAAAAATGAGCCTCATCGCTGAACAAAATTTTGGATTGAAAAAATTGGTCAAGCTGAATACTGTTTTCCGCCCATTCACCGAACGTACGGCGCGCATAATGGTCACGCGGTTTCAGTTCTTGCTTAAGTTGAATCTTGTAAGCTCGCAAGCCAAGATCTTCCACAAAGTGGATGGGCACAGCCCCAATTGTTGTGCACGATGGCGAATCGACTCATTCGGGTCCTCTTCAACACTATGCTCGTACTTGCGCTAACGTATTTGCAATACGTCGAAGTCAGCCGTTTCTATTATGTACGCTGCTTCAGCTGAGGGAAAATTGTTCCCACCATACGTGGTTTATAAAGCTAAAAATTTGTATACATCTTGGACAGTTGGAGGACCAAAGGACGTCAGATTTAATAGAAGTCCATCAGGTTGATTTGATGCGATTTCCTTCTCAGATTGGGTAGAGAGAACTGTCATACCTGCAGTAAAAGATCTACCGGGAAAGAAGTACTTAATTGGCAACAATCTGAGTTCACATTTTTCTGCAAGTACGGTATCTCTTTGCGAAGAAAATAATATTTCATTTATCTTCCTCCCGGCTAACTCTACTCATCTGACCCAGCCTCTGGACGTGGCATTTTTCCGGCCTCTTAAAACAGCTTGGCGACAAATCCTTGAAAAATGGAAAATGGGGGCTGGTTCAAAGCATTGCATGGTTCCAAAGGACAGATTCCCTTTTTTGCTAAATGACTTGTCAAATGCTATTGAGCCTAATGCTGGAAAAAACATACAATCTGGGCTTAGAAAGTGTGGAATTTTTCTTTTCTTTTCCACTAGATAGGGATCAAGTCTTGGGACGCCTTCCGCAGCAAAATCTTGATGAGACAAATGATGAGAATCAGAACATTGAAGAAGGACTTAAGGAGTCGACGTCGTAAAATTCAAGTTCCTGCTGGCAAAAGCGTTACAAGTGCAGATTTTGAAAGCTCGTTGGATAAAGACGAACAAGAGGATAATGATTTGGAAAGACGTATGGAAACCTTAGATGAAGATTCAGACCTGGAAATGAATTTGCCCCTTAGTAATTTTATGCCAATAATGGCAAAAGCTCAAAATCATTCTTCAGATGCAGACTCAGAAATGGACACTTCACTACCAAGTTTCACCGATAAGTCCGAGAATAAGTTGGATACAAATAATTCTTCAGTATCAGTCTGCTTTGAGGGTAAATTGTTCCGATGTGTTTCTCCCATTTCGCTTGATTTAATAGATAAAGGAACTTGGCCTCTGGTGTGTTTTCCAACAAAATATCGAAATAGACAAAGAAATAAATATTTTATCGGACAAGTAATTAATAATACAGAAAATTACTTTGAAGCCACTTTCTTAAGAAGTCGCCCCACCAAACACTCGTCAGGATATATTTATGAATTTCCAGAAGTTCCGGATGTTTCCACCTTTCATCTTAGCCAGGTTGTTGAGGGTTTTCCCAGTTCATGACGAGATAGAAGCATCTACGTCAAGAAGAGACATTTTAACATTTAATTTGCATCAAAGTTGTTTAATTTAAATAATATGTTTAAACTTGTTACATTTCTATAGAAATTTTTTTCAGGTATTCCTATTCGCCTTCGTGTGGGTAGAATAGCAAATTTGACCAATTTAAATGGGTGTTTCTATTCACCCCACATTGAGGGTGAATAGAAAAAGAACATTTTTATTTTTTTTTGTGGAAAAACCTCTATTTAAAAAAAATCTATTATGCGCTTTTTGATCTACAAGTCGAGACCCGTAGATTCCTTATTTTTTGTTGTCAAAAAGGTGACTACCATGTTAGCAACAGAGTAGGAAAGCTCCGAAACTGTTTCTATTCACCCCATTTTACGGTATATGCTTCATCTCGCTTGAAAGAATAAAGGTAAATGCCTTTTCCTTGTCGCTTAACTATTTAATCTACCCTAATGATACTAATCTGCAAATATATCTACCTGAAAACAGTAATTTACGAGCCTGCGATTTTTCTTAAAATTTTCACATACTTGGTTCTAAACCATTAATCTGCTGCAGCGTTTTTATAGATCATCCTATACACAAATCCTAGAGACATTTCTTCTAATTGCAACTTGTTCCTCTTGTATATATATTGTTACCTTCAGTCAATGAAAAAAACTTAAAAAAATACAATTAAAATTTCGTCAATTTAAAATTTCTCATATTCATCGAAATAACGAAACAATCTGTACCAAACACATAGTATTAAAAAATAATTTTGCTCAAAAAACGGCGTTATATATACTTTTATCGATGGATATATCGCAAGAAGTATAAACGCAACGGTAGTGGGAACTTTTACTAGAGCATGGATATAAGTCGACTGATGCGTAATGTTGTTAGTATTATGCGGGTGTATTATACCTATGTCGAATGAAAGTGAATGAAGGCATTTTTCTAAGACTTGTAATTTTTTTTCGAGTAGTTTTGAGGTGATTTTTGACGAGTTTTGGATTATAATTTGTTTGCTGATTTTCAAAATGAAATACTTAAAGGTACTTACTTGGTATTGCTATAGTAATTTGTTTTAAGTTTTATATATTTTTTCCGCCTTACTTATTAGCATTAAGACTTTAGTTAAGATTTATTAAATTTTTATGGTTACGTATGGTCATATAGATTACACTCGCCCTAGATGCTTTACGCTAATTGCAAAATAGTAATTCGCCTTAATAAAAAAAACTATAATACATATAGGGTGAAAAGTAGAGAAGTATTAAGTGAATACTTTAGGTCTGTAAGTAAACTGTTTTTCATTACATTTGCATCAAAAATTCTATTTGATTAAAAACCAGCATAGATTATTTTCTATATGAATACAGTTTTAGTAAGGAAATAAAAGAATTATTTAGACTATATACTTATGACTTATTAGTATTAAATCATTGAGTGTTTAAAAGTTTATTGGTACCCTGTATTATAAAAATTAATAGGGAAATAATGGAAAAGAAAACAATAAACTAACATAAACCAAATAACTTATTTAATGATTATGTTATGAAAAAGAAGTACTTGAAAAGTTGAAAAAGCTGAAATATTTTTTTATGAGAAAACGCTGTACCGAAAAAAGTCAAGACCTAAATTCTTAACTATCTTTCGTATAAGTGAAAGCTCAAAGAAATATGGGCTTATGTTTGCTGGAAAGGAAATTTTTTTTTATTAAGATATCCGCTGGTCCACTAGCATATTTTCTCACGGGTCTCGCGTTCTGATAATTTAAAGATTACTAAATTTTAACGATAAAATATTAAATTTTCAAGTATGAATACTCATAATTACTAAACTAAATGAAATTAACAAAGAATATTATAGAAAGGGGTCAAGAACTAGAGGATTACTGGAGGTCTTCCATAAAATATAATAGAAGTATATTTAACTTACTTAAAATATGACAAATTTAGAAAAAATATCAAAGATTTTATTTAAAGAAAGAATTTAATATCTTAAGACATATACATATATATACCGGGTGGCGCATCGAAAACGAAACAGAGCCCATTACAGGTAGTCCATTAAATTTTAAAAAAAACGCTCGGACCCGTCGATTTTATTTTCGAAGGGGGCACTTAATAATCACAAAATCACTTTTCCACCTACAACCCCCTAAGCGGGGGTGGCACTACCCCTAAAATCTTAAATGGGAAGGGGGGTCGAGTGATACCTCATTGGAAAGGTCTTTTAATTCTCTTTACAAAGTTACTTGGTTTGACGCAATTTAAGTAAGTACTTTTTAAAATTTTCGCATTTAAACCTTAAAAGGTAATTTTCAATATTTTTACTTTATCATAGACTACTAAAGGTACTTTTAAGAAAAACAATGCCAGGCAGTATGACAAAACCATCAAGTAATATGAAATTATGAGACAAAAAATGAGATAGCTCTATCATATTACAGAATATTTTGACTTTAAGTCTAGTCATTCAAAAAATTATCGCAAAAATAGATTTAAAAAGAATTTGCTTAAGTGTTAGCTTATAATAAATGTTCAAAATGGCCACCTCCATTCTCCACACAATAAAAAAGATTTTGCTCAAAGCGTTGTCGCACGTCCTGCAGTACTTTAGGCGTGATTTGAAGACACTCATTTACAATTCTGCCTTGTAGATCTTCTAACGAAGTGGGTTCGGTCTCATAAACTTTACTTTTTAAGTGACCCCAAAAAAAAAAAGTCTAGAGGTGATAAATCCGGCGATCGTGGAGGCCATTCAATAGCACCTCTTCTTCCAATCCATCGTCCTAGAAACGTCCGATCCAAATATTCTCGCACGAATAACGTATAATGTGGTGGGGCACCATCCTGCTGAAATATCAATCTATCTTTATCGTATCTGTCATTTTGAGTTTTAATTATAGCTGTCAATGCTGGATCAATGGCCTGTTGTAATAGCTCTAAGTACATTTCACCTGTCAGATTTCCAGGTAAAAAAAATGGACCAACTAAATTATCACCAAAGATACCAGTCCAGACATTTAACTTTTGTGGGTATTGGGTGTGTACCTCACGATACACTCTAGGATTATTGTCGGACCAATATCGGCAGTTATGACGATTGACCAAGCCATTCAGGAAAAAAGAGCTTTCATTAGAGAAACAGGTATTAAATAAAAAATTTGGGTCATTAATAATTCGTTCACTCATAACTTCACTAAATTGTGATCGCCGATCGAAATCATCTTCATTCAGCTCTTGCACAAGATGTATTTTGTACGGATGAAACTTATGAGATTTTAGAGTTCTTTGGATACTACGTCGACTAATACCTGTGACAGTTTCCAATTGACGGGTACTTAATGTAGGCTCTAGATTAATATGCCCTAGTACAGCCACTTTCATACCTTCATTCCTTACGGGATTTTCAATATTGCGTTTGCGATTCGCCACTGATCCAGTTTCTCGAAATTTGGAAACAAGTTCCAATACATACTTTCGCTGCACCTTGCTGTTTTCATGTCGCTCATTAAATAATTCCGCCGTTCTATTAGCACATTGATTATTTCCAAAAAATAATTCAATTATTTCAACTCTTTCTGCCGTTGTATGCACCATTTTTATTTTTAAAAATAGGTATTCCCAAAAAAAAACAAAGTCCCGCACTATAAATCACCTTTTTAACAGCGTACTACATTTAGAATAAATTGAGAATAATTCAATTTTTAGTTTTGGTCAACAAGAAAATTTTACAAATATTTGTAAAATTTTTTGGCTGACCCGTTTTCTAGTTCATTCGTTTGATTCTAATGATGTTTATTACCTGTCGTAAATAAATTAATATTAATACCAACGTGGCCTGTGATTGAGATAGTGAACTAAAGCAAATTCTTTTTAAATGTATTTTTGCGATAATTTTTTAAATGTCTAGACTTAAGGTCAAAATATTCTGTAAAACTTACCCTCCGTTTCGAATAGAATCTCCGATTTCTGCACATGAACTGATTTTACAACAAATAGCGAACGTCTAGACAAATGCACGAGGTTATGAAAACATTAGAAGTGCGTATGTGCTTGAAACCAGTGGTGTCCCTTTTAAGGGACTCTACGCACTAATGGGTTAATTAAAAATATAATTATTTGAGTAACGATTTTGATCTCATCGTATAAAAAAAATACATTTTGAAATTTCGATAGATAAAATAAAATTCGCCAAAAGTACAAAGATTTTTAAAATAGATATAAAACGTCGGCCGTAAGTATTAAAATTTAAGTGATACATTGATGCTGATCGTGAAAATTTCTTTAAATTATGAATAATTAAGTTATAGAATTAGAAGGGAAAGTCAAATAATACTCCAATTGCGGGAAAAAAATACAGATGTTTCCATTTAAAAAAAATTTAAATAATGTACCATGTTTTTTTGGGACACCTTGTATCAACTAAACTAGTTTTCAAAAGTAGCCCCTCTAACTCAACCCCTAATAAAGGTTTTTTCCGTTTTAAGATTAAGCCGTAATCAAGCACCGCGATATTAAATGGACACCTTGTATATATTTCATATTTGTACCAGTATATATATGTTTGCAATATGTACGCATGATAAGTATGTTAATTATCATGTCTGTAGCTTGTACAGTTTGGCTTATATTTCAAGTAGGTTTAACATAGTATCTTGTTTAAGTCAACAATAGATAAAAATAGATGCTTCTATATTATTATTCAAATAAATATCGTATCGCTCCGTTTATAGAAGAACGCCATAACTCAAAAAACTGCATTTTGTAGATAAATTATAAAAACAATTCATACTCTAACCTATTATTTATGTAAAAGACCGTCACAACTTGCACTTCATAATAGATGGCACCGGAGTAATACTCCGGTTCTGTAATGATTTTTTCCAAATGAGCAACATCTGTAAATTTAATAGCCTTTGAAAATATACCTTTTGCTTATAACCCGATAAAAAAAAATTGAGTGGCAAATCTAGAAAGCGAGGTGGACGAAAAATTACCGAAAACCGATATACAGGGTGTTCGGCACATAAACCGACAAAAATTTTTGGCATATTCTTGGGGTCATTTGAAAGCATTTTACCCTAATACCTTCGGTCCCAAAAGTTACTGTTAGAAAGATATGAATTTTTTAATGTTTTTTCTCAAATTACTGTATGTCCCTTTAGCACAATCAGTCGAAACAAAAGCTGTTGGTAGGGAATATTATTTTCCAAATATCGTAATCTTATTGTCTCTAATAAAAAAGTTATATGGTTTTAAGAGCGACATTTTAAGTAATTTGAGAAAAAACATAAAAAAATTCTTATCTTTATAACAGTAACTTTTAGGACAAAGGTCTTAGGGTAAAAAGCTTTAAAATGACCCCAAGAATATGCCAAAAAATTTTGTCGGTTTATGTGCCGAACACCCATAACTCTTCCATTAAAAAAAATCTGAAGGTATTACCTCGCATCTGATCTACTATGGCACGGAATACCATCCTGTTGGAACCATATTTGTTAATGTTGAAGCAGGGAAACGTTGTCGAGAAAATCTTTTAATTAATTCTCTAAAATACGTAAATAACGCTTCCATTCAAAGATTAATGAAAAAAAAGGGTTCAATCATTTTGTTTCGATAAACTCCACACCACAAATTTGCTTTAAATGCATACAGGTCGCGAGTTTTGATGTTAAAATTTGGATTAGTATTACTTACGGCACTTTTGGGAAGAGATTATTCCATTTAATGAAACTGTTGCTTCCCATAATTTTCTTTATTCTAACATTTCTTGGATATCACAGCAGAATTTCCTGGTCTAAGCGTATAAATAAATTGGGGCTTGTATAGGTGAAACCTATTCTTTTTAAAAAGTTTTGAAACCGTATCTCTGTTATTAGGATATGACATGGAAACTGCCCTTCTTTGAAATTATTTTTTAGGATGTTCGATTGCTGGGAGCAATATTTAAAATTCTGTATCATCATGGTCACCACTCCTTGTTGGCGTTTCTTGCTAAATTTATTACTTATATCTTCAAAACTCTTGAATTTGGTTAGTATTTTCCTTACTGTGCCATAGTGAAGAATTTTCTCTGGGTATCAGTTATTACAAATTTCTGCAACTTCTCGATACGCTTTATAATTGTCACCCGCAATTAACGCAATTCTAATTTTATCTTTAGGACTTAATATTGCTGGAATTTCTACTCGAGTTTATTAATACTTTCTGTCAAATACGCAATACAACTGATGTTAAAAACCTCACTGTCCAACATTTCTTGCTATAAACAAAGCATTTGGTTATCGGTGCATCCTAGATTGCAGGTAATTACACTTATATTTCCATTGGTATTGTAAATAGGGAAAAATTGTAAGTAGCTGCTAATCGCATATTTATATATAGTTTATAGTTCTAAAGAACTTGTTTTTATAACCATTTTTGTTATTGTCAAAAATAAAGGTACTTTTACTTTTGCACAAAATGCACTTTTTTTTGACAATCCTCATATACGAATAATAAAATTTGATTATTGCATTTTAGGTTTTGGACCATGCAAAACTTTTTATAAAGAATAACTTTTTCTCCTAAAACTGATAATAAAAAAGTTTCTCATATGTTGTCAACTTAAGTAGACGTACTGCATAAGCGAAAAAATATTGAACATTTTAAAGTAAAGCATAAACTCTAGTATTACCTAAGTAAAGAGATATAAATAATCTATTCAACTGTACTAATACAAATTAAATTGATTGACGTATAAACGAGTAGTAAGCAAACATGTGTGGTAATAATCGATATTTTATCGACCTCAAACTTTGGTATGTCTAATGGCTACCCTATAGTGTAGTATAATTAAATTATTTTACTTTATCTTAAAGGCCATACAATCTACTACCCAACTGCATAAAATAATTTAAGTTAATTGACTTACGGATATAAAGAAGTAAACATTTTGTTTAATTGAAAGAATTCATTTTATGAAATACTCCAAACTTGCACGCACACGCAACCATTTATTGGCTAGACAATAGTAAAGTTTATTTTGAGAATTTTTCAGGAACATTGGCAACAGTTTGTTTTCTAATACCTCTACATTTTTAAGCAAATCGATTTTTTGTATCACCAAAGATACCAAATCAAAAAGTCTAGAGAAGTTAAGTTTGGGGACCGTGCGGACCATTCAATTGCACCAGATCTAATGCTAATCGATGTGCATGGAAATACAAATTATCTTTATTTATTAATTTATCAATATTTTCATCTACTTAATTTTCTAAAGATTATACGATAGAATATAAGTTTAAATAAATTCGTCCACTTAACTTATCTTCCAAGAAATATCTCAATTATTCAATATCATAGATTTCTGCCCACATATTAGCTTTTTCGTAATATTGACTATACCCTAAAGCGTAGTTTACACGAGATAGTAAATTGCGATAATACTTGTGAGAGTAACTTGTGGAAGTGTTTACACTGAAGCAAATTTTTGCAGCTATTTCTATCGGCAAGTGCTCTAGCTAGACAATACTTGCGGCAAGTGATTTTGGGTGTATATATGAGATAGAGTGATTGGTTTTTGCTATTGCTAGACGGAAAAATGTCTAGCCGCGGAAAGAGAGCTGCAGCTGCCGTTGTTGTCCTTAGTACAATTTTCCAAAAGCAACGAAAAAAGACTAGGTTAAGAATTTGGGTGAAAGAATGGATAGCAAGGAGGCCTACTCTTGGCGCTTATGCGATGTTGTTAGATGAGTTATGAAGTGAATATCCAAACAAACTTTAAAATTTCGTACGTATGTCAGAAACCGATTTTAACTTTTTACTGCATTTAATTGCCGACAAAATATCAAAATTGGATACAAATATGTGTGAATCCATCAAACCAAAAGAACAGTTAGCGCTAACGTTGAGGTTTTTGGCCACAGGTAAGTTTTAAAAAGTTTCAAATACAAATAACTAAAATATTTTATTTTTTTATACAAAACCAGAACAAAACTTACACATTTTTTGATTTCAGGTGATTCATACCATTTCCTTATATATCTGTTTCGTATCCCTATATGTACGATCTCAGCTATAATTCCGGAATGCTGTCAGGCTCTGAACGAGGCACTAAAAAATTAATACTTTAAGGTAAAAATAATAAAACGATTTATTTATCTTGTTTTCCCTAATTCATGATACTAAACAGTGGAAGATGTTTGTTAATGTGACTGAGTCAATTGGGTTAAATGTGGTGGTGATGAAACAGAATAAAAATGATTTTCAAAATTATTGGAACTGACTGATGTATGTGAGTGTGTTGAGGTAGCTGATAAACTTCTTTCATTATCGTCTATTTCGGACATGTCTAAAATAGCTTTCTACATCACTCGTTTTAATTTCCTTTTATTCTGGTCAAATTTTAAATTTCTTATTTCAGAAGCAACGAATTGCGTTTCAGCTGCCTTTTCTGATACATCCTACAAAATGTAACAAACAACAGCTAAACTTTTAGGTACCTACTACAGAAAAAGAATGGAAAAAGATTGCAAAAGAGTTTAAAGAAAAATGGAACTTCCCTCACAAGCACCTCCTGGCAGTGGAAGTTATTACTATAATTATAAAGGGACAAATAGTATTGTTCTCATGGCACTTGCCGATGCTAATTATAGAATTACATATGCCGATATTGGAGCGAATGACAGAGTATCTGATGGAGGAGTTTTTTATAATAGCGGATTAGCAATAGCCTTGCAAGAAAATACAATAAATTTGCCTCCCCCAGAGCCATTATAAACCATATGTAATGAAACCATATCCATTTAGAAATCAACCTGGTATTAAGCGTATTTATAATTATCGTCTCTCGAGAGCCAGATGAATCGTGGAGAATGTATTTGGCATAATTTTAAGAAAACCCATTCCGCTAGCACCGGAAAAAGTAATAACAATTACAAAAACAATATGACGTATCCTCCATAATTTTCTTATGTCACGTAACACCTCTATAAATGAATATGCGCCGACTGGTACTTTTGATGGTGACAATTATGAAATGGGAAATTGGCGCACTTCAAAACGACAATGTTCACAATTACTCAGTAATAGCTAAAGAAATCCGTGAAGAATTTTGTGATTACTTTATTTCGGCCGAAGGTGAAGTTTCTTGGCAATATAAACATATTTAAAATAATGGTAAAACTTCAATAAATATACATAATTTAAAACTGTAGTACTTTTTTACTTACTAATAAATTATCCTCGGTCCCTGATGTTATGTTTTGATCAAATATAAACTTAATTAAAGTATTCCCAGGAACTCTTACAGTTCTCATCAATACCCTGACCACTTTTCCTTTTTTTCAATTTGTTCCACTCCTGGTTTGCTTGAGTGCGGAGATTATGGAGTTTTCGTTGAATTTCAGCATCAGTTGTATTAAATTTTTCTGCTATAAACTTTACTGCCTGTTGTTTTTTATTTCTATCTCTATATATTCTTTATTTTATTTGCCACAGCTCCGGAAACCCTTCAAAAATACTTATTAATTCGCACGTATCTTCTTTGGACCATACACGTTTGCCCTCCATTTTGCTTTTCTTGCACTATTTAACTTGCACCCAATTTTCAACAAAACGGAAAAGAAATTATAACTTGCTAAAGAACTGTCCTGATTTGTTTAGACCTGCAATAATTTATGACGCAACTACTTGAGCGTATGCTTTGCTACTTGCTGGGAGAGAACTCTCGGACACTGTTTACATTATGCAAATTATTTGGAAGTGTTCTCAGATATAAACTTGCGATAGTTTTACTTGCTCGTATAAATAAGGCTTAACAATTAGTTATTTTCTCGCAAATGTTAAAGCATATTTTTAATAAAAAATTATTTAAACTCAGTTAACTGCTTATTACTACATATTTTTACTTGTAAACCGCTTTTACTATTTATAGCAAGGCAAGATGGATGACACACAACTTAAAATGGTGTGTGTGATACTATAGCATAGCCATTTGACATAGCAGTCAAATACTGATAAAATATCAATTTTTTGCTTACTTTTAGCTTTAAAATGTTGTTTGTCTTTAAAATGTTTGTCAATTTCACCGAGTTATTTGGATTAGAACGTTTTTAAGTTTCAATTAAGTCGTCCATTGTTCTTATCCTTTCGCCTTCACAACTTTTTCATTGTTTGCCGTACTAATTTAACGATTATATTATCAAAATTATTTTACAAAGGTATGCGTTTCTTAATTAAATATGTATAATAATTTTTCGCTAGAAAAATAAAAAACTATTATAATAGGAAATAAAAATTAATAGCTTCATTTTATTAGCTAAATTGCTTTGTTAAAAATTTAGACAATATAATACATAGATATACACTACATAATATACGAAATTGTGAGAAATATACAATAAAATAATTTTAGTTAGAAGCTCATGACTTCTTTCGATTAATGCATTTTGTCTGGAAAATTTTTAAATGCCTTATATGAAAATATGATTTAAAAAAATAGATCATTTTAAAAATGATTCAAATTTAGCAATTCTTTTTTTAAACCCAAATTATATTATAATTAACCTGCAACGATTATTAAATAATGCCGGTGAAATACGAGTTAACAGCGTACTATTGACCATTTAATTTATACAGACGATACACTACTCACTGAAAGCTTGCAAGATTTTGCAATGCTATCGTCTATGTTGAATAATCTCCTCATATTTAGTCGAGAATGATCTGAAACTCAATGTTAAGAAAATCAAATACATCAAATTGTCACCAAACCAAAATCTAAATTTCTTATGAAATTTGTATGTAGAGCGCAGCAAAGGGCTGGGAAAAGTCGCTATGACCTAGGCACAAGTGTCAAGTCAGCAATAAAGATTTGTCAATTTCCAAGTCATCTTATATGAAGATCTAAAAGCTGCTCTGTAGTCGAGATTTAAAATATATTCTCCGTTTTTTTGTATAGCGTATGATATGTAGAAACTTGGAAAAACTAGAAGCCTTCAAGATTTAGATTTACCTTAAAATTTTGGAAATTTTATAGACAGAACATGTGACCAACCACGAGGTTCTAAGAATAAAGAAGTACGTAAAGGTCCTAAATGAAGTGATACCTGCTGTTTAAGCCATATCATGCCAGATTCAAGGTATAATATTCGAAGCAAGGAAACTTCAAGGTTCAAAAAAAGCTTCAAATGGGGAAGGCATTAAGAAAACTTAAACTGGAATAATATATTAAAATAGATAATGTACATATTCAAGGTGAAATAATCTTGAGAATGTGGTAGTAAAGAATATGTATAAGAAAATACAATATTTAAAATATAAAATACAATTATTGAAGATAGACCTGTTATGCATCGAAAAAGAAAATTAAAATGCAATAAAAGCTATTTTTAGGACCTTTTATTACACTATCGGTATTTAAAAATATAAAATTTTATGTTTCATTTCTTCAATTAAAATGAGACTGCAGCGCTTTTTACAAGTCAAATTTATTTACCTTATGAGAGTTATATTATCAAGCAGAGATGAATTGAGTTTTATATATTCTTAAAGTAGTATATTTAGTAAATCCAAGCTTTATGAGAAAATTAAATAAAAAATCCAGGGCTAAATTAAAAAGAATACACTTGATAAGTGTTTCTGCATGGAAAATATCGTATTTAAAAGTTAAAAATACTCACCTTTACAGAATAAAAAAAAAATTTACAAAATTAGTTTATTTTGTCATATTTGTACCAAATAAAAATTTATAAAATTCGATCGTTATCCTTAATTCCGACGATAATTGGAATAAATATTTTAAATTCCGTAACGTCATTTTATTAACAATTAGATTTTGCAATCAATTTTGCCAACGCTGTATAAATAGACTAACTGTTAAGAAAATTCGCTACTTTAAATATTATTTAAGTTTAATACATTTTTGACCGTACGAAAACTCCTTCTTCTTGCGAAAAGAGCCAGACGGTTTTCCGAGTATCTTCTTCCCGGCTTGAAAAATAATATTTTGTACGTATTTGGTAATTTAGTTAAGTTTTGGTTGTCGATTAGTATTCGTTGCGATGACATAAGTTTAAGTCCGTGGCCGTCGTGGATTGTAATGATATTTTATATCAGCAGAATTTACCATTTTATGTGTTTAATACCGTGATAAATGTTAATTGAACCAGTGATGTACAGTCTGTGTTTTTAACGAAATAAAAATCCGATTAAGATAAATTTGAGTCGCTTTTATTTCAAACACTAACCTAAGAATAGAATTGTCTAATAGTTAAACTGATAATTATAAACAATTTAATTTTTATATAATTAATAATTATTATATCTTAAAATGTTTGCCAATTAGTACGCTCGCGTTATTTAGGTTAGAACGTTTTTGTGAGTTGATTAAGTCGTCTATTGTTTTTATTCTTCCGCCTTTAAAACTTTTTCATTGTTTAAAGTACGTATTCAATTTAAGACATTATATCCAATATTTTATAATTATGAAAGAAGCAAGTAATGCAATATCGATTATGTATTACAAATTCAATATAATTAAAATTTGTGAAATAAACATGAAAGATCCAAGTGAGTTACACTTTTATTATTTAATTTAGTTCTTTTTAACAATAATAGAAATTCATTTTAATTTTTTACGTATGACTTCTAGATTTTTTTTCGTTCTTCTTGGCAGTTCTATGTTTGTAATGTGAGAGGTTTATGGTATTTTGAGCATTCTCTTATACAGCCACATCTCGAATGATACTAGGTCTTTATTGGTGGCTTCTGTGAGTATCCAGGATTCTAGGCCATACAATAAAACATTAAAAAAATGGCATCTTAAGTGCTTTACCATCGTTTTAAGAAATATGTTGTGACTTTTGAAGATGACACTCATTTTGTGAAATATCGTACTTGCTTTTCCTGCACGACATTTTATTTTTTGTTCACATTTTTTTATTCAGTTTATTTATTTACAGTATTCATCACTGTTCAGCTATTTTATACCAGTCCCATTGTTCATTTATAGTGGCTCCAAGGTAGCAATATTGTTGAACATGTTCAATTTGAGTTCCGTTCACATATCGGTAATCTTCATTTATATCTCTTTTGCTGATTATTATTAATTTGTTTCGGTTTCTTTATATTGATATTAAGACCATATTATTGGCTGTACGGCGCAGCATCTTTGCTATATATATATTTGTTATAAAAGGTATATAAAATATATATAATTAGTATATAAAAGGTGAAAGGACACATCCCTGTGCGACCCCACGTTGTATTTTCACCTATTTCTTTTAGTCACCATTAATAAGCATGCTGTTAGATTCCAGTAGAGGTTTGAAATTATTCTAGTATTTTTATCGTCCAAGCCGGCCTCTTCCAGGATATTGATCATTTTATACTTTTTTATAATCGATTGAACATGCGTTAACGTCACTGTACCTCTGGATTAGGTTCTGAATCAACCAATCAACAATCTGAATACAACATTTTTACATTGCTGTCCTTTTATTATTCCATTCTTGACCCATATTCAACTGCTGTTTGAGTAAATCATTATTTCCGAGTGCTTGGAAGCTTGCAAATGTGTTTCCTTTACCCAAGGTAGCTAATCCGACTGAATTTAGCTATTTTCGATCTATTTCAATTTTGCCTGTACTCTCAAAAGTATTAGAAAAAATATTGACATTTTAAATCAATTTATTTTTAAACAGAAATAGCATTCTTCCGGAGAAACAATCTGGTTTTAGATCGCGATTAAGCTGCAATACTATTCTTCGTGACATAATAAATGATATAGTCAGTGCTCATGATCAAAACCAAGCATGGGCGGGCCGAAAAATGGATATATATATTTTTTTTGATATTGCAAGTGAGTAATGTTTAAAATGTCTAACAGGCGAACATTAATGATTATACAAAAGATGAAGCAGATTAAAAAAAATTAACCAGGCCCCAAAAGCCCTTAATATTCAAAAAAAAAAGAAAAAAAAAAGAAAATTGATCTGGGTAGCGAAAAAATTTTCAGAAACAATGTTATTAAGATGTATATAAAAAATCAAGACAATAATTTTATTTTCCACCAGGCCCCAAGCTTTAATAAAACTAAAAAGTTTTGTGCAGCTCTTCGCCTGACTTGGTGTTTATGAAGAAAATGCTGTCGGGTGGGCGATTAGCGAATATTAAGTTGTATGATTTTTGTATTACAATATAAATTAACAACAATTAATTATAAACACTAAACCAGCCCAGAACTCGCCACGTGGAGGTGGCTGCACATCGAGTTCCAACCAACCAATCTCCCCATTCTGAACAAAGATTAATCTTTTGCTGCAGCAAAGTATTGAGCTTTGTTTTCAAAAGTAGGTAAATCTAACCTTGCATCAATTTTTGCGCGAATATATCCATCTCTTGCTACACTTCCGCATACTTTTAAAGACGCCTCTGTTATAAGCTTAACACACCTTTCGACTGCCTGAGTGTGACAAGGATAATCGCCAACATTCATCTTCTGTTGATTAATCTGCTCTGCTAATTCTTCAATTGAAAATAATTTGGTAATTGGAGGTTCGGTTAAATTTATGCTCTGCCAATCAATAATATCTATGTAGTCATCCACCATGAAATTTAGTTTTGGAGTTTTAAAAACTCTAGGTTCCGTTATTATTTGTGTTCTGGCTTTCCTTATTCGACTAACTGCTAGTTTTCTTATATACTCTCGAGGGTCTGTTAACATTGAAACCAGTAAATTTTCAGGATGCGCAAAATACAAATTCCCTTCTATCACTTTATCGATAATATTTCTGATAGCTTCTGGAAACTGCCTAGATATTTTAATCATCTCCCACAAGTGTCTAGCACCATCTTGTAAGAGCGGTTTGGTCTTTATTCTAAACCACATTGGTGCGTAAAGTTTCATTATAAAGTTTACTATAACTTTAAGTTCTCTGATGGATCCTTTGTGCCAACATATAAACGAAGAATTCTGTTTGCTGTTGTTACCCATCTGGAATGGGCTAACTTACCAGGATTCCGTTCAGATAATTGTTTGGAGCAATTTCCATTTTTAATGGCTTGGCACATTAAATACAAATATTGCTGATCAGTACTGAGCTCTTTGGCATTAATTTCTGGTAAGTCAGTATTAACTACAATAAACTCTCTAAAGTTTTTCGCAGTTGTCTAGAAGGCTCCCGATAGGTCCTGAATAATTATATGGTCCCTTCGTGTGGCCGTCCATTTTTTGTAATAAAAGCCTTAATGGCAACTCGTTTGCATGAAGTAAGCAATAAGCATCATGCGCATTAGTATGTTAGCAGCGGCGTGTATTAAAGAAGAATATATTGTATTACGAGAACTTTACAGATAAAAATGACTTCTTATTACAAGAAAATATATTATCTTGGCTGTTTTTAATTAAGGATATACATTTAGTTCAAACTCACGTTATCTTGTCAAAAGAGAATCCACGTTCTTCACATTATTTTCTAATTATCTTAGCGAATTAAATCCTTGCTATTAGACAACTGTCTTTAAGAATAAAATTGTGAATTTATCGATACTTGTTTAAAGAGTACGTTCTTGCTTTAACGTCACAGGTGCTTTGCGTTGGGTCGCGTAGGTATAACCCCGGTGTTTTCCCTTTGTCGGAACTTTGTTCTTTGGTCATTCCGGTCATTAGCAAGTTAGACGCGGCATTGTCAACGCGACACGACGTATAATCGCATTTTTGTGTGTGAATTTGGTTTTTTCAATATGGACAACATGAATTTTGAAGTTGAAGTAAGTGAAGTTTTCTCTTTTTTAAAGCGGAATGCTTTGGAACACTTGTGGCCTGTGTTTGAAAGTATATTTATATTATAAATATATGTGGTTTTTATTTCCTTTTTTAAATTATACCGGTACCTATATGTGCGTGTGTAGGTTTAAAATACTCAGTAGGGCTATAATGCATTTTTTACTTTCTTATAGGTATACCTAGATTAGTTTATAAATAACTAAATAAGCATGCATTGATTTTTAAAAGCTTTTGTGTAAATTATTATTGTATCTTAAACAAAATGGTGGACGTTTGCGTTAAAATATTCTTTAGAAGCTAATATAGCTATTTTCACAGGGCAGTCCTGAACTAGTCCGGGATTGTTTTCCTAAGTTTCGATTGGCCGATGATAAAATGCGGACATATTAAAACCAATAAAAACACAGGAAAAGACTCGAGAAAAGAATCCCGGACAAGTTCAGGACTGCTCCGCGAAAACCGCTCTAAATTTACCTAAAAGAAGAAAATATAATCTTAGCAGAAGATAATTTTCTTACTTTAAAATTAAATTCTTGAAGGAAAGGTTATGTACTTTAAATAAGATAATTATTTCGAGCTAAGAATCGTACCATTTTAGGACAAAATAAATATCCTTGGCGCAAACATTTATGTAACTGTGAAAAGTAATCCTTTTTTATAAAAATATACGTTTCATTTTTTTTCTCTTATATCGAAAAATATTTGAATATTGTACAGTGTGATCGTAATAGTAAGGAATAAATTCAATGTTTCATTGTCATTCATCATGTTAATTTTTTGAGGATATTCTATTAAGTTATGCATAGGTGGTTAGTCTGGTTAGCAGATATTAGCTACAAGTATTAGAGTTTTGGAAATGTAAATAACTTACAAACCATAAGCCTAGACAATAGTTATTATCTTCTGGTTTCATAAAATAAGACTAGTGCAATAAGTGTTACAGATTTTTTTAATTTTTTTTTGATGCTCATAGCATAATAGAGAGTTTAATTTTGCGTTGACGTTAAATATTAACGATATAATATTAGTATGTATTTTATAAAACTTATGACTTCCATAATATAAAATAAAAGTGTGTTATTAATATTTTATGTTCTTTTCTTTTTTATATCCTCGAAAAAACCTCGTAAAAAGCGCTATAAATTTTGCGTCGATATTTAATATTCAATGCGAAAACTTATTTAAGTAAATAAAATATAAAAAGTAAAATCAAAAACAGTTTATGAAAAATGAAAACATAAGATACATTTTAATAAAAAAATACATAATTATGAAGGGGCTTTAAATACAATAAAGATATTATATACTCGTATACGTATTTGGTTGTGAACAGTCGTAATCCACAAAAAAATGTAAAATTGTGTGAAACTGTCTAAGTACCTTTATAATTAATATTATAGTGTTTTCTGACAGGCTTAACTTAATTTTATATTTTTTTGTGAGTTATATTACGAAATTTCGAAAAGTTATCTTCCGAAACCGAAATAATAATTTTTGGGTCAAGTAAATAATTTCTTAATACAAGATATTTAATATTTGACGTAAGAACTTAATGATCTTGTATCCATTAAATTTTTAGATTTTAAGCCATTCATTTATTTTCGTCAAAGAAATGTCTTTCAGACAAGTACATTTATGTACATATGAGAAGATCACACGTTTTGAAGTTAATATTAATACTCTTGTACCAAAAACATAATGACCTTGGGGAGAGAAAATTATTTTTTTTTCTTCTCTTAGACCAAATAACTAAATAATTTGCTGTTCTTACAATTAGGACATATTTACTTAACAATTCAAAATAGTAGTAGACTAAAGCTAAGGATGTGTTAAGTTTTTCCTAAGGTAATATTCATTTGGCTATATCCAAAGACATGGCAGCCTTGGTTTAAACTCGTTAACATCTTTTGGGGAACTTTATTTTTGGCCAGTAGGCAACTTTTGGTAGCTACTTGGTTTTGATTTTCAAAAAAAAAATCAGCCCACCCTACAAGGAACTGCTTTGGTTCTATTAAATTATACTAAAGCGTTTGATATGATTAATCACAAATTGCTACTCGCGATATTAAAATATGCTGGCTTTGAGGAAACCGCTTATAATCTTATTTCTTCATACTTAACTGATAGATTTCAAAGGGTAGTTGTAGATTTTCTGATTTAGAGTGGGTAACGGTTCCTAAGGGTTTAATATTGGGATCCTCAGGGTTTCATATAACTATTGCTTTATAGTATGTCTAGCTCAATTATTGTAACATTACTGCAATACTGTCAGTATCATCTATACGCTGATGACATCCAAATATACACGTCTTTTCCTTAGTCATTTTCATTAGTAACTCTATAAATGTAAATGCTGATATCAATTAAGATTTAAACAAATTATTAACTATGTCAAATGATCATTTACTGAAAATAAATCCCAGCAAAAGCGTGGCTATATTATTTTGTCCTGCAAATTATCGCACGAGTTTCATGATGATTATATATCTTTTAAGGATTCTGCGTGGAATTTAAGGCTTTTTAAGGCTCTTAAATCTTAGATGACCGACTTAAATTTAAGGAACATGTGAGTTTCTGCTTAAAAAAAGCATTTTCAAAGCTAAAATTAATTTATGCACATCGTCATTCACTGACATCTAAGATTAAAACCTTATTGTGTGAATCTCTAATACTATCAAATTTTCATTTTGCGGATTTGGTCTATGGCCTTTACGTCTTATCATAAAAAATAACTTTTTAAGAAGTCCTGTTTATATTTGATCGAACCAACCATAAACAAATTCAAAATAAATGATTTTACTGGATTTGCATGGCGTTTTAAAAACTATATGAAATAAAACTTTCTCTCTGGCCCCTGAGAAGTACTTTAGATTTATAATTATTATTTTCTTTGTAATTCTTTTTGGTCCTTACTATATGTTAATTTACATTTTTTGTTTTTGAAAATACCTTTATTATTTCCAATAATGTTTACATGTTTATATTACAATTAAAACTCCCTAGTCAATGCATGCAAGCATTGGTCACGAGAGTAACTATTTTACTTCTATACAGTAAGCCTATTTCTAAAAAAAAAACAAACAAAAAACCAAAAAAAGAAAAAACTAACCTATAAACCCCATACTACCCCTATACGTTTCAAAGAATATTTTAATTTTTTGATATAACTACTAAATGGTTGAACGCATCTTATATTTTCTGGCAATTCATTAAATACCTTAAAAGCTTTTGCAATAGGATTTCCTAAGCCTATGTTAGTTCTTGTATAATTCTGATAAATGTTATTTACATTTCTTGTTGGATAATTATGTATCTATCATATTCCTAAAAGTAATGTTTATATTATATTTGTGCTTCTTGTAGATAATTGTATACACTAATTTACATTGTTCTATTATCTGTATGAGAAAGCCTATCGTAATTGAAAATTTATTTTGAAGAGTTTCAACAGTAGTAAAATTAGCTTGAGCACACACTCCCCAAACAGGGAGTAAATACATAAGGTGAGACATCAAAAAAGCATTATAGATATTATTAGTAGTTTTTGCAGTTAAATAATCATGACATCTGTAAAAAACTGCAATCATTGGCAATACTCTTTCAAATTAATGCTTCATCAATTATTAAGCCCAGATACCGATACCAGAATTTTTTCAACTTTTTGAATGTGATCCTAATATTGAAGTCAGCAACTTGTGCATTTTTTTGCTTAAATAACATGTATTTTGTTTAATTATAATTAATTTTTAATTTATTAAAATGCAACCAGTCCATATATATTTTGAGATCGGCATTGATGTTATTCTCTACAGCAACCTTGCTACTACCTGTATAAACTAAGACAGTATCGTCGGCAAAAGTGAAATAACGCGCAGTGAGATTAGCAAGCTTCAAGTTTAATACATACAAGGAATAGAACAATGGTCTGAGTGCGGAACCTTGTGGGACGCCATAAGAATTAACTAGTACTGAACTACGCGTTTCATTTAATTTTACATATTGTTTTCAATTTTCAAAATATGTTTTAAGTAAATTAAAAAGGTCTCCCCTGAATCTCATTTGCTTGAGCTTATTTAAAAGTATATCGGTACTCACAATGCTCGCGATATGTAATCTACAAAATCAACTGTTGCGCTAAGAGTATTACTGTTCTCAACAAACCCATATTAGTAATCATCAAGTGGTAAATATTGATTAATAAAAGGTGTCATCCTTTTTTTAATTATTTTCTCAATAATTTTAGAAAAAACTCCTATTACCGAAATTGGTCTGTAGTTATTCATCAAAGACTTATTACATGATTTAAAGATTGGAGAAATTCTAGTTCTTCTGGAAAGGTTCCAGTAGTTAAATTATTTTTTGTTAACCTAACATTAATAGTATCTATTGTTTGAAATTTTATAGTGCTTCTTTCTGTAAAATATTATTAAGTATTCTATAGCCTTTTTTTCTCACATCATTTGATCAGCAATGCCAATGTATACCGTTAGTAGAATCTTTTAAATTTAAGACTTCAACAACCCTTTCTTTGTATAGAGAATGGAAGCTGAAATTACCTTTTATTCCATGGATTTTTTTTTGTATACACTGTATTATAATTATTGTAGGGTTTTCTATGTTGTCTAGGGTTTGTTGATGGTAATGAAAAGTCCGGCGTGGGATTTTTAAAGTATTTAATACAAGAAATTAAGAAAACTATCGCACAAAAGAGTTTGGAGTAGACTTTAACTGTTAACTGATATGGTAAATCGCGTTCACATCCCTACGTCGAGCGGCTTTAAAACACTTATAACTCGTCTCACGTCTTATAATAGAAAAGGAAAAGGATGCAGCCACGTCTTACTGATCCTGGCCTTAACCCGTCTTTACGTCTTTTATACGTCTTTCCGTCTTAATGTTAGGGACAGGCCCTACGTCTTTTAAGATTTTCCCCGAAAACGCGTCTTTTTCCCGTATCTCATTTCGGAACCTTCATGAAGACTGTCCACTGATGTCCCTTTTCGTCATCGCCGATGTCACCGTTAAAAGTAAAAACTGCCACCTAATCATAACACATCGATAAGGAGCGTTCACGGAGCCTGAACGAGATCATTGTTTATTGAAATGGATTTCGAAAGAAAAATAATATTATACGTATAAATTAAATAACTACGAACCTAAAACTAATTTATCCTACACTCGGCCAGCCTGACTATGAGTCCGACTCGGACTCATCTTCATACGAAACTCATGGTTTTATAAACTCTGCACATGTTGAAGTTTGGATGGGTCCATCATGAATTCCTACTTTTACGACATCGTACCTCTCATTATCTTTCACCTTTATAACTTCATACGGCCCAAGAAACTTCTTATGCACTTTTAATCCAGATCCGAACTGCGTTCTTTTGATAGCTATCAGATCACCTTCTTTATAAAGCTTAGCTTTTTTCCTTCTTAGGTTATACCCTTTTCTATTTTCTTCTTGTACTCTAACTATTTGTTCCTTACACTGTTGGCGTAGTTCTTCCCTGCCTTCTGCAAATTGCTGCTTCGTTTCTTGTTCTATTAGATCTTCAATCATGATATCTTCTTGTTTCCTCATTTTTATTCCTATGAGAATTTCAAAAGGTGTTGAGTCAACACTTCGTTGATACGTTGAATTAAGAGCTCGTTGAACTCTGTCGACATATTCATACCACTTTGTTGGATCATTTAGACTAATCTTAGTTATAACTGGTAATTCTGTGAATTCTTTCCACTTGTCCATTACCCCTAGCGACGCCGGTTGTAATGGTCACGTGTTCTATACCTTCCTCTTTGCAGTATTCATTAAATTCATGTGCTGTAAAAGCGGTACCTGTAATGACTCTTTTTGGATTGCCAAACGTCTTTTGCAATCTCATTAAACAATTTACTGTCTCCTTAGCTGTAGTCGACTTCGTGGGGTACAGCCATGTAAATTTGGTAAAGTCGTCAATTATAGCAAGAATGTGTTGATAATTCTTGTTTGTAGAAGCAATTGGCCCTAGATGATCGCGATGATAGGTATGTAAAGGACCTTCTTGCTTAGGTATAGGATGAAATAGTCCTTCTTTCTTCCCTTCTTTTCTATTACCTAATATACAAGGAATGCAATTAGAAAATTTGTATCCCGGACAGGCCCCCAAAAATGTAGGGTTTTCTATGTTGTCTAGGGTTTGTTGATGGCAATGAAAAGTCCGGTGCGGCATTTTCAAAGTATTTAATAAAATAAATTAAGAAAACTATTGCACAAGAGAGTTTGGAGTACTTTACTTGGACTTTAACTGTTAACTGATATGATAAATCGCGTTCACATCCCTACGTCGAGCGGCTTTAAAACACTTATAACTCGTCTCACGTCTTATAATAGAAAAGGAAAAGGATGCAGCCACGTCTTACTGATCCTGGCCTTAACCCGTCTTTACGTCTTTTATACGTCTTTCCGTCTTAATGTTAGGGACAGGCCCTACGTCTTTTAAGATTTTCCCCGAAAACGCGTCTTTTTCCCGTATCTCATTTCGGAACCTTCATGAAGACTGTCCACTGATGTCCCTTTTCGTCATCGCCGATGTCACCGTTAAAAGTAAAAACTGCCATCTAATCATAACACATCGATAAGGAGCGTTCACGGAGCCTGAACGAGATCATTGTTTATTGAAATGGATTTCGAAAGAAAAATAATATTATACGTATAAATTAAATAACTACGAACCTAAAACTAATTTATCCTACACTCGGCCAGCCTGACTATGAGTCCGACTCGGAGTCATCTTCATACGAAACCCACGGTTTCATAAACTCTGCACATGTTGAAGTTCGGTTGTGTTCATCATGAATTCCTACTTTTACGACATCGTACCTCTCATTATCTTTCACCTTTATAACTTCATATGGCCCAACAAACTTCTTATGCACTTTTAATCCAGATCCGAACTGCGTTCTTTTGATAGCTATCAGATCACCTTCTTTATAAAGCTTAGCTTTTTTCCTTCTTAGGTTATACCCTTTTCAATTTTCTTCTTGTACTCTTACTATTTGTTCCTTACACTTTCTTTGTTGTCTAGGGTTTGTTGATGGTAATGAAAAGTCCGGTGCGGGATTTTCAAAGTATTTAATAAAAGAAATTAAGAAAACTATTGCACAAAAGAGTTTGGAGTAGACTTTAACTGTTAACTGATATGGTAAATCGCGTTCACATCCCTACGTCGAGCGGCTTTAAAACACTTATAACTCGTCTCACGTCTTATAATAGAAAAGGAAAAGGATGCAGCCACGTCTTACTGATCCTGGCCTTAACCTGTCTTTACGTCTTTTATACGTCTTTCCGTCTTAATGTTAGGGACAGGCCCTACGTCTTTTAAGATTTTCCCCGAAAACGCGTCTTTTTCCCGTATCTCATTTCGGAACCTTCATGAAGACTGTCCACTGATGTCCCTTTTCGTCATCGCCGATGTCACCGTTAAAAGTAAAAACTGCCACCTAATCATAACACATCGATAAGGAGCGTTCACGGAGCCTGAACGAGATCATTGTTTATTGAAATGGATTTCGAAAGAAAAATAATATTATACGTATAAATTAAATAACTACGAACCTAAAACTAATTTATCCTACACTCGGCCAGCCTGACTATGAGTCCGACTCGGACTCATCTTCATACGAAACCCACGGTTTCATAAACTCTGCACATGTTGAAGTTCGGATGTGTCCATCATGAATTTCTACTTTTACGACATCGTACCTCTCATTATCTTTCACCTTTATAACTTCATATGGCCCAACAAACTTCTTATGCACTTTTAATCCAGATCCGAACTGCGTTCTTTTGATAGCTATCAGATCACCTTCTTTATAAAGCTTAGCTTTTTTCCTTCTTAGATTATACCCTTTTCTATTTTCTTCTTGTACTCTAACTATTTGTTCCTTACACTGTTGGCGTAGTTCTTCCCTGCCTTCTGCAAATTGCTGCTTCGCTTCTTGTTCTATTAGATCTCTAATCATGATATCTTCTTTTTCCCTCATTTTTATTCCTATGAGAATTTCAAAAGGTGTTGAGTCAACACTTCGTTGATACGTTAAATTAAGAGCTCGTTGAACTCTGTCGACATATTTATACCACTTTGTTGGATCATTTAGACTAAGCTTAGTTATAACTGGTAACACGGTCCTATGAATTCTTTCCACTTGTCCATTACCCCTAGCGACGCCGGTTGTAATGGTCACGTGTTCTATACCTTCCTCTTTGTAGTATTCATTAAATTCATGTGCTGTAAAAGCGGTACCTGTAATGACTCTTTTTGGATTGCCAAACGTCTTTTGCAATCTCATTAAACAATTTACTGTCTCCTTAGCTGTAGTCGACTTCGTGGGGTACAGCCATGTAAATTTGGTAAAGTCGTCAATCAAGCAAGAATGTGACAAGTACAGGGTGTTACGTTTAAAATTTTTGAGAAATCGGCCTTTGAAAATCATCAATTTTTTTCCTCCTATTTCAGGTAAATTTTGAAACTTAGCAACACTGTCAAAAAAAACTTTAAAAATATTGATGAAGTTCTGTGAAAACCGCACATTTTTGTCATTTTTCGTTCTCGACTTATAAGCAGTTAAAATGTGTCAGTTTATAAATGGACACCCTTATACCACCGTCAATAGATTACAACAAGATTAGTTATAATCTATAGACGGTGCTTATACATATAAATTAAATAACTACGAACCTAAAACTAATTTATCCTACATTATTATAATTTTTTTTTGTATATTGCATTATTTTTATAGAATAATTAAAGTATTATTATTATTATGTGTTGACCGATGTTGTGTTCCTTTGAGGTAAATTTTTTTAAATTTATTCATTTACCTCATAATATTTTAATTTAATCTTTCCCTAATTTTCCGCCCGAAGCCGTTGACAACCGGAAGCTGGATCGCTTATGGATTTAGGATGTAATTAATACTTACTGTTTTGCATTTAAATTACCAAAAACTAAATATTATAAAACTTGTAAATATTTAATGAGAATTTACCTATATAAATAAATAAATAGTGAACTAAATTAAGAGTTTTCTATTTTCACGATGCAATGCTATAATAATAGCTTGTTTTCATTATTTAAACTACCCATTGCACCTGGGTATTACATTATAAAAATACTTTCAAATCGTGCTTTCTGCATAACAAGAAATAGTAATAAGATGTTCGTGAGATATGGTACAGAAAAATCTATTAACTTAAACAATACTATTTGTTATTAATAGTTTTGACGGTCATCTATTCTAATTATCTAATCAATCTCTATTTAAATTATCTGACCTACATGTTTGTACACACAAATGATCTATATATTTGTGTTAAAAATAAGATTGGTGTAATGAAGCATAAAATTTAAATAAAATAATTATTAAACGATTTTTTTAGAACCATTTGATATCATTTTTAAAAAGATGCAAAACAATTTTTAGTGGCTTAAAAAGTTAAATAGTTAACAAATAGCTTCATGAACTAAAAAATTTATTAAATATTAATATGAATTATTTGATCCAGTATAGTTAATTATTATGTTCCAATATAATTTAAATTAAATGCAAAATAAAATTTAGCCTTAACGGCCTCACAATAAAATGTTTAATATTCAAATAATAATAATAATAATAAAGGGTAAAAGTAGGTATTAATAAAGGGTAAATACTACGGAATAATTTTATGCCATTTAAAATAGGTTTACCTTTGTCTAATTGATCATAAAACAGAATGTGCGAGGACCTGAAAATATTTTTTGTTTAAAAATAAAAACAAAAGGCCTGACAGAGGTAGAAAAAATATTTTTATCAGATAGAGCCGAATTTACCTATAATTGCAGTTTTGTCTATATACAGGGTGTTTCCTAACCACGGTACGAAACTATACAGGGTGAATCATTAGGTCGTTTTATGAAAAAAAGTTTCTATGAACGTATGTCGGGAGTTGCTTTGTTTCTGAGATACAGGGCGATGAAGGTTCAAAAAAATAACGGTATTTTAAAAATACTATAACTATCCTTAAACGGATTTGGTTGAAATTTGGTGCAGTTATTTGAAGTTATAAACGCTTATATAGCTGTAACTAGATTAAAATTATTAGGTCCAGTGGCGTGTCAGTGGGCACCACATGCTTATTGTTGAGAAAAAAACAAGGCCAATAATTAATTGTTTTGCAGCTTTTTATTTATTTTTGTATTTAAGCAACTAAAAATACAACTTTTTCGTATCTTATCTTATTATTTTCATATCTGGCTTTGTTTTCAAGAAAAAAAATTTAAAGTATCTTTATCTCATTCTAAAAATTATCCATGGACGACAACATGAAATAAAAACCAATTAATTCGATAAACAATTTCGACCTTAAAGTACATGAGCAAAATGTCCACCCTCCAATGCACGACTTTTTGGTCTCTTGTGTCTTGTTTACTATGATAATAAACATTCAACTTCTACGATTTTTATTATCAGATTTTTGAAATACAACAAAATAACAAATATACTCTTCTTATGACAAATAATTGGCAAGTCCATTCAAGTACCTCCTTTGTACCTACCTGCTTTGGAGACCAGCTGACAGTGATAGAATATTTAAGCAACTAAAAATACAACTTTTTCGTATCTTATCTTATTATTTTCATATCTGGCTTTGTTTTCAAGAAAAAAAATTTAAAGTATCTTTATCTCATTCTAAAAATTATCCATGGACGACAACATGAAATAAAAACCAATTAATTCGATAAACAATTTCGACCTTAAAGTACATGAGCAAAATGTCCACCCTCCAATGCACGACTTTTTGGTCTCTTGTGTCTTGTTTACTATGATAATAAACATTCAACTTCTACGATTTTTATTATCAGATTTTTGAAATACAACAAAATAACAAATATACTCTTCTTATGACAAATAATTAGCAAGTCCATTCAAGTACCTCCTTTGTACCTACCTGCTTTGGAGACCAGCTGACAGTGATAGAATTGCTATAAGTAAAATTCAGCTGTCAATTAGCAGTGATTCATTACTCCATCATGAATAATTTTACTAACCATGAAATGACCGACATGTACTTTATTTATGGATTAGCAAATGGAAATGCGGAAGAAGCACGAAGAATTTACCAGGACAGATATCCTAACAGAGTAATTCCATGTGCAAAAACATTTTGAAAATTACATGCAAGATTATGTGAAACTGGGAGTTTTAATAAAAATATGGGTGGTGGAAAACCAGAAACTATAACAACGCCTGAACTGGAAGAAGCTATACTTGATGCGATAGAAGAAGATCCTTCCAATAGTATCAGGAAGATTGCACTGCAGCTTGAAGTCAGTTCAAAAACCGTTTGGAAAGTTCTAAAAAGAAACCTCCTGCATCCATATCCCATACAGTGTGTACAAGTTCTACTGCCTCGGGATTTTCATCCAAGATTAATGTTTTGCAGGTGGTTGATTCATACGATGGCACACAATAATAATTTCCTACCAAATATTTTATTTACGGACGAGGAAAATTTTTCAAGAGATGCTATTATGAACTTCCACAATGATCATTTTTGGGCCGACGAAAATCCCCACGTTATTAGAGAAACTCATTTTCAGCAACAATTTTCGCTGAATGTTTGGATAGGAATTATTGGTGACTACCTAATTGGCCGATTTTTTTTACCGGCAAGATTAACAGGTGAATCCTACACAGATTTCTTGCAACACCATTTACCCACTTTATTAGAAGAAGTACCCCTACAAGTAAGAGTCAACATGTGGTTTATGCACGACGGGGCTCCAGCTCATTTCAGTGTTCTTGCTCGTCAGCATCTCGACGTCATCTACCCTAATTGCTGGATTGGACGTGCAGGACCTCAAAATTGGCCGGCTCGCAGTCCTGATATGAATCCCCTGGATTACTATTTATGGGGCCATCTGAAGGCTCTTGTTTATAAAACTCCTGTTTTAGATGTGAATGACTTGAGGAATCGGATTATTGTCAATTGCAATATCATAAGGGATACTCCAGGTATTTTTGAGCGTGTCAGACACTCAATGTATTTTTAGTTGCTTAAATACAAAAATAAATAAAAAGCTGCAAAACAATTATTGGCCTTGTTTTTTTCTCAACAATAAGCATGTGGTGCCCACTGACACGCCACTGGATCTCATAATTTCAATCTAGTTACAGCTAAATAAGCGTCTTATAACTTCAAATAACTGCACCAAATTTCAACCAAATCGGTTTAAGGATAGTTATAGTATTTTTAAAATACCGTTATTTTTTTGAACCTTCATCGCCCTGTATCTCAGAAACAAAGCAACTCCCGACATACGTTCATAGGAACTTTTTTTCATAAAACGACCTAACGATTCACCCTGTATAGTTTCGTACCGTAGTTAGGAAACACCCTGTATATACTATTGTAAATTTATTTATTGTAAGTATGTGATATATAGGTGGAAATAGTCAAGAAAGATGAACGACCTTGAAAATTAACATTTACAAATATATCCTGGGTCCCATAGACTTTTTTTTTCAGGGAAACATCTTTACACATAAATTTTATAATTTTCAAGTGGGCGAAAGTTTTCAAATGGTAAGGAGCTTCATTAATTAAATTTTAGGGTTGCCAATATTTTAATTTTATTGATTAGTACTTACATTTTATTTTATTAATTGTTACAAATATCTGCCGTTTATCTCTGCATGGATACTGTTGAAAGTATTCTTGGATATTGTAAATATCGGGTGTAATTGAATGACATTGGTTTGATGCCATTTAATCTTCTAAAATATCGGGATGTGTGGTATTCATTTTCGGTCTCAGATATCCAAAAAAAATCAAGGATCAAGAAATTAAGTGATCTCGTGTGCCTTTCAATAGTACTCTGAAAGTGTACTATTAAAATAAAATAAAACATTGAAAGTGTAGTAAAACGCTCTTCAGACAGCAAACCGTGGTTCGGTAAGATTTGTACCAAGGCACTCAATAACAAAAATGCTGCTTATCACAAATGGCGCCTAAACTTAAGCTCGCGTGTCAACTGTGTTGCCTTGAGAAATGCGTGCATGCAGACGGTCGATACCTAAAACAATATACTAAAAGAGTAAAAAATAAATTTTTAAAGAAAAAAAAAAGAAAAGCTTCTTTGATGCCAGAGATAGTCTTTCGTCACAAAAATCTTGAAAAAGATCTTAAAGGCTTCAATAATAATAAGGCCACTGGCTCTGATGGAATACTGTCAATAGACTTAAAAAAGTGTGCAGTTGTGCTGACACCACCGCCGTTATGCAAACTATTTTCTCTTTATTACAGAAAAAGTCTCTTTCCTGGATCCTGAAAACTTGCGTGGATTCAATCGAAACTTGTCAAGCAGTAAATTTTGAAATACCTGAAGTGCACCAACATAATTAGTGACCGTCGGTATGTTTTCGAAAACAGAGGTCTCTGGCGATCTGTTGGTGAATACCGTGCAATAACTGTGGATATTTCAAAGGCATTTAATAGAGTCTGGCATACCAACCTCTCAAACAAACCTTATTTTTATGGTTTGCCACCAACTCTCGTTGCTGGGCTTAGAAGCTTCCTCGAAAATCGATCCGTCCAGGTTGTCGTTAACCTTCGTCTTCCCACGTTAGAAAACTTACGTAAAGTCCCAAGTGGGGTACATTTGTACCCCATCATGAAAATGAAACTACTGATACATTTACATATTTTTAATTATACATACAAATACATAAAATAAACTTGTAACTAATCAAATTATAAAAAAACATAGTTAATTTTCTTTGCACTTAACACACTTCACTTCTTTTACATGGTGTTCCGCGCATACGAAATTTTTACACTCCTTGCAAAGTTGTCTAGATTTGCGATCTCTATTTCGATCATAGAGATAACAACGTCCACTTTTAAGTCTTTCATTTTGGTTTTCAACTGGAGGAGACGCCAAGTCTGGAACAACATCGCGCATATACTGCCTTAGCGTCTTGCTCAAGCGTCCTGAGTTATTATATCTTCGTACAATATATTCTTTTACCAAAGATTCTCCTAACTGAAGCAAAAAATATCGTCGGTCGTCCTTAGATTTTTTGATTTTTGGATACTTAATGTCCCATAAAATAAAAGAGTTTAGTGCCGCAATATCTAATAATTGGCCAAAAATTACCATTGGCCATCCATTGCAAATTCTGCGAGCAAAGTATTGCTTTACCATTTTATCTGTGGTGTCTACAGCACCCTTTGTATCATTTTAATGAAGTATAATATGAGGTTTATTCTTATATTTTTCATCTACAACAGTATCATCATGATGTTCCGTAGACAATAAAATAACTCCTTTGCCTTTGCTAGGTGTATAAGACACAATAGTATGTTCTTTTCTGAATGCAAACATACTAGAAAGTTCAGGCCTAAATAATTTGGGTTGCAACTCGTTTGGAATGTATGACTTATTTTTTCTGAGGGTTCCACACAAGGTAAGTTTTTTTTCAGCAAGCTTATCTGCCAGTGGTAGACTTGTAAAAAAATTATCAATGTTTTTTTTTATGGTAAACACAAGCACAAGAGGAAAGTCCTATGTCACTCTTGGAGTGATGCTTGCGCGAAGATATTTGTGGGCGTTTATCTTGAATCGCTGTAGGTTGTATGCGTCGGGAAATATGTGAGGTGGAAGCCCGTTTCACAAAGAAGATGTTCTCTAGATGAATGAGTGCCGATACAGCGACGTCCTTGGGGTAGGCAGGTTGACTCGATGTTGATGAGCCGCAACTGCTGTGGTTACTCATATCCAGTGCCAATGGGTTCAACAAGATCCAGAACCACTCTCTCACCCTGATTTTTTTCTGGTTTGTAATTTATTTTACCAAGATAAACCTGTAAATTTATACTGTACGACTTTTTAATATCCGCCATTGCCAAAATTTTAAGGCCATATTTATCGGGCTTACTTTTCATGTAAACCCGAAAAGGACATCTCCCTCTGAAGAAAACAAGTTGCTCATCTATAGTAACATGTGACCCAGGTGAATAGGCCATGATACAAATCAAAAACTTCTCTAATTCGCGCCAATTTATCGTTTATCTTACGCTGAGGTCTAGTAGAATAGTCGTCAAATCGAATAAATGCTGTCAGCAACTGAAATCGATTACGTGACATACTTGCCGGAATAATAGGCCTGACATATTTCTTATCTGTACACTATAACATTTTTTGGGGCTCCTTGGTTGCTTAAAGCGCTCCTTGGATCAGCAGGATTCCTAGGTACGCCTTGATTTCCGTAGAATCGGTAAGCTGCCAAGTTCGTTGCAATTTATGTGGATATTTTTCATTCCATTATCTTATTACCTATAACAAAATAATTCTTAATAAGTAACAGTAAAATAAAGAAAACTAATAATTAACTAATTAAAATTTTAAATAAGGTCAATGAAGAAGGAAACTTACCTCTTCAGCTTTTCTATTCGTTTGAACTACTAATATATTCAATATATTGTCTGACATGAATAGTAAAAAAGCTTCAATTTCAGTGGTAAAATTTGAACTATACGGAGTAAGACCTTGTTTATTCTTTATTATATCTTCAGCTCCTCTACGTGTCTGAGGATAGGGAACTTTTGACCACTGGATACCATCTTTAGATTTATAAAATAGATTTCCATATTCCATATATATATATTCCATATATTCCGTCCATAGACTCTTGCTGTTCTTGCTCCACATATGTGCCTTGACTGTCACTATCGCATTCAATAAGATCCGACTCCTCGTCATTTATTTCCGGTTCTCCGTCACCTTCCTCATCGTCAGACAAAATTACGTCAAATTCCCCTATTTCATCATCGGAGTCTGCATATAATAGCCGTTCTAATTCGGCATCACTAAGGCCTTTCGACATTTTTGATTAAATTTTAAAAAAGCGAAGTACCACAAAACTCGCAAAACTAACTGCTAAAACAAAACACTTCAATGGCTTTGAAATAAATAAAACAGTAAATAAGTCTGCGCACACTGCAACGATCACTCTAATCAACTAATGGTCTATTTTTAGAAGCAGCGCGCGCCGGATCGAAGTACAAAGCACCGCCAAGCCAGTAGGCGTGCATTCCCACGTGGGTATAAATATACCCCAGGCTATTCGAACAACTATATTTTTAAAAAACTGAGAAAAAAATGTGGTTTAAAAGGCAGTAAATATTTACAAAGCTTTTTTTAACAGAAAATAAAATTGTTCACAAAAAATAAGCTTTTTTTGGGCACCCGGGAAGACGAAGGTTAATGGACCCACGTTTCAAATTAACGCTGGTGTCCCTCAGGGAAACACCTTGTCGATAAGATTTCTAATCTAATTTACAGCATTAAAAGTTAGAGTAAATTGGTGTCTTTCTTTAAGTTGCCCAACCAGATAACTTCAGCCCACACCCAGTATCATACGCGTTGCCAGGTAATAACTATTAATACCGACTATTAATTACCAAACTATTAAACCCCATTTTGGAGTGGGGAGAGTGTAATCTAATAGAGGCTGCTGTATTTATTTTATTTTTTTATGTGTGTACAACGTTAAATTTCAAATTAAAATATCGTCCAGCTTAATTTCTTTGCAAATGAGTTGCACTTTTGCAAATGAGCTCTTGACAATCAATTTGGATGTCAATTTCTAATAGGCTATACTAGATTTTTGACTTGCTATAGAATAGACTAACGTACATCAAAAATTTTTTTAGTTTTATTGACAAATGTGAAATAATTTACTTTTAATTATGCCAAAAATTACTCTTTCCTTTATAGGCTTATTTATTAACCGATTTAAAAAAATTATATTAAATTATTGGGAAAAAAGAAAACGCATTTTAAAAGTGGTTGTTCCCAATTATTTGCTCTTTAAAAAAATTAAGTAAATGCCAAATTTAATGGTTTGAACATTTTAAGTAGGCGTATAAAAGATTTAAGTCATAAAACGCAATGAAAACTATTTTTTTGTGATCACTTGATTAAAAATTAAAACTTTCAACACATTCATGGCATCCTATTTTAAAATTAAAAAAAAAAGATTTTTTCGATGATTATAAAACAATAGCTAGCAAATTGAGTATCATTATTTTCAGAATATTATTTTTTATCGAAATACGTAATAATATACCAAGTGTCCCATTTAAAATAAGAAAGTTAGTGTCACTTTCTGTTAAACTGGGAGTGGTGGAAAACAATAGAATATGTTAAAATATTAAAAGTTATTAAGTGTTCCCTTTTTTTCTGTGTCATCCGGTATATTTAATAATACTTTAAAAGAAAAAATCCTAATGTATGATAATTTTATTTATAATTCCTTTATATCAGTGTATTAGAAATTAAGTTTTTAGCTTTAAAATAATAATTGATAGTTCTGGTTAATCAACAGTTGTGAGTAAATTGATTGAATTTCCTGAACTAATATTTTATATACAGTTTTTTTGACGTGTTATTCGTAATTAACATTAATTTCTTGTCTTTTCTTCTGGCTTTCTCTTCACTTCGTTGCGTGCTATTTAATTTTTTTATCGATTTAATAAATTATCATATCTTATAATTACTCTGATTAAAGAGTCAACATGGTTGAAACTATTGCGATTTTATTTTTCATTATCTGTATTAAGATTAATATGTCTGTTAATTTGTTTGTAATACTATGTTCAATTCGGTTTTCATAAGCAAGTAAAAATAACAAAGTGTTTTTATATTCTCTCATATAAGTAAAATCAGTCTTAATTACATTCATATTCATATAATGTTTCAAAGCATTACATTCTAGTATGACAGGAGTTAAATCCTGATTTTGAATTTAGGCCCAATAATTGGTAAATATTTTTATTGTACCTAATTTGCAGAATTTGTACGGTAATATTCAAGGAAAATTCCAATTAAGTTGATTTACATGATTCCGATCCACCTGCAATAATATTCTAACTTCATTTATATGAAATCTTTCTTTTTTATTATTTTAAATTTTAATTTTATAATTTTTCTGTGTAAATCTGTATAAATAATTAATGGACCTTTCCATTTTGGTTTTAAAATTTTCTTTCTTTTTTATATACATAACCTCCTAATTGTGGATTTTTAGACTTTCAAATTTTATATTATATTTTTATATAACTTCTTTCTTTTAAATTGATTTTATCATTGTTAATTTGGAGGTATTAGTTCGATGAAAAGTATTCTGTAGAAATATTTTATTAATTTTATAGGATGTTATGTATGTGTATACCCTGAAATTAAATCAAATAGTGTAAACTTTGTCCAGGAAGGTATATAAGCAATACTTCTAATAACTTCCCTCTATTAAGTTTCAAAAAACTATATTGTAAGTTTTTTAATAAATACAAACTTTCTTACCACATTGTACCTACATCAGGAGGAAAGGGAACGTAATAATAAAAATTTTAGATGTTTAATTTACATTGGAGGTATTTCCCAGGGGATGGCGAAATTCTTTAAACCTTTTAACATCTCAATCGCTTTTAAGACTTCTAATTCCGTAAAACGAAATCTGGTTAAACCATTGGATAAGCCAGATTCGCTTTCGAAATCCGGAGTTTATAGTTTGCATTCTGCCGATTGCCCTACGATTTATGTGAGACAGTCTGCGAGGAAAATTTCAACAAGGGTACAAGAACATCTATGTCTGTTGAACAAGTTTAAAGCTTCCAATACTGTCAAGACTAAGTCAGCGTTTGCCAATCATTTATTGTCAAGGGGTCATAATTTTTCTTACCCGAATAATGTGGCAGTGGTTCATGACTGCCAGAAGGGCAAAAAGCTGGATCTTCTAGAGAAGCTATAGATTACAAGAGCGAAGGAGAGTCCAGTTTTAACTTGCATTAACGACGTGTTCAATTTTGAGCCGGGACTCATTTTTAATAACATCTTGTAGTCCCCTGTCCTTTCTTTTCAAGCTGTCGCATGAACGGTGTGGCCTAGCGGTCAACGCAGCAAACGGTAACAGTCTTGCTGCAAGGTTGTAGGTTCAAATATCGATAGTTACTTTTTACTTTTTTATTATTTTCTTGTATTCAAGTTCTATCTTATTGTTTTTTATATACTTATGACGTCAGTTTTTTAGACTTATATTTTTCCGTTCAGTGTGTGTGTATATTTGACCCAGTCGGGCGTGTTTTTAACCTTCTTGAGGTATACTTTTTTGTTTTACTTTAAGGTCTTTTTGTAATTTTATTTGGTTTTGTTTACATTATTTTTTAGGTGTGATGATGCTCTTAGGAGCGAAACACGTGTCACCACTCTAACAGATTAAAGAATTTTTTGAGACCGAGACTTTGTGTTGTTCTCCTGTGATTTATGTTCAAGAAGATTGAGGTCGTATTTAGTATTTTAAGAGGGCTGCTTAATTTATGATGTTTTAGGTTGTAAAATGTTTAGGTTGTAAAATGTATTTGAGTATTAGGTGGCTCTAATATCTATTTCACGGTTCGATTTTTTAATGGTTGTTTTAGAAATACCGCAAAATTAAAAATAATGTAGTGATTTTTTTTAGGAAAAACATTATTCATTAATTTGCTAAATTCAAATAATTTTAATTCATTAAAATACTTGAATCTTATTCGAAAAGTGGACGTAGATCTTGCGATAAGAAATGTATCATTATGGTATCATAAAACTTCTTTATCATCATCACATATAGTCTTTAGGGAAAATTAAAAATAGCTTGGTCACGAGCAGTTAGATTGTTACATAAACGATTTTTTTATCATTAAAAGTTTCAAATTCACATTTTACGTATGCATCTTATTGTGATTTTTTAATAATGAATTGATTAATTAATTTATTAACATTGGCATTGTTAATAGTATTAGAAGTATAATCATTATCAGGGAGTCGTAATTCAATATTTTAAAATATTTTTGTTTAAAATTTTGTTTTTAAAGATTCTTTTACATTTTGTAAAAAATCTTTTATATCTTTCAAATTTTCTCCAGGTTCATTATAAAGAGATAAGTTGATATATGAGTTTAATATGAGTTTATAAAGCATTCATTTGAATTAGAGATAATGTTTCAGCATTAGTAGTTTACTTAGCATTTTTATAGATATTTTCGTATTTATACTTCATTTTTAATATCATAAGTTTGGAAAATAACTATAATGAAGCTCTATAGTAATTTTTTTTTAAAGAAAAGTTCTAAAATATTTACAGGCTCATATATTGGCTAATAATAATAATAATTATAATATATAATGGGAGCTTGATACTAACATAATAAAATAATAATATTTAAGTTGCAAAGCAAACTAAATGCATATATAATTAATTTAAAATTTAAGACCATAGGCTCTTGAAATTTAAAAAATATTGTTTAAGTCATGGTTTATGATTTGAGAAGCATGACCAATATTATATAAGTGAAACGAATAGTACATCTGAATGTCATAAGTGTACTGATGCCACTCAAAATTTTTGATATAAGTAGGGAAATCAGAAGAATAACAAACGGCCTAAGATACTAACGACCTAGATCTACTACTTGCTGACCTATTGATCTTTAAAATTTAAAATTATGTAACGATGTACATTTATGCAAAAATACGTAAGTACTTACCTAGTATGTAATTTAATTTTGCTGTTTTTTTAGCAGTTTAGGTGAATAATTGTGTTGGTTAATTTTTTAAGTATGTAATAATAATAATAATAATAATAATAATAATAATAATAATAATAATAATAATAAAAATAATTGTAGAAAAAGTAATAATTTTTTCTAAGCAATCTTGATCAAAAATTAAAGAATACCCGTTTTATGCATAGTATTTTACAGAAAAGTTACAATATCTCAAAAACTACTTGGTTTAGCTATAGGTCATATTAAATAAAAAATGAAGATATTTGAGGGACAAACTTAATTAGATAAAAATATACAGGGTGTTCCATTTGAAAAATTTGAGATATTGCGTATTTAATTTCAGCAAGTTTGAAAGTTCTTTAAAAACACCCTGTATTAAAAAATTACAAATTATTATAGTCAGTCTAGAGGAGGTACCCTAGACTAACTGTGGCACAAGTTTCATAGGCGCAGAATAAATTTTAAGTTAATTATGATTTTTTAAACGAACCCTCTAAAAGGCAAAAGATAACATAAAAAGATTAATTACGTTGCAATGCCGCACGGAAATTTAAAAACGTTATACCAAAGTAAAGTACTCTTTTTGCCTCACATTTTAGTACCATATTATACAGGGCGTACCGTTTAAAAAAAATCATATTTTATAGTAACTTTTTTGTGACACACCCAGTATACATACAAATATTTTTAGTTCGTAGGTTTTTGTCAATCTTACAACTTTGCTGCGGAACTTTTTGCTCTACCTATTATAGTTAAGGCGCTATCTTAGCCGTACATCTTGTTGGCACACCCTGTATTAGTGAATATTTATGAAAATATACTAAGGTAAATAAATGCATACTTAACAGAATGGGGTTACATAACTACTTTCATAATTACAAGATACTTAAAAAAATTACCTCATTTACACATCAGGAGGAGTTTTTGTTTTTTTTTTTAAATACATTTTTCCATCGTATTTAATTAAGTTTTATTCATACTGCGTTTTAACATATTAAGTCACCTAAGAGTTCTTGTAAATTTAAAATATTTTGTTTTAATTAAACAATAAGTAACTATTTTAAAATCATATTCAGATGTTTAATTACCTGGAAGCTAAAGTCGAAGTAATATTATGCAGATGTACGAATAAATAGCATTATATAATTTGACCAGAATGTCTGAAACTTTCTTGCTTTTTTATCCTAATGAGCACATATTGCACATTTAAAATAATCCACCAAATGCTTCCTGATGTTTTTTCACGTCCTATTAAATATCTAAAATGTGGCATTCAATGTTAACCACTTGTTAGCGGGTAATTAAATTATTACATTACCGGAGCTGGTGGTTTCGAAAAAAGAAGCCATTAAATCTATTTTCTTATGATTTGCTTCGATAGTTTTTCGGTTCGGTGGCTATGAGTATAGTGTAGGAAGTTATATGGACACGCGAATGTTAAAGTAGATTGTCGATTGTCGATAATATTTTTTTTTATTTAGACAGTTTTCATGCTTAAAACCATTAGCCATGGACAATAAAAATCAATGTTTTTAGGCCACTTTGCATTTAATTAGAAATATATTTTATTTAAACTTAGTAGTACTGTAACGGATATAAAAATAATCACCATAAAATAATATCTTCGTAATAGTAACATATTGACCTTCCCAACATAGACCTTTTCTCGTTAATAGTTAAAATGCATTTGATATTAACCATGCATTAAAATGTGCTAATAGGTATAATAATTTTAGTAATTATTTAATAAATTTTGCAACGCTAAATAGTTTTATGCTCTTTAGGTCATTGTGGCATGTAAACAATTATGTAGATATATTATGCTTGGTTGGGTTAGCTTGATCCTTTTTTATAGATTATTCTTGTTCTTAGGAGAGACCAATTTGTAATACAAGGCTAAGAAGTAAGGATTATAATTAATTAAAATTATAATATGTTGAGATCTGCTAATACGTACTGTTAGGAAATAGATTTTTATCATGTATCAAACAATGTCGTAAAAAACACTTAAAGCTAAATCATTGGATTTAGAATTAGAATAGGCATCGGAGTTTTGGATACGAGATATTTTTGCAAATTATTTGGGTTTCAGTTTTTTAAATGTAATTTAATAACTTTAATTCCTACTAATGTAATATGTGGACACCTATTTTGGGCGATTGCCTGTTTATGTTGCAAAATAGAAATATATAAATATTGAAATCAGCGTTAACTTTTCTATACAGGGTGAGTTGGGAAGAATGCCCCCATCTCCAGGTGAGTATTGTACACGTAAGAATAATTTAAAAAAACCCATACGAACAAATAAAGTTTCTTACATTAACAGGATTGTCATTATAGCGTTGTTTTAACAAAAGTTCAAAAATACAGCCATTAACCTATAAACATTCTACTTCATCTGCGAAGGACCATTGTTGCTTTTCTGTTGTCTCTTCATTTTTAATGCGTCGAATTAGAGCCTCCCGAGTATCATCTTTACTTTCTACACCTCATTTTTAAAGGAGCCTGACAAGCAATAGCCCAGTGGTGTGAGGTCTGGAGATCTTGGTGGTTAACTAATAGGACCACCGCGATGAATTCATACTCCTGGAAACTCTTCACCCAAATATTGCTTGACCTGACGAGGGAAATGTGCGGGAGCTCCATTGTACTGATAATACATTTACATGCTGATGTTTAAAAAATAACTTTCTTTAATAATGTTTTTAACTTATTTTATAAAAAAAAAACAATTAGTTATCTTCTGATGCCGATTTTCTAAAATGTGTGGACCAATTAAATAACTATCGACCATACCACACGTTTACCGAAAACTTGTGCTAAAAACTAGTTTCGCCTATTGCGTGTGGATTTTCATCTGACCATAGCTGAGAGTTGTGAGTATTATTGATGCCATCATGGGTGAATGTTGCTCCAAAGTACGCGCGTTCTGGTTTTAGGTGCTGTACACGCTATACATGGTATAGTGCTATATTATAGGCCCTGCTCATGAAGTGTTATGTTATGTATTCTTGAACAGCAAAAATGGCAGAAGACGACGTTTTAAATGTGAAAGTTGTGGACGAAAATAGTAATTGCAGGGTGTAACGCAATTTACTATGTACGAGTAAAAGGAATACAAATTGTGGGTTTTAAACCGTATAGTTTTAGAAATTCAAGATAAAAACCACTTCTTGGTTGAAAATAAGCACCTTCTTGTGGAAAAAGTTGTTTTACTTGAAGAAAAACTACAGCGTTTGGAAAAACCTAATTCATGGCGGAAAGTGAGCTCTGAAAACATAAATAAACAAAGATCAGCTGCTCCTGATAAGTCATTATCAAATGTCATTCCCTTTTCTTCTTTTTCTTCCGGAACAATTATTAGCAACTCCGTAGCCATTAATCATACAAATGTGGAGCAAAGGTGGATCCTAACATTTCGAATTTGAATGTCAATGCGGCAGTTAAAACGCCACACGAAGCTCCTACAAAGACAACAAGGAAAAAAAACATTTCGTTAGAGACATTGAAACATTTTCTAATAACTTTGGAGCAGAGTTAAAAAAGAATCCCACTCAGCAAAAAGGATTTAGTTATGGACCCTACCATTTGGCTAACAGAAGTGATCATGAAGAAATTTTATGTCAAACATGATGCTTTGCCAGCAAGGTGAAGTCTAATAGTCACCAGAAAATGTTAAAAAGCTAGGAGTATCGAGCTGAAAGAAAAAGGCATAAAACAAGTATTTGTCCTGATAGACCATGGCATACAATCCTGGATTTTTGGGTGTCTGTACATTCCACCGGCATCAAGAGATGAAATCTATTAGAGGCATTGCGACAGTGTAGAAGATCTAAAAGATTTACATCCGAAAGCTAAGCTGATCATCATTGGTAATCACAATCTACCCAAGGCCAAGTGAAGTTTGGATGAGGTCGGTCTTATTGTGGACTGTCCGGAGACATCGGCAGCCAAAATTGTGCCAAATAGTTCTGCCTTTATGGCTCTTTCGCAATGTAATACAATTTTTAATAGTAGAGGAGTAATGTTTCATTTAGTTTTTAGTGATTTTGACAGAATAATCTTAGCAGAAGCTATTGATAATATCTTTGAAAATAGTCTTCATCATAATGCTATTGTACATGATATATGTTTGTCTCAACCATTTAAAAATATTATTTGTGACAAGTATGTTTACCATTTTAAGAATAGCAATTTTATGTTAGTTAATGACGGCTTAGCATGTATGGATTGACATGAATTATTTAGAGGTGCAAGTGTTAACAATGCTTGTGCTGCATTTTATGATATTTTAAATACCTTGGTTTGTTTGAATGTCCCTCAAAAGAGAATCAAACATTCTTCTTTTCCAAGGTGGTTTAATGTACACATGAAACACCTTATCTTCAAGAAAAAGATGGCTTATAATAGATACAAAAGTCACAAGTCAGATATGTTATATAAGTAGTAACAGTATAACTCTCATTCAGGACCAATTTTATTCATATTATTTTTACTGGACCTTTTACTGTGTATTGCCAGCAGCAAAGTATTATTGTTTGCTGATGACATAAAGTTCTTTTGCTTAATAGAATCAGATGGCGATTGTCTACTTTAGCAAGCAAATGTAGATAGATTCCAGCAGTAGTGCATCTTAACCAGGAATGAATGTCTCCAAATATAGTGTTTTTTCTTTTTTTATAGGGGAACATTTACTGCAAATAACTACAGGTTAAATAGCATTTTTTTTTTAGGACCAGACAAAGTTAAGGATCTCGGTATAACTCTTGATTCCAAACTTTCTTTTACACCACATTTCCACAATATGGTCGTCAAAGCTATAGCAGGGTTAGACTTTATTCAGCGCCTTACAGTGGGTCTTTCTGTAAATACTTTATAGATTTTGTATTGCTCTTTGGTTTCCACCTATAGTGGAATACTGTTCTGTAGTGTGGTCACCATCCTATCAAGTACACGTTCAATGTATTGAAAGGGTACAGTGGAAGTTCACTAGAATGGCGGCCTCTAGAATGGGTTTAGTTAGAGAAAATTTTACTTATGAGGAATTTTTGTTCATACTCAAGCTAAACACATTGGAACATAGGCGGGATATGCTGGATATGTGTTTTCTACATAAGATGCTTAATTCTCGTATAGATTATCCAGTGATTCTGGGCAACATATACTTTAATGTTGCGACCAGGCAAAATCGTCACACTTCCATTCAACTAATTATGGGCAAAATGAGTCCCTTTCAAGGATTTTGCATAAGGCAAATAACTTAACTTTAGAGAATAAGTGTTGCCTTTTTGACTCATCCCTTTGCCGTCTTAATTGAAGTGTATATTGAAAAATATCCTGTGATGTTTTGCATACTGTGTGATATTTAACCGCCTCTTTTAATCTAGGTATATTAATATTTTATTTAAAGTTTAAAAATGTATGTGATATTTACGGATTTTAAAAGAACTTGTATATATATGGAAATATGTATTTATGATTTTAATCTAGATATAAGCTGGCTACTTTTGATAACACTCATCAGTTCTGCGTATATGTATAGAGGCAGCATATGAACTTTAAAAAACTATGCGAATGCATCAGCCACATTTTGGAAATTAAACAGATTTATTCGATAGGTATCAGATATATTTTGTGTTAAACTATTAAGTTAGTATTTATCAGTAGTTTATTATTTTGTGATTCCTAATAAAAGTAGAGTACTAAGTTTTTTAGAAAATAGATTACAAATCGAGATTTTTTATCAGTCCATGAGTCTTAAATACAGCAGTTAATTATTTGCAATATATAATTTTCGATTAGCAAGCTGCAAAGTTCATGTATAGAAGAAAAATTTCATTCATGGCAGTTGTATTACTTTTAATTTCATTAAGATAATTACTAAATTAATTAAAACCATTAGCTAAATGAAACAAAGAGTGCATTGTATTATTCAAAATGTTACAATTAAAAAAAAATTAATCTTTCATTTAATTTTGTAAACATTTTCCAAGGTATGAAATGATATTTTTAAAGAAAGAAAGTAAACATGGATAGTTAAATGAAGAAAGGATAGGTTTTGTTGGGATACTCCAAAAAACAGGACTCAACTGTATCACACAAATAGGTAATGCTTTAATATTAATTATTCGCTCCTGCTTGTGACCTCTTATCTTTCTTTGCACTATTTTTCCTTTGATATTCTGGTTGCTCTGCCTTGAAGATGCTAAAAAGCAGTAACACGTTTGGCCGGGTACTACCTTTGTTTCTCTTGTTTTTGATTTTACAGAGTTTCTTAAATTGTTATTATTGGGATAAGTTTAAGTTTAGTGAATGATAAATACTTATTAGATATTAAACTGCTTGATACCAGATGAACTTTTAAACATATCCTTATTGCCCTACTTAAGAATTGAAAGTATTAAATTTCTTAATTGCTTGCTCACTATCATCACTATGATAATTAATCACTATCCCGTAAAAAACCTTGAATTCTCTGACAACCACTGAGTCTTAATTACTAAGCCATTCATAATTTAGGAACCTATAAATTTAAAAATTATACTGCCAAATTATTCGCAACACAACCTGTATGGAAAAACTTTAGTGCAGTTTTTTTATCTCAATACATATCCACTAATTGCGTTTAATGTTGAAAATCGAAACCCCTATTCAAAATCCATTAAGAAATATATGTTCTCTGATATCATCAAGAAATTTATTCATTGTTTGCAAGAAATTCGCATGCATATAGTAATTTAACGCATATTGCGCCATAAATGTCGTAACGCTTGTTAAAAATAAAAGCCGAAGTTAAATGGTGAGAAAATAACTTAATTAGGTCGTAATTTCCTAATTGGATCATCTCTGTCGGTAACTTACTTATTAATTATTTTAATAATCATTACATATTAATAAGTTATTTGAAATTATATAAATTCCGTATATGTTGCAATGAGAAAAGAGTAATGTTTATTCATACTGCTTAAAAGATCATTTTTAAGTAAATTGTCTTATTAAAACATGTAGCAAATATTTATAGTAAATAAAGTTATTATTAAGTATAATACAATCAAACAAAAAAAAAAACCCTTAATATTTTATTATAAAACTGGTTATGTATTTTAACTAAGCCCATATGTATGGTTTATTGGTACATTTTAGGTAAAATAGCGACTTTGTGCTTACACCATATACTTTTAGATATTCAATGCAAAGAAGCTATTAGACATAACTAAATCTTCGAATTTGCAATGCCTTTATTCTTAAATTTAACACGATGTCTCGGTTGCATCTTCAACCGTTATCAAGTGTAAACTAACAACAACTACTATTCTACCGGCTTATACACTAATGATATGCGTAGCCATGTGGAGCTTTTGGTCATGCATGAAATGCGTTATATCGTGCAGAGTCTTGACAATAGAGGTCTATATCAAATATCATTCACATGGTATTTGATATATACAATTCTTGGTGTCTACTAGGCTTTCTGGTTTGTTCTTCGACACTAAACCTCGCATGGTCGTATTCGACGTAAAACCAGTTTTTACATTGAACTTCCTAGCGATGCTCCTGATTTTCTCTAAAATTCGACTGATGTACGGGATCGTTAAAAACTTTCCTCTGGCTCTTGTGGCTCCCACCTTTGTTGGCACCGGATGATTTAAGTTTTAGTGCAAGTACTGGCTAATATGCGTGGATTTGCGGTAAACTGAAATCTTAAGGCGCCCGTTATCGTTTCTCACAAGAACGTCTAAAAAGGGTAGAGCTTACTCAGTTTTCAGCTCTATCATAAACTTCCGATAATAAAAGTCGGTTAGCTATGCGTCGCTTTTGTCCCAGATGATGAATGTGTCATCTACGTATCGAAACCACCTCTTGGGTTAAGATTGTGCTGTTCTTATAGCTTGTTCCTTAAACGACTCCATGTAAATGTTGGCTACGACTGGAGATAGTGGGGATCTCATTTAGAGTCCTTGGTCCTGGACGTAAAACCTATCTTTGACTTGAAAGTAGAAATTACGAAGATAAATTTCCAAAGACCCCATCACTTCCTCAAGTGGTAGTCTAGTGCGTTCAGCAAAAGTCGTGTCCTTCCTAAGCGTTTCCTGAGTGATGTCCAAGGATTTCTCGATGAGCACATCCGCATATATGCTCTCAACATCAAAGCTTCCTAGGCTGTCACCGGGTCCAATGTTGGTAGCCTGAAGTAGTTCGACGAAGTGGGTTAAGTTTTGACAAATGATTCTGTGTTCCTTTGCAGTGGTTTAATGCTGTTTAACAATAACCTTGAAAGTTCTGATATTGGCGAACCCCTGGAGCTGGTAATAGGTCGTAACGGCATCTGTTCCTTATGTATTTTGGGAAATCTTTAGAATTTTCCACACCACTGTCGCTTGCTGTGATGTGGAGTGAGTTTGGTGTGCAGTAATAATAATAATCTTTATTTAAATATATGTATATCCATATACAATGAAAAGGTAAGATTGCAGTTAATCATAATTTGTTCAGCTGATTTATACACTTATCCTTAAGGAGAAATAAGCATACAGTCCTTCAATAAAATAAAAAAGATTTTATTTTTTATAACCTATCATAAAACTAGATAATGTGTGGGTACAAGATTTAATTATTGGCGAAATTAGCTATTAAATCAAGAAGATTGGGGCAAAGATTAGACATAGTTTTTAGTATGGTTAGAGAAAGCTGAGCTTTAGAGAAAGATAGAGCAGACTTGTAGCGTAGAGGGAAACTGAAACTGACCAACTGGGAATTAATAAAAGAATGTGTTTTAAATACCTCATCTGATCAAAGATTAATTGATTGCGTTGTCCAATATATTATTTCTTTAATATCCCAAAAAGAGAAATCACCTGAAATCAAAAGTTTTATATAATCGAACTTCCAGTGGTTGATAAAGATATATTTCTATATCACAATCTAATTGCCCTGCCAGTTCAAAATAATCGATCCTTCATCCTTAATATGCCTTATAAGAAATGTCTTAACCTAAGCGACACAAAGTAGTTTTAGTAACACGACAATTTGTCTGGAAATTCAGTAAAACCAGTTCTGGTACCAAAAGACTTAAAGCAGAATAATAGAAAAACACCCACCATAGAACTTACCCTTAAGTCAACAACCATTACTTGTCGCCTTTTTCTCTTAATCTATAATCAATAAATGCCATCAGCTACAATTGCTAAAGTAAAATATGGCAACTCCGAATCTAACCAGCTGCTCAGTGGACCCTAACATATGGAAATTCCACCAAAATGCATGGTCTGAAGCAAATCAATGGTATTGGAATCCACAGACTTAGTCTATGAAGAAGTTCAGCTTCCAACTCTCAATTGGACCCCCGTCTTCAATCCACCCTCTATTGACCTAAAGCTTGTCAATCTAAAAACAACAGATGACATCCAACATGACCTAAAGAAGCAACCCAGGGATTTAGAAGAAATGACATTGTCTGTATATCGGACCAGAACCAGTGATTTGACAATCTTTATTTACTTAGTGTTACTAATAGGGAATCTATACTTTCTTTGCATGAAACTATATTCAAAGAGGTTAAAGTTAAACCAAGAGACAATCTAAAATGCCAAAGTTTTCTAAACTGTATACTTTACTTACGTATATTATTTTACTTGCACAATTTCAATATTTTATTTTATTCTAGTAACATATGAATTCGACATTATATTCCTAATTTCAATAACCAATAATAATGAAATCATAACCTTTCAGGATATGCTTTTAACTCGCACGGGAGGAGTTACAGTGTTGCATACAATGCTATTGTTCCCTAAAAGCTCACTGTGTTGTATAAGTTACAATGTTGCTATTATTCTATATTCATACAATGCTATTATTCTCTAAAAAGCTTATTGTGCTGTACACACGCTTATTTTATTTCTGCTTATCCCATATATAAGAAACCGATAAATATCAACTAAAAACCTGTTTTTAGTAGCTTATTATTTGTTGGCCGTAAATGCTGTTTGTAAGATTAAAAATTAAAAAATAATAAATTTTTAAAACTCCAGTAATGTTATCCATCCCCAATAATATTATCATCTCTATCTCCAATAATATTATTACTAATGTAAGACAAATGTACTACTCTTTTTATTAAAATAAAAGCTAAATTATTTAACTTAATAATATTTCCTTCAATTTATAAGGGTCTTCTAGCATAAACTCCTTATAGAACTTACTGTTAGCATTTCTGAATTTAATTTTTATTTTATATTTTAATTTTTGAATCGACAAAAGAAAGTATTTTTAATCTCTAAAAATTTATGTTTCCTTAGCGTTTCCGTTGCTGAATTCAATTTTCATGCAGAGGGTCACAAGTTTAAAACCGGCTTAATGTGTTACATATATTTTAATTTTTTTAAACTTAGTTCAGCCAAAAAGAGCAGTTAACGTCAATAGATCACGAGGATCAGTCACGTCAAACGCGAGTAAATACATATTACGATAATACAGAAATAGGGCCGTATATAACAAACTACAGACCGATAAGTATTATAAATAGCGAACATATTTGAGAAGTGTCTCAATGACAGAGTTCTTGACTTTTTACTTGCAAATAAAATCTTATCGCCGAATTAATTCGGATTTATAGAGAAATGAAGTATATCCGATGTAGCTATGTATCATCTGGTTAAACAGGTAATAAATAGTTAGGATAGAAACAAAAAATCTGAGCAGTTTTTGTTGACCTGGAAAGGCATTCGACATGGATTCACATGAGCTGCTGGTTGATGTGCTTAAACAGTATGGCTGTCTTTAGCAACTACCTTAATGGGAGAACCCAGTATCTTCGTTTTCTAAGTTAGTAATACTTTAAGTGACCCACCCAGGAAGTTGTAAGAGGAGTCCCACAGGGCACAGTATTGGGTCTTTTTTCAATATCTACATAAATACTCTTTGTAACCTTAGTATGAATGATAAAATATTAGCCTATGCAGATGATGTTGTGGTAATCTTTGTAGGTAATATTGGAATAAAGCTAAGTGTGAATTAAGAACTAGTATGAATAAGGTAACTTACATCAACTGAAAATAAATCTCCCTATATAGCATTTCTAATAAAATTAATAAATAGACCCAATTTCAAAGAAATAAAAATAAATTCTCTTAATGTACCTATGAGAGAAGTCAGTCAGATAAAGTATCTTAGTATAATTATTGATCAAAACCTTTAATGGGACAGTAATTATATATGTGAAAAAAATAAATTTTTGATTCACAAATTCTATTAATTTCTTGAATTTCTAAGCTATAGACCGCTTCTTGCTTTCTATAAAATCCTGGTAGAACAATTTCTCTACTATGGAGTAAAAGTCTGAGACAGAGCCTACAATACTCATGTTAACTCATTAAAAATAATTCAAAATTACATACCCAAACTGCATCATCGTATTTTTTATCTCATCAATGTCCATACGTCCATTGTTATACAAATAACGTATTTAGTATGTACCAAAAGTAACCAAAAGTACATACTAAATACGTATGAACCAACTTCCTAACTTTTTTTAAATTTAATATAGTAGGCCATGACAAAATGATATTAGCCGGTTAAACTTAATAAAATGAAATGATATATTTTCATTGAATTGGTTTTAAAAAAAAAAAACTATATCAAGTACAGATTATTTTAAAGCTTCAATTTATATAAAATCAATTTATTTAGAAATCCCATTGATATATATTTCTCTCTTGCACTCATGGAGTTCTTATAGGAAGTACCAGAAGAAGTATTCGGACATGCAAGTGCGATACCTCATTTTAAAGACAATTAAAAATACTTGTTAAACATTAGAAAATCCAATATAGTGTCTACAAGGAAAAATAATGTTGATGAGGATCGAAAAAAAAACGAAACGTCGGTTTAATTTTTTTTTGCCATGTTGTAGGACATAAAGAGTGGCAATGAAAAACTGTTTTTAGTTTTCCGATATCTCTTTCAATAAAGTCGGTAGAAGGGAAACACGATTTTGACAAATTTAGGTTTTTTTCGGATAACTCCGAAAGTATCTAAAATTTTAAAATTTTTTAAACGTCATTTTATTAAGCTCCAAATTGCGCAACTTTGCCTCCAAATAACCGACCCAGTAACTCTTACGGTTTCCGAGATTCCAATGGTCACCCTTGAATTTGGGATACCCTGTATATATAAATAATGTTTTAACTCCTATGGATTATACAAGAATAAAAAGAAATATATAAATTGTCGGTAATACACAGTTGGAAACGAACCTATGAAAATTGTTATAAGACCGTCTTTTGGGGGAGTTTTCGCATGACCTCCGGACTCGGCGGATAAAAGTGCCTATAACTTTGATTCTGTTAGGGATAGAAAAGTGATGTTTACTTTTTTATAATCTCGATATAGGGGGCTACAACTAGATTATTTACAAATTTTCATTGTTTTTTTTTTGTTTAGGACTAATATACCTTATAAATTTTGCAAATTGGCATGTTGATCTGGTCGCAAAGTGGTTAGGTATAGAATTTTTAAAACATCTAAAAGCTATATATATGTTTATTAGTTATGTATGTTTTTGTTGACCCCACTGACTGTCAAATTAGTAATTGGCAACATGGGGTAGTTGACATATTATACATTATGTCGTGGAGTACGTACAAAATGCGTCTTTAGTAGGTATCTGTGCTGTTTGGGTAGTGAAAGCAATTCTACAAAAACCCATATTATACTCGGCTCATAAACTGTATAATACTGAAAAAACTAATGTTAGAACTATGTGCATTTACAACATTTATAACTATCCTTAAAAAATCCTTAAACAAACAAGAATTTGTTAATAATAGATGCAGCTCAAGAAGTATCACAAATAACTTTTTAAGTATATCATTGAGCAACGAAAATATTAACTAAAGATTTGTGGATTATTTTGCTCCAAAAATTGATAACTTGTTTCCAAGAAAGATTAAAAAAACAAGCAATATAAAGAATTTATTATGGACAATGTAAAGAAATTTGCTTTTATGTATACGAATAAACTAAAACACATTTTCCTTTAATAATTAGCCCAGCTGACCATTAACTAGATTTATTAATTTTTAAGTTTGATGATAAAACAAAAAACCACTTGATTGAAAAAACTGATAAAAATTTAATTGATCTGAAAAAAAGTGTGCATGGTTTCTAAAATTATTATAATAGTAAAAATAGGAATACCTAAAGTATATACAATACGGCAGGAATAGCTAATCACGTTAAATCAGGGTGGGTAGTTTCGATTCGCGTAAAAGAAGGAGGCAGAAGGAATAATATCTTATTAATAAATTGCTATGATGAGTAATTAATCTACAAACAAGGCAGTGAGGAACTTTTTATTGTAACTTGTAATGACTATTTAAAAATCTGCAAAACAGATGTTCGTTTAGGGTTTTAAACAATAAATTGATATGTCAATATTTCAAGCTCCTGATTGTCAACAGCATCTATGTAGGAGTGCAGTATCGCTATATAATTAAGTCGTTCCCGCACCATTGTTAACCGCAAGTAGTTCTTCACTCGACGTAACACAGAAAAGCTTCTCTCATTGGAGCAATATCTGTGCAAGACTTGAGCAATACCTAAGCAAGATCCTGGTATTGTGATAAGTAAACGAACAAAGCGCTTATATTCAGATACAAGTCCCTTGAACCATTCGTTTTTACCAATGAATTGAACAACATCTCTCAGCCTCTCATGATGTTGATAGACGAATCTCTATCTCTTGTCAATCTGAATTGGTCAAAATCTCCTCTATCGAATTTAATAATTTTTTTCATATCTTGTGACTCACCAAGGTTAGTTACTACTTTTAGGTAAGCCCACAACTTGATCAAAAATTTCATAATAAATAATTTATCTGTAATAATCTTTCGATGTTTCGTAAAAAGGATTGCCAACATTACCATAGTCAATCTGTTTGGGAGTTTTTCGTTGTCGCGGCTAAATAGGTTTATCAATTTCGAGTTTTTGAGACAACTTGTTACTTTCGAACCAAATTGATTGAAACTTGGAATCGCGAGAAGCTTCTGAATCGAAAGCCACAGCCTCTATTTTTCTATAAGAATCAACTACGCAAAGATCATACTTTTGGATATCTTTCTTAAGAATCTCGATCTATTGTCGGTGCAATATAAAAAAAAATGAAAATGAAAATGATTCCATGCGTTCCAGGAAATCTGAAGCTTTGACTGTAATAATGGAGTCAATCATTCTTTTCTGAACAGATCTCCGTTACATGTATGGTAAAAAAAATTGTATGTGTCCATATTTTTGGGTGGGTAATTACCTCCCCTATTATTTCGAGCGTGGGTAGTCCTACCCACCATACCCAGGCCTTCTGCCGGCCCTGCACATAGGCGCCTGAGCATCTAGGTGCATCATAATTTTATACTTTTACTTTAGAATCGTCTAACTCAGTAGGAAGAGGCTGTTAGAAATATTTCTTTTAAATAAATAAAATAAATTATGTTGTCATTCTACCAAAATGTACATAGCCGAAGTCTAGCCTAGGGCTTATCAATTTAACCTATAATTACAAGAATAAAAAGTGTAGCAAGTTCATTAAAATCATTAGTCGATACAAAAACCATGGGATTCATAAAATTTGTTTTTAGTTGGAAAACAAGCAATGAAAAATGATAACAAACAATACACATAATTTCTTCTTTAAATTAAACGAAGACTTTCTGTAACGTGAGAAAGTGCGATTGTAATTTTATCTTAAAAGGCAACAATCGACAGGTACTCAAGCGAATTTGAAAGTTTATTATAAACTGACGTAGCTTAAAAAAGAAAACATATGTGAAATAAGGTTTAACGATAACGATGAGTCGATAATTTATTTATACGCCGCAGATCAACCTTGTGCACATCTCTTCGAAAACTGAATTTTGCACGGAGGTAAGTAGGAGAGGAGGTGCCAAGCAATCGATGTATAAAAACAGCCAACTGATAAAAAAAAGATTTTATGCTTGCAATCATCTAAGAGTACAATTTTTTCTGAGACTGTCATATTTTCTTAGGTTTAAATAAATCTACAGCACTGAATTTGAATCTTCTGCAAACAACACAGAGCTTTTTAATCTAAATATGGAATATAGACCATGTTGCAGTAGTTCATAATGGGAAGTACTAAATAACATAACGCACAAGCATGATAGTGCTCCAGCATTGCCATACTCGTGCCTGCTGGGAAGTTCACATTTTTATATTTGAAATTTGAGTATTTTGTGCAATGGTATTTGACGGTTTGACGGTATGCTCATCTCCACATCTGGCGCCTCTTAGGAGCCGGCAGGTGAGGAGGTTTGCGCACTGCGTATTCGTTTTCTAGAGTTTAGCTCATCTTCTTTCTGATTGTGACCTCTCAACACTGGCAGTTTAATTGCCAGCTTTGAGTTATTAGTCACCAAATTTCTATTAAAATTTAATGTTTTCTCCAGTTTGAGACTCAGAGAAGAAACTTGCTCTCTAAATGTCTTGTTGACTTGTTCTAAATCATCAATTTTTGATTGCATCGATTCTGCCTGTGACTTTAAAAAAGACTTGACCTTTTCAAAAAGTTTAATCTCCTCATTTTCCTTTGGTTTAAGGAGTGCTTGTTGTCTTCTGATTACAGTCTCCCTTTCCTGAATCTCAAACTGTAGCTGATCGTTGTCAATAGATGAAACGAAACTCTTGAAATCATCGGCAGGAGTGGGCGATATAGGATTTTGAGTGAATTTGATAGGATTTTTAGTTATTGTAGGGTCTTTTGCTAGAGGTTTCTGGACAGGCTTTTTAACTGCCCAGATTTAGGATCCTCAGACTTATCCTGCTCTGACGTTTTTGTGTCTCGTTCTGCTCTTTCTGCTAATTTCCTTTGTTTTTCTTTCTTTCTCTCCGTATTATCTTATTACACTGCTGCTTGTGGTGTTACCATCGACTTTATAATTGTATTTTCTTTCGAAGCTATCTTTTGTTTCCATTTTTCCTTGTTCTGATCTTCCTAAATAACCGACCTGAACCATGAGGGGCGATTGTATCTTATAATCCGTTTTGTTGTTGTCGCTTGCCTTTTTTAAATGTCTCGTATTTAAATACGTAACTAAATACATATTTACAATATTTTAAAGAATTTCAAATTTTCGACTTTGTTTATCTGCGGTCAATTGTCCGGTACGTCGGCTGAATCCAGACCATTAGTTATATAAAGATTATAACCAAAAAAATCTATAATAAATCTTGGCCTTCTCCTGGTTAATAATGATCTATAATAGTCTAATCATCTATTATAGACTAATCGATTGTTTAACCATCTTTTAAGTAAGAAATGAAAAAAAAGCTTAGTGACCTACCGTGAAAGGTAACAGGGTGTTGTAATAAACTGACTTGTACCAGAAGGCTTCGTTTAATTTTTTTCTTACCTTAATTCTCTTTCTGATATGCTAATGGAAATAAGTTTTCATTTTTATAATTTTAATAGATATTGATTTTTGAACCCTTATGAATCATTCATTTTAGCTCTTAGTTTGGCAACAAACTTACAAACTTGACGAAAAACAAATAAAAACACAAAGTCACGGTGTCACAACATGTAATTTAACGGGCTACACGTGTTTCGCTCTAGTTATAGCATCATCAGGCCTAAAATAAAAATACTACTTAAACAAAACTAAAAACTTACATAAAACAATAAAAACCTTTAGAAGCCATCCACACACTAGTTATAGATAAGCCATTATATATGAAAATGATGTATTATTATGATCACAATAGTTTCTATTAGTAGCCTCTTGGCTGTCGATGCTGTGTATGTAATAAAATTAATAGCAGACTAATTGAATATCTTATTAATGTTGTCTTGTCCTTTTGTTTATGTCTTTTTCTTTTTTTACAGCCAAAAATTTATAGCTTTTGGACTGCGCTACTCTTATGGATTGCGAAGCAGCCCTTTTGCTATTGCACGGAAGAATATCAAAGAGAAATATTTCTTACACCTCGTAACTTTAATCCACACCCATTTGAACATCAGTTAGCAAAAACTCAGGTAGGAATAATATAGTCAGAAATTAACTAGGTATACAGGGTAAGTCGGGAGGAATGCATCAAAGTATTCTATATCTGAAAATAATTTAAAAGAACCCATATGTTCTTATGCTTAGAGGAACTTCCTTTAATAATGTTAATCTTCTTCATAAATCTTAAAATGCAAATGTATTATCAGTAGGATTGAGATCTCGCACATTTTGCTCATCAGGTTAAGGAATATTTGGACGAAGAGTTTCCAGGATTATGGATTGGTCGCGTTGGTTGGCTTCACAGAAAATCCCCCTTTTGAACTGAAAATAAATGGAACGAATGTATCGAGTTGTCCGCTCGATCGAAAGATGGCGCAAGACGTCATCGATTTGCCGTACATTACAGAAGCTGTTTTGCTTCACCTATTCTTCGACAGATAGAGGCACTGTATTTTTTTTATTATGGGTTTTCCCGATTTGCTTTCGATTCTGGCTGCATTTTTATTAATCCAATTAAAAAAAATATGAGGATTTTATTTATTGGATTAATAAAACTTCCTAAGGTATCGTTGGTGTGGTAATTCAAAAGCCTTTTAATTTAATGATTTTTAGACATAAAATTAAATTTCGCGACAGTTTGCTGCTTTTTTGTGAAGCTTAATATGCCGTTGTCAAAACTTTGACAGCTGTCATAGTTTTTAATCTACAGGGACTTTTTAAAAATTTTAGATTTTCGAGCACTCCTCGTATCTTTGTTACTGTATAACATATTGAAAAAGTAAAAAGTGGTTTTGACAGTATCTTTTCCGTAGAATTTGATTCCGGCATCTATTTTATTATTAGGTTTTTTATTTTTGAGAAAAAAATTAATTATAGTTTTCTTAAATGGAACACCCTGTATATTTACAGACCCTTAAATTGGTCGTATTTTACCCTTTTCAAAAATATCTAACAATATGCACTTTTTTCAAAAATAAGCAAATAAATAACGATTTTAAAATTTAAATACAAATTTTGATATACGAGTAGTAGGCCATGAATTAATAATAAAATTTATAAAAAATAGGTGCTTATAATCGTATATTTGTATATTTGTATCGTATGTATCGTAATATTTCAACACTTTTAAATATTTTTTTAGTTAGCGAAGGGTAAAACAAAATACTAGTTTTTAATAATAGGTAACGATGGAGATGATTGACACTTCAATCAATAATTTAAACTTTCTGCCGCAAGACTCAAAATTATTAATAAATTATAAATTTGTGTTTATCAATTTTTAAGCAATAAAATAATGGCTATGCAAAATAGATTTAAAAATTGTCATAAGTATAATATGATTTCTTGCTATATGCAATGTAATGACGCGGATATCCAATGTAAAAACGCAGCTGAACTTTACTTCCAGAGGTAAGATTTTATTTTTTAATTTAGAATTTCGTAAAGTAATTCTAATTCTATTATTTTTTTATAATATAGATATTCATAAAGGCCTCAGCCTAATACAAGATTATTTAACCAAATTAAAAACAATTTAATACAATATGGTTCATCTAAAAAACCAAGACTAAAAAATTATAACCTACAAATTAAAAAAGACACTATTAACGTGCTAGCAAGTGTTGCTGTAGATCCAGAAAACTCTTATAGAAAAATACAGCGTGATGTAGCAATTTCGATCGTGCAAATCGAGAGTGCAAAGAATACTCAAAACAAATAAATTTAAGCCATATAAGTTCAAGCTCGTTCACAATTTACACCCTGGCGATGCCCAAAGACGCCTTCAATTTTGTCATTGGTTCGTAGACCGGTGCCGTACCAGAAATCTTGAGAGACAAGTTATATGGTCGGACGAGGCATTTTTCTCAAGTAGTGGAATTTTAAATAGACATAATTCACGAAACTAGTCGCAAGAAAATCCGCATAATACTTTTTCTAAGAGAACGTCAGGGCATTTGGGTTGAATGTTTCATGTTTTATTTTTGGAATAAAAATTGCATATGTTATGTATGAAGGTAGGTTAACAGCTAATCGCTACTTGGAAATTCTTCACGCCAACTTATTCGAAATCTTGGATGATGTTTGTCTAGCTTAACTTATATATATTTCTAGGAAGATGGAGCTCCAGTGCACAATGCGCGAGCTGTGACAAACTGGCTGGATGAACATTTCACCAATCATTGGATCGGGACAAATGGACCTGTTCGGTGGCCACCTAAACTACTCTGATCTGTCGATTTTGGGACTTATTTCTTTCAAAATAAGGACTACAAGAGGCGATATGATTCAATTCAAAATATGCGTGGCGCTACAGAAGATGCCTTTAAAGAATTGAGAAGTCGCCCTATGATTATTCTGAGAGCCTTGGAAAGAATCCAAAAGCTATGCCAGCTGTGTATTAGAGAAAATGGGTTACAATTTGAGCAATGTTTGTAATTTTATATACAGGGGTCATTTGAAAACTTCCCACCACAGATTTATCGAAAACCACTGTTTAAAGTCTAGCCATTGACGAACGGAAAGAACATAGTGAGGAGGAGCGCCGCCTTGCTGGAAATATATTTCAGATGACGAGTTTCCAGATAAATGGATAGGGCGAAGGAGGCCTATAGAATGGCCTGCTAGATCTCCTGATATAAAAATAACTCAAAACCTAACCAACAAACATATTACATAGCGGTTTTGAGTTGCGAAATGTCAGCGTCATGTGTTAAAAAGATGTTAGCACATATAAGTCCGAAACCGTTTGTCACGCGGTTTCAGTCTAGTCGTGCGCAACTACGATATACATCAAACTAGTTTCAAACCATCCCAAATTTCCTGCTAGAACAAACCTGATCGGCCCTAGCTGAAAAATACAGAGTGCCTTTATCTATTGGAGAATAAATGAAACAAAATAGGTTCTGCAACAAATCGTACAATTACATTTCGCGCCATCTTTCTATGGAGCGGACAACCTCAAAACATCTCGACTCGCTCCTTCTATTTAACTATCTTTTCTAAAGGGGGATTTTCTATGGTTGGCCTCCAAGATCGCCAGACCTCACACCACTATTGTTTAGACTATTGTTTGTGGAGTTGGTTGGAAAATAAAGTGTACAAAGTGAAAGTTGACTCTCGGGAGGCTCTAATTCGACGCATTAGAAATGCAGCAGTGTTTGTCAAAGAAACACATCACTTAGAAAAGGAACAAGGACCCTTCGTAGACGAAGTAGAAGTACTCACCTGGAGTTTGACGCGTTCCTCCCCACTCACCCTGTTGAGGTTCATCTATTTAGGGCAGTAGTATATTTAATTTTTGTTTTTAAAGAAGCATTATGAATTATGCGGCAAAAATTATTCCTTAGTAATATTGCTTGGACTGTTCTAAGTATATTTTGACCTTTTATGATTTTTGATAGGACGCTTTGGTTCGAAGATGCAGGGTGCAAAAGAATTTCAACCATCCAATTTTGGTAATTTTAAAATTATTAGCATAGCCGAAAAAAAATTATAGCGCACTACACTAGACCTACCAAGTAATAAAAACTCTAACAATTTCGTTGGTATATTTTAAAAACATTCCAAATAACGTAGCTGAAAAAACTTGAATTTATCAGTGTCAAAATTTTTAGACATGTATTTTTTGTGTTTAATACTTAAAGTCTTGTTGGTGATGTCATCTATCATAAATAGCTATACGAACGCCGAGATGGCTGACATGCATTACATTTATGGACTTGCCGATGAAAATTCATTAGAAGCTAGTCGGTTGTGAATGAACGTGAACGATTTCCTAATCGTGTGCCTAATAGAAAAACCTCCCAAAATATATATCAACGATTTCGTAAAACAGGAACATTAAAACGAAGTGGAGGACGATGAAGGCCAATGGCAGTAAGAACGGTAGAACTAGAAGAGAATGTGCTGGCCATGGTAGATAAAGATTGAGGTACCTTTACTTGAAAAATTGCGAATACTTTAAATTTAAGCAACGGGACAATTTGGAAGAATCGTAGGAAATATTTGTACCCATACCACATACAAGGCGTTCAGGCACTTCTTTCTGCACATTTTCTTCCACGTTTTGCATTCTGTCAAAGGATTTTGCATACATTTGTTCCTCAACCACTGACTCTTATTGTTTTTGGCTATCGTAAAAAATTTGGTTGTGCAATGATGTGATCCAGAAGCCATCGACAAATATGAACTCTAGGATGATAATCGGCTGCGGTCATACCTTGAACTTTTTGGAAGTGGTAAGGATGGAGTTGCTCGTGTAGTACCCGTCAGACAGAAGCGTTACTCGTATTCATATTCTTAGCGACGTCACGTGTGCTATTTAATGGTTCATCGGCAACTCGCTGAAGCACCTCTTCTTCAAATTCGACTGTTCTTACGGTTCGAGCAACACCAGTATCATACATCTTGGTCTTAAACATGCCTGTCTCAGCGAGCCGCCGATGAACCGTAATAAACTTTTTGTATCCAGGATGCTGTCGTTCGGGATAACGTTCATAATACAACCGCGAGGCTGCTCGGGCATTGCGGTTTGTTGCTCCGTATGCCAAATGCATATCCGCCAATTCTTGATTAGTAAAGTTTTCCATTAGCAATAAATGTTTAAAAATTGTAAGCTATAAAATTTTTAAACATGACATCTTTCAAGTCATTTCTCAACATTGATAAGCGTTGATTTTTAACAATTGTTGTTATGGTATCATGTAAAAAAGGTAAAAATAAATGCAGCAGATCCTATTTAGGTAATTAATATTTTTTATAAATTTTAACGCATCTTAAAGTCGTAGTGGCGTAGTGACGCATTTCCGGACATGGGTTCGTATACTCAAATGGATTCTTATGTTGCACTGAACAACCCCCAGAAGTTTGATCCCATAGTTCTGAAAAACCCTATATAAAATGGCAAAAATGCTGTCAAAACTTACATCTGCTTCACACAAAGTTACGGTATACCTCGCCGGTTTTTCTGCCAGAAATCCCGGTCCGATTAGAAAGTCACCTATAATTCCCACCCAAACGTTTTACGAAAACTGATGTTGAGAGCGATCTTTAGACGCCTCATTTGGATTTTCTTTTGCCCAAACATGGTTAATGTGAAAATTCCTTATTGCATTTTTTGAGAAACTGGATTTGACTAATCTCTACTGAACGACTATCTCTACTGATTCTGATCTTATGTCCTAGATATTTATAGGATCTCACTTGGAAGATCTCTTTTCACTGTACCAGAAGGTTTTGACTAGGCACAAGGTTTGTCATGAATTCCGTTTTTGTTGCGTTGATTTTGGAACCAACTTTGTGTGAAGCAGATCTCAGTTTTGACAGCATTTTTGCCATTTTATACAGGGTGTTTCAGAACTATGGGATCAAACTTCTGGGGGTTGTTCAGTGCAACAAAAGAATCCATTTGAGTATAGGAACCCATGTCCGGAAATGTGTCACTACGCCACTACGGGCCTAAGACGCGTTAAAATTAATAAAACACATTAATTGCCTAAATAGGATCTGCTGCATTTATTTTTACCTTTTTTACATGATACCATAACAACAATTGTTAAAAATCAACGCTTATCAATGTTGAGAAATGTCAGAAATGACTTGAGAGATGTCATGTTTAAAAATTTATAGCTTACAATTTTTAAACATTTATTACTAATGGAAAACTTTACCAATCAAGAATTGGCGGATATGCATTTGGCATACGGAGCAACAAACTGCAATGCACGATTAGCATCGCGGTTGTATTATGAACGTTATCCCGAACGACAGCATCCTGGATACAAAAAGTTTATTGCGGTTCATCGGCGGCTCGCTGAGACAGGCATGTTTAAGACCAAGATGCATGATACTGGTGTTGCTCGAACCATAAGAACGGTCGAATTTGAAGAAGACGTGCTTCAGCGAGTTGCCGATGAACCATTAAATAGCACACGTGACGTCACTAAGAATATGAATATGAGTAACGCTTCTGTCTGGCGGGTACTACACGAGCAACTCAATCCTTACCACTTCCAGAAAGTTCAAGGTATGACTGCAGCCGATTATCATCCTAGAGTTCAATTTTGTCGATGGCTTCTGGATCATATCATTGCACAGCCAAATTTTTTACGATATGTTTTGTGGACCAATAAAGCCTCTTTCACAAAAGACAGTATTTTTAATAGTAGGAATAGCCATGTTTGAGACGAAGAAAATCCTTATGCAATTTTTCCAAGAAAACATCAGAATCGTTAGTCTGTCAACGTATGGGCAGACATTGTTGATGATTATTTAATTGTGCCATACCTTCTACCGGAACAGTTAACAGGACCTATTTATCTGCGTTTCTTAGAGGAAGTTTTCCCAGAACTCCTTGAAAATGTTCCACTAAACGTTAGACAGCAAATGTGGTTTCAGCATGATGGAGCGCTGGCTCACTTTGCTGTACAAGTACGCGAGTATTTGGCTCAGCGGTTTGGCCACCGTTGGATTGCCAGAGGTGGAGCAGTTTCTTGGCCTCCTAGGTCACCCGATTTACCGTCGCTCGATTTTTTCTTGTGGGGACATGTAAAGTCTTTAGTCTACAAAACTCCAGTAGAATCAGAGCTAGACTTAATTGGACGAATAACAGCAGCATTTGAAATCATTCAAAACGAAAATCAAATTTTTAGTGTAGTCTGCCGAAATCCTGTGCGTCGTTTAAATCGGTGTATTGAGGTTGGAGAAAGACATTTTAAACAATTGTTGTGATGGTATCATATACAAAAGGTAAAAATAAATGCATCAGATCCTATTTAGGTAATTAATATTTTTTTTTTTATTTCAACGCGTCTTAGGGCCGTAGTGCCGTAGTGGCAAATGGATTCTACTATTGCACTGAACAACCCCTAGAAGTTTGATCCCATAGTTCTGAAACACCCTGTATAAGCAATTTGGTATCAATACAATGTCGTCGGCGAATTGGATGAAAAATCTTTTTCATCGCTTTTTATACCTAGACTCTCAGGCTTAATATTTTTGAACGTATATTACAGGAGCATGGTAAACAGCTTAGGCAAGATTGTGTCTCTGTGTCGAACTTCACGTTGTATCTTAAATTTATCGGTCTTCTCATATACTCTTTTACTTGCTATTGCGTGGTTGTAGATATGTTGTAGCATGACAGAGAATCTACTGTCAACTCGGCAGTCAGCTACTGCATTGAATATCTTGTTATGTTATCTTGTTATGATAGAGTAAAAGGCTTTTCCATAGTCTACAAACATTAGCATGAGCAGTTTTTATATTTGACGGACTTTTCTATTAAGATTTTAATAACCTGCAGATGGTCATTAGTTTCGTACTCAGCCCGAAAATCTGCCTGTTCTGAAGTCTGATAGGAGTCAATTTTAGATTTAATTTTGATAAATAATTTGTAGAGGGTTGACAGTAAGTTAATTGATCTATAGTTGTTTAGGTTGAAAATATTTTCCTATTTGTGCAAAAAAACTATAATGGCATTTTTTCAGTCTGTAGGGGCTATTGCTTCTCTAATACTTTTATTAAAAAGAACTGTTATTGCCTTCAGTAATATCTCTTCCCCTTCCTTAACTGCCTTGATCACAATACAGGAGCTTCTTTATCAGGAGCTTCACCATTCTTTTTCTCTGATAGTGATTTCTTAACTTCCCATGTAGTTTTTTTCGGCCGTTCTTCCGATCCCTGATTAAGGATATGAGGGATTATCTAGTGGTTCTTTTCTTCTGATCTTACGCTGCACAGATTTGAATTAAGAAGTATTTTGAAGTATTTTATTTTTTCCAGGATTTTTTTTAATCAGTGGTGTATTTCCCACCTTTACTCTACAGTACAATCTCTATTTTTCCTTTTAAAAGTTTTTTCTTAAGTACTTTCATTGTTTTATTCTCTTTAATGGTCTCTCGCATCTTTTCGAATTGTCTTTTTTGTATTTCTATTTAACTATCTCAATTGGTTTTCATTTTTTCAGGTTTTTCTGTAACATTCATCATCTCTGTTTCATAAGATGTTTTGTACCTATGGTACTGGTTTGGTCTTTCGTCTTTCTTATTTACCTTTGACAGTATTTTAACAGTCTTCTTGCCAGGCGACTTCTCTCGAATCTCTTATGAAGGAATGCAGTATTTTTTATATCCATTTCATTTGTATTTTCTTGCTGGTTGATAGATCCTTGGTATTCACTACTATTTTCGACTATAGTCCATTTATTGACTTTTGTCATAGTAAGTGTTGCAAGTAAGCCTCTTTCTCTCCTTACGTTCATTCTTGTTGTGGCTCTGACCATTCTATGTTCTCTATCTACCGCCAGCCGATTTAGCACTTTAACATCTTGTACAAGTCCCTTTTTTTCGGTGATGAAATAATCGATCTCGTTTTTTTATATGTCCGTCAGGGCTGTTTCATGTTCGTTTTCGATGTTTGGCCTTTATAGCGTACTTGAACATGGTGGTCAAGAAGTAACTGTAGTAGAAAATATCTTACAACAGAAAATATGTGTCTTCATTTTTCTCGCCTACTTTCATGTTGTCTAGAGGAGAACTCGCTTTCGCTCTGCTTATTACTAATTTTCGTAATAAATAAATAAAACCAACTGGGCGTATTTCGGTGTAAAAATCAAAATATATTAGCTAAGCGCTTTTCGTTTTACAAATAAACCATGGTCAAAGTAGCCTTATCAAAGGATATAGGGAACAAAGCGAAAACGGATGGGACATTTGTAATATTGACTTATAAATAGATAAAATAACAATGTTCTCAGTCTAACAACTATATCTTAAACGGAAACAAAATTTCATTCTTATTATTACCGATTTAGATATTAACTTTTTAAGAGATAATTATCTTTCAAAAAAAAACCATTTTTTTTAATTTCTTTTCTATTTTCAAATTGTATTTTTTAAATCTTAATTTACGATTTTATTATTAATAATGTATTGGTTTGTTTGTTTTAGGATCCAGGGCCAGTTTTGTTTCCCACTAATCCAGAGGATGAACAACCTTCTGCAGTTAACAATAATAAATATAATATTGTCACCCTCAATGACCCTAGCCCAAACCTTGTTGATAACACTTATCAAAGAGTCACTCAGAAGATCAAATATCTTTTAAATAAAAAGTATGGAAGTAGGGTAAGTACTTGCCAGTGGATATATCATAGAAAATAAGGTAGCAAATTGCTTAAAATCATCATCATATCATATGTTACGTAAAGTATTTTAGTGTTATATTAGCATATTTCCTTTCTAAAGATAATTCGCGGATGCATGTGAAAAAGGTGTTATGTCATTTTTTTGTCAAAACTGGTTTATGTCAGAAGCCGAATTTAAAAACCCTCCTTTACGTATGGGAATAACGAACTAAGTCATTATATACGCGTAAGCCAATTTTTTTTAATGTGTCTAACGAGATAAGTTACACTTTTATCGTGTAAAATGCTCTATGTCAGACATACTACAAATGCATTTTAGTTTTTTTGCAATCACGCGTGAAAAGGGATTTAAGTCAAACATATGGCTTATTTCACAGCAAAATATTTAACACCTGTTCCAGTTCCTATATCTAGTGAAAAGAAAAGTAATCTTATAGATCTGCTGCCATACATTAGCGACACTTTTGCGGATTTTTATAAAAATTTGACCACCATCAAAGACAAAAATGCTGATACATATCCTGATGCAAGTTCAGATGAATCAAGTGATGAGTAATATTTTGTTCCTCTTAAAATAATTTGAATATGTTCTTTGTTTTAAAATTAAATGCTTTTAAGTTGAAGAAACAGTTCATTGCTTGAATTGGAGTTTAAAGTTAAGGTAAGTAAAACTCTTTAAGTCGTCTTCCAATATTTAATAAATTTAGAAAAATGTATATATATTCTCTACATGTTTCGAGAGTGTAAACTCTCATCTTCACGAGAATAACTACAAAAGTAATGGTCTTAAACTAATATAAGTACAAACGCAAAATGATGGAAACTTACCCTTGCACTGACATTTTCGCAATAATGCCACACCTTCTTATGATAAACCATATAGATTACCTTTTTCACAAAAAGATAAAATACATAAAAAAGTAACTAAAATGTGCCAAGATGGTATAGTTGAAAGGGCACAAAGTAAATGGAATTCTCCAGTTTTATTGGTTCCAAAAATAGAAACTGAAGACGAGAGTTTACACTCTCGAAACATATGTAGAGAATATATATAAATTTTTCTAAATTTATTAAATATTGGAGGACGACTTAAATAGTTTTACTTACCTTAAATGCTTTTGTTGGTACATTAGTTAATTAAAATAATATTTCCAATCCTTTGTTTTTTTTTATTGTGTAAAAAGAGTTATGTCAAAATTTTAAGAGATCTAAATATTGTAAGTCAAAAAAAATGTAAATACTATTTTATACCAAACACTAGAAAAGTTTATTTACTTTACAATAAAAATGCTCCTTTTATACTACTTGATTCTAAGCAAAAAAAAATATATGTTTAAAGTTTTATTCACAGACCAAAATAACACTTCAAGTGCGAATTACTGAAATTCGCTATTTTTGACATACAACTTTTTTCCCATGCACCCGCGAATTATTTTGCCATCATATTCACAACAAATTTTCTGATTTTAGAGGTTGAAGTAAACCTCTAAAATCAAGAATTAAAGAGACAAAAAAACGTCAAAATGTCGGCGAGATGTCAATAAATAGTAAAGTGTGTTAATAAATATTTTATTAAAAATTTATAGATTTGTCACTGAACATCTGCTTTTTATTATAAAGGTTATATATCTGTAAATCAACAAATTAATGTTGCGTGCTGGCTCTTATGGCCGATATGTGAATCATATTATTAGGCAGGTGATTCTTTTGCTTAATTTTATGACTAATTAATTATATAAAATGTATTAAACATTTGTCCTAAATTGTCATATTTCAACATACAAGTTTTAAAGGTATTTATATTCTAGTTTTACAAAATTTCTTTATGAAGGTATTTGACATGATTAATTCGTCTTACCTAAAGTGTAATTTTTATGCCGAAAAGATATATTTGGTAGATTTAATAAGTCACTTCGAACAATCCTTTTTGAGATAATCAGATTGAAAAAAAAGGAGTAAGTATTGGACAAAGGTTTTTTTTTCTAGGCGTGGAATATTTCTACAAATTCAAAAACGGCTAATTTTTATCAAATAGAGGGTGTCCAGTTTAAAATGTTTCACACGGGGATATGGAAAATCGAGTAAAATTCAGGTTCATTTTCAAATTATGAAAAATACGATATATTGAGTGTTTTATTCTCTATCGTCAAAATAAAGTGAAAGCTGACGAAATATATGTCAATAAATATTTAGAAAGATGATTCCCTGATAGAGCTGTGTTAAGGTGTCTAAAAAACAAATGTGTAACTTACGGGAGTAATGAGAGGAAAATGAAAAACAAACTTCTACGCGAAAATAAAGAAAATTTAGTAATGTAAAGTGTGGTTGAGATACTTCGTACGTCTTTAAATCAAATTAAAGCTACAAGAGTACTTTAAACCGTTATAAATATCATCCCTATCATAAACGGCCCTGCTAAGAACTCCAGAATGACGACGCGGTTAGAAAAATCCCATCTTGTTAGTGGTTTATTCAAAAAAAAAAAACGAGATACTAAACTTTTAATTAAGAGTCCTGCGATAGTCAATCTACTGTGGACTATTTTATCGTAAAAATACCGTTTATTGTTAAGATGTTCTAAGAGAGAACTTAAAAATGCAGAAATTGAACTCAAATTGAACTTATTTCTTATCCCTGAAAATTTCGTTATTGTATATTTCATAATAAACAAGATATAAAGGATTTCATAAACCGCACTTTTTTCTTTTTTACCCTCTATAATTGTGGCTATACCGAATTCAAAGAACTAGATGACAGATTATTTATAGGCATTTAATTCCGCAACTTTTTCCCTAGTTAGTCTGCTCTGTTACTTATACACTTATACAGTTTTCAATATTTCCATGTACCTTATTCCAATTCCATTATCCTGTAGTCTATTGCATATAATATTTTGTTTATTAACGTTTTTTTGAAAAAATATATTTTTTCAAAGTGTCCCATTGGCTCTTCTTATAATTAACATTTTACGAAATTATATATTTCACTTGGTAGATCCCATATCTCGGCCCGGCCAACAAAGGTCTTGGATGCAAAAATTACTATACGTATTATCAATCAATACACTAGCATAAACAAGTTTTAAGTCACGAGTTAAAAAGAGAAAAATAGCATTTCACTTAGTCCTATAATAACTACAGTTCCACCAAAATTAACTGTAAAGGTTACTGCGACTTGAGTTTTATTGCATTTTCCCATTCAGCGACAAGCGTACGTAGAAATGATTCCTGATTACGTTATTTTTTAGTTTATAGTGAATACAAATTAAACCACGAATAAATTATAACTTATCCTTTATCGCGTATACATTTTAATAAGCAATAAAAATGGACTGTATTTTACAATTACATAAAACGCGGATCAGTCAACAAAAGCCTATGCATCAGGGAAACCACAGAACACAAATATATAGAGAAGTGGTGGTTGCATACAAACTGATAGAAATTCCTCTGACAAATCAGGTAGTGTCCTATTGCTTGGCAAAACTGTTGTAACTAACTTGACAGATTGTCGTGCCTAGTTGGACCATTGAAAATGGTAGAAAGACGTGGCCAAATTAAGGCGGGAAATCAAATTTCAATATTTTTAATCTGATAATCTTATTATTTAAGTAATATCTAAAGCAAACGCCTAATTAAAAAGGTTACTTATAGAGAAAGGGGCCTTTTTGGTGTTGATCAGAATAAAAATAAAATTCTTCAGCCTTATTTTACATATCTAAATGATTTAATTTACTGCAGTAATCAAATAACAATAGTCTACTACATAACACCAATTACAAAATGGAAATAAAACAATATTTTGCTTTAATACATTTTTATTATTTAATTTTCCTGAAAAAATACTTAAAATAATATAAGTAATTTACTATAATTTATTATAACAGACTTTATATCTTAGAATATTGAAAGGCCTTTCAATGAATTTCATTGAAGGCCTTTCAATGTTCTAAGCTTTATATAAATTAGAATTAATAATGTTTAAAAGTATTTTGTTAACACTGTTCACCATTCTGGGTGCTCAGTTTTCTTTTTCTCTATACATATGTCTTGTCTGAGTGAACACAAGAAGTTGTATGACGAGCATAAAAGAAAAAAAATAGGCAGTGCAAACCTTATAAATAAATTCACTTAATGATTTATTAAATTTATGATAATGATTTATTTAAAAAAAATTAATAAATATTTAAATAAATATCGTAGTGTAAAGCCAGCAGTATCAGTAGTATCAGCGTTATTAAAATTTGTTGGAGAGAACTGACAGGAACAAATTCTGTAGCTCAAAGTCTTAATAAAATTTACATTGCATATCTCTCTCCATATTTTTCTCGTAATGGGGAATGAAGGAATTTTAAAAAATCTCTTCTTACTATGTTTATGCGAATCACTTAAAATATAAATACTCTTACATGAAGGTAAAAGTTTACAGGAAAATTTTAATCAACTCTTTAATTGTGGAAAAGAAAATGACATTTTGTAATATGTATTTATAATAATCAAGTTAAAAATTAAATACTTGAAAAGTGAACCTTTTTCATTGAAAGCAACTGAATTTGATTTTATTAAAGACTAAAGATTGACAATAGCAAAATATAATAGTAATAAATAAAATCGGATTTTCTTACCAGAAACGTGGAATTGCTTGCTGCAAATCAATTAAAACATTACCCCCAATATTGAAAAAGAACTTTTTTAAAAAAAGTCATGAATTTTAAATAACATTTTTAAAACAAATAGCAAACTCAACCCACGCTTCCAGCAATCATTGAAATGAAACACAAACTCAAATGGTATGACAATGACAAATAATGTTGTATCAGTCAATGTCAACAACTGTCTGTCAGCTCCCTGTCAATTTTGCCAAGCAAGATGGCCGACATACGATTCCGATTGTCAACATACAAGCTTCATACATGTGAAGGAAACACGGAACGCGATGACACTCGACGTCGCCGCTGACAGTTCAATTACTGCTAATAGGGATCGGTTATAAGAATGGGGACGGATAGCGATAAAATATTTTTCCCAACAGAGTACATTGTCAATACACACTTGGGCTGTTGAGACTCGTCATGCAACAATCTAGTCCCAGGCCGTATAGGATGTCCTCTTCTTCTGATGGGCAGTAACTATATGACACCTGAGACAATGGATTAAAAGGAATTTGTGACCCATATCGCAGGCAGATACGAGTGGCAGGACTCCAATGGGCCTATATTGCTAAACAGGGATCCATCTGATATAAAAATTAATTCAGAATAAACAACAAAGCTGGTGTAGGGTTCTGTGAAGAAGCCTCAAAAACCAGAACATACTCGCTGGGGAAGCATGCTACAGTCTTCAAGGCTAAAGTTTTCACTGTGTTAAAATGCGGATAAAAAATCCTAATTTGTGGACACCGTAATTCCGGCGTATCAGGTTATTAAGGCAATTACGACCAAAAATGTGAGCTCCAAGCCCGTACTAGTGTGATAAAAAATATGGAAGTAAATTGGGCTGCAGTGTTCAGCTTGTGTGAGGGCCTGGCCACTCAGGCTATGCTGACATGCTGCTATATTGGGACCCTTGCTAGACAGGGATCTGTAAAACGACTGGGAGGCCCCAAACTTAAAATCGGTATAGCCAAATGTGTATATATTTCGGAGTTCCTGGCAGTCATGTGCGCAAGGTCAAATATCTGGGTAATATCTACAGTTTATCCAGTGACTTTAAGTCTTCCAAACCAAAGTATCTCACTGGTTTTTCAAAGGCTATTGACCCTGATAACCCCTTGGTGCGAATGACAGGTCCATTAGGAGATGCTATGTGTATCAGCCTCTTTGACTGCCCACTGACTTATAATTCCATTTCAGCATTGTAATCCTCTTTTTAAACTAACGCTTCATCTATGCATTTCTTTTATGGTTTGCTTTTTGCTGTATATTGTCTAATTTATTTATATATGCAAACTAGCCAACCATAACCTCGTTTAATTCTTATGTAAGAAAAGAAAGGAATTAGTCCTGAAATAAAGCAGTTCTTACTACCTCAATTCTAATTTCCAAAACGGATGTGAGGTTATATGCTTGAAGCTATTTAGCAAGATCCTATGGTCAACACAATGCTTTACCAATTACAAAAAGGAACTCTAAAATCCTGATCTTATGCTCTTAATAAGCTTATAAATAATGTTAAGTATACTCAAGGCTGGACCTTTATTTTAACAAAAAGTAAATTTTTCTTAGGAAAATAGACTACTACTTTTGTCATTTAGCTATATGGAATTAAGATTCTCTTTAGTATGTTTTCGCTCATCTGATTCTATTTGCCCCAATGCTCAGTTACCAAAAAAAAACTGCACAACAATAGTATTCCTTTCTTTGAGATTCTTTATAATATTCGAAAGGTAAACGCAAACGCTAAGACATTATAGACACAGAAAACCTACGCATTGCTATTCAGCGTAAAAAATATCAGTCAACTGAAGTTAAAATCGGTTATTGACGGATCGGTTGAAGCTTCTAACAGCCATAGCTCTTTAAAATATTTACGCCTACAAGAATAAAATTCTCTATAAAAAATCACATATATCCCAAAATCTCTTTCCGGCCCAACAATTGCCAAAGAGACACTACTACCTTACATAACCAATCTGACTGACGTCCCTCAAAATTACTTTTAATATTTTCTACAGCATATTAATTATTATTAAAAATAGGCGTGGCTGTATTATGCGCACGATGTATATATATACTCATGTTGTTTACATATACATTGTGCAGATAAACAAAAGATGAAAATATTCAGTATATTAAGTACATGAAAAAGTAACACTGCGTTGTTGCAAAGATCAAATAGTCTATCCCTAATAATACTATCGAAATTAGACACTTTGTACAAGAATGAAGTTACGAAAGTGGCCACAGGACTTGTGTGAATCAATATTTATAGCCCTATATAAAAAAGGACCACACACGAACTGCAATAACTAGAGGACGATTGCACTGATGCCACACATCTGCAAGGTATGAAATAATTAATGAGAAATTTCTTAGCTTTTTTTTAAACTCCAAAATATAAAACATTCAAATTCTTTTTGACATTTGTTTTATTCAAATATTTTATAATTTATCATATAAAAATTCGCATTATCACTTAGAAACAACTACTCTATATGGCATTCCCTCTTAGTTGCCGGTCAAGCAGTAATGATCCTCCAAAATATCAAAAAACCTAAGGAATGAAAATATCAATATCATCGTACGTGAAGAGTCTTTGTAATTACAAATCTTGTGAATCTTTGATTTCCAAATATAAAAAAATCAAGTATTCCTTGTTTTTCTTCTTCACTCAAATGACTTAAATATTTTTTGAAGCAACTAAGAGAAAAACAATAATAGTTTTAAATAGTAATCTAGTTTTAATAATATCGACTTCAAAATGTAGCTACAACATACCATTAATGACCAGCAACTACTTTTGAAGGAATAACTTTGTTATAATAATTTACATGCTGCAGTCCTTGCACTTCTGCCTTTTTTATAACATTTATTTTATATTCATCAATATGAACGACACCTTTTTTTCTGAATTTCTACTTCAGTTTCTGAACTGGAACTCATTTTTTATCTTGATACAAATGAGTTCCATGAGTTGGGGCCAGCAGACGTATAAATAATCTCAGATACGAGAATAATATCTCCATCATACCATCAAACGAGGAAGAACTAGAAACGATCATGAATAAACTAGTAGACGCCAGTAGATCCTACGGCCTAAAAATTAACGAATTTAAGACAAAAGTAATGGATATAGATGACATGTATACCTAATACATGAATGTATATCATGTATTAGGTATATCATGTATAGGTCATCTGAGAACCGCAAAACCGAAGGAGATTGCCAATGTCATGAACTGCAACCATATAGCTGACAAATTTTGGAAAGAAACAACTATAACTGAGAACAACAAATAAAGATTAATACAAGTGCTAACCTTTTCCATAGCAGCGTACCAAGCCAAGACTTGGACAATAAAAAAAACGGAAAAAAACAAAATCAATGTTTCTTATGTGGAAGCGTACCGACGCATGATATGCATACTATGGACTACATACCGCAAAAACCAATCAATTAATAGAAGAATTCGGCGTAAAGAAAAGGCTGATCACGACCATATCTCAGTCGTACCTAAGACTCTTTGGACATTTGGCGAGGCATGATAATGCCATGAAATCCTTGGGAATTCGAGGGAAAATGGATGAGTCTCAAGAAATAATACTTCCAACTGAAAAGAAAATATTAAGATATGAGCTAGGCAATCCTAAAGATGCTTTTTAACCCTAGATATGTAAACTAATTTTTAATCAAGAAAATAAAATATGACTTATAAAAATCAAGTTATTATTACATCTAATATTATTACTGTAGTGAAAGTTTGTTGTATTAAGTGAAGAAAAAAGTTTAAAAGAAAACAGTACGATTGTTAGCTTGACCAAATGACGATAATACCAGGACAAACATTACACCTACCATCAACACTTCAACTTGACTTATGATGCCACCATATTACTGCGAGGGGTAAACGGACTTAAGAAAGACCTAGATGAAAGAGGTCTCTGCCTTATATACCAAAAAATACCCATTTTTGATACAAAGAAATTATCTATAAGTCTATATGTATATTAAAATTTACTTTTGGCCAAAACTAAACTTTTATAACTTTTAAAAACACATTTTTTAACTTTACATTATTATTAAAACTTTTTACTATTCGGTTAATACGATTCAGGGCTGCAGTACTAAAAGTCCCATATAACAAAATTCATTTACACCTGTAAAATGCGAACACATCGGGGGGGCAGTGCCTCTAAATTGACCGGACGCATTTTAACAGCAAATTGGCCTGTCCTGGTAAAGGTTTTTAGTGTCGCCTGCGTCTGTTTAATACATTTTTATTTTTCGGAAAACCCGTGGAATTTTGGGGACCGTAATTAGCGTAACTTCCGCGAATAATTTAAAAATACAACACCGAGTGGGTCGACGTTGTCCTATGTTTTTTTTTCGAGTCGCAACAGAGAGAAATGAGCTTTGGGATATTTTTTAATTTCGATTTAAATGGGATTTTTGCAAATGCAAAATTTAAAAAGTTTGTTTGGCGTATTGGATTTTTTTTAAACAATGTACCACTTTTAGGCTCTAGCTACCATTCAATTAAATAAAACTTTTAATTTAACAGTAAAATGCATTTAAAGTTCCATATTTTTTCAATATTAACAGTTTTCAGAGATAAATGGCTTATTAGATAGATTATATTAGGTATAGTTGCAAAGAAATAGATTTTCAGAACGGTTACAGAAGCTTAATTTCAATTAATTATGAATCTCTTATACAAAAGGGAAATTACGGATGGCCATGATTTTTCTTATTAGAGGTAATGTAAAGTTCTAATCTAATTATATAAAACTTTAAAAGAAAAATTTGCCTGTTAGTATACTACCTCACAACCGAAAAAAAAATTCTGGTAATAATTATTATATTAGGAGTATCAATTTTCAACCTTATATGTAACGGATAAAATAGTTGTAGACGAGAGAGTTAAATTGCGAATAGCACTGGATATAATAACTTATTACTGATTTTTATTAAGTATGGTGTTTCTTCGCTGGATAATTGCTTTATACGACCCAAATGACAAAAATATATAAAGCTTCATACCCCGAAATAAAATTATATTACTTTAGTCCATAGCTCCAATAACCGAGAATTATAATAAATTATCGAAAATGTCACCTTAATTGCAGGTGTTTTAATATCTTGAATATCATTTTGTATAGTAGTTTTAGAGGGTAATTAAAATATCGTTAACCCTTAACTATCTATATAAAACGTATTAATTTTTTACCATAAAATGGAGACAAAAAATAAATTTGCTTAGAAGGTTTACAATTGCCTAAACTGCGAAACAAAAAAATGTACCTAATTATGTAAAGTCTAAAAAGCTCTTATTAATGACAATTCTGCTGTTAAATTCATACTCTCAATTATATAAAAATAAAACGCATCGCTCTCCTGGTTTTATTACCAGTGTTTTCAATGAGTGTTCTGCTGACATTGATAGCTCAGGCAATAGGTGGGGTCAATGTTATCTATTACATACGATATACCGTGAAACGGGGCTAAGTGAATCAAAATAAACTGTGATTTATTTTAGCCATCGCTCTGAGGTAAAATGTATCAACAAAAAATAATAAAAAAGAAAATAAAATACAATCTTCGAAAAAAAACTTCAAAAGTAAAACAAAGATGGTCTATATTCTATATAGACCATCGACACAAATCTAATAAGAATCTACGTATATAGGAGGTTCACTTTCCGCAGAATTCTACTTAGGACATATAGGACTAATAGACATTTTACGTCATGTATTTTCCCTAATAATATGACGTATCTAGGATGTTTACATGGCTTCTTTTCTTGTGTAGTAAAATGTTTTCGGGAGAAAAAATAACTTTTTATTTATAAATTGTAAAAAAACTGAAAACATATTGGTTATGAAAATAAAAAATATAAGACAAAACATGTATATGTCTAAAAAACAAAACAAAAAATTAATCTTTAAGATAATACAAAAAAAAACATTTGTTCTTCGTAACCATTGTGAATACAGTCTTCAATTTTTTTTTGCTCTTCTAATCCCTGCTTGTAGTGCTGCACCTTAAAATAAGCAGTGATTAATTAAGTAATTCATTACTCCTAAAATGAGTAAATTTGCTCTTACCATGAATTGAGCTAGATCGTAGTAGATCGTTCCTTTTACTGAGTGAACAGTAATACTAAATTCAAATGTAATAAAAAATGTTATTATTAGCTAATAAATCGAAAATTCACGAGAATGCAAACTTCTATTACAAAGTACAAAATGCAAAACTAAAGTCTAAATTTCAAAGGGACAACCAATATTGTCAATAGCCAAGCCGACTGAAAGAAGGGCGTTCGTTATCGCATCTCTTGCTTGTCTTTAACACTGTCAACAGTGTCAACTCCCTCATGTTGCCAATTACTTATTTGACAGTCAGTGGGGGCAACGAAAACACTGGGTGGCTTTTGTGATGGATTTTGAGAATGTTAATAAAATATTATGACAACTACTCCATTATATATAGTTTTTAGATGTTTTGAAAATCCCATATCAAATTACTTTTCTACCAGATTAAAATATAAATTAATTTAATTTATAAAGTATATTAGACCTTTGGAAAGAAGGCAGCTCAATTTGACAGTTGTTGTCTAATTTATACCGAATTTGTTATCTTTTTTCTATCAAAGCAAAGAAGCACGTAAAAACTGTATCCTACTAAAATCAGAAATATTGAAGGCAAAAAACACGTATATATGAAAAATAAATCCTTCTTGGCATATAGTTTTATATGGAACTTTATTATGGTTTTTATAACGGACGTAAGGATATAAATATGACATAAAAACTACATACCCAGGACGTACGATGCTGTTTGGGTTAAGCTTAAGGGTTTATATAAAACTAAAACTAAAAAACTTGGTTTAAAAAATGCCACTTTTGATAAAAAAACTTAAATTTCTCACTCAAGTCTATGTAAATCCTATTACAGATCTAACATCTGTATTTTTCAAATACAGATTTTCGCTTAATACAGGCTGTTGGCTATATTATAAAGAGGGTTTGCTTTGATACCTTCTTCGAATTGTACTGAAAGGTACACCAAGTCTTTCAGAAGCTTATTTAATGGACACATTACCTCGTCTATTCGCTACCACTGCTCGATGAACATTTTTCTGGTCATAAAAGACCGAATTTTTTCTTCTAAATTCTTGGCGTGATCAAAAGAATCTTCTCCTCATCGTGCCATCAGCATAGCATTACATGTTCGATTTAACCTAACTTGCCTTAGTTTTAAACTTTTAATAAATCCACATTTACCGAAATATCTATCATTGAGCTGGGTAACCTAATTAAATCGTTAAAAAACAAAAATAGTCGTAACTTTTATGGAATGAATACTATGTTTACTAAACATATGGTAAATATCATTATTATCATATACCCGTTAGTAAAGCTTCTAAATTTGTGTATAAGCGACTCCGTTTTTCCCACTGTCATTAAAATCTCTAGAGTTACACCGGTTAATGTAAAAGGCCCTCACAATGATCAGACCAACTCTAGACCTATATCAATAGTTCCTATTTTATCAAAATTCTTTGAAAAAGCCCTAAGATTTTTAGAATTACAGTTTTTTTTTTACTTCAATGGTTTTTTTAGTAATAAACATTTTGGCTTTAGAAGTGCTAAATCAACAACAATGGCAATTATTCACTTTATAAAAATAATAAAAGATGGTCTTAGAAAAGGGGAATTCACTGGAGCCACATTTTGCGATTTGAGCAAAGCTTTCGATTGTGTCGCCTTTAAAACACTTGCAATGAAATTGAGATATTAAAATTTTTCGATTAGTAGCATAAAATTAACAGAATTCTATCTCTCTGGCAGATCTCAGTGGTTAATTTGAATGGCTTACTACAATCTGATCTTGCAGAATTAAAATTTGGGGTTTCTCAAAAATCAGTGCTGGAACTTCTACTTTTTTAATATACATAAATGAAAAAAATAAATAAAAAAGGCATATGCACTTGGTGATTTAAACATGAATCTACAGGAGACATAATCGAAGGTTTTAGATGTGTTTTATTCTAACCAATTAAATATAAATGCAGGTAAACACCAACAACTGTACATATCTACTCGTAATTTAGATTTGGCGAATATTGGTAATGTACCTGTTATCTTTGTTCGCATAGAAATTGATTCCAAGCTCATGGAAGTAAGTAGATGTAATCTACATGTGCATGCCAAGCAACAAGAGGATGCCTGGCCTTACATATGCCCTGGCCGTATTTTCTTTCTTCAAAAAAAGACCGTTAGGATCTTGGAAAACCTAGATTTTAACTGTGTCTTTTTTATATATTTAGTATTGTCTATCGCATCTCAGAGCCAACATTAATAACCACGAAACTTTTGAGGATTTGAATAGTGAAATCCACATTTCACTAGAAACAATACTAATCTTCATAGAATTCATCGCATAAAAACTGGGGTTTCTTTTTAGGGCCCCATGTCTTATAAGAACTTGCCACTTCAAATTAGAATATTGCCTTTCAATAAGTTTACGGTAGTGTTAAAAAAATATCTTGTGACTAAGAGTTGTTTTAGTATTGATGAATATATCAATAATAACTTTACGGACCTTACAAGCTATGCATATTAGATTTAAGCTTGTGTAAGTGTGCCTTTGCTTTTCGCCAATATGTAATTTATTGACAAGCTTTTATGTTAGCACCAATAAAGTTCTTTGTCCTTGTATTTAATATTTTTTCATAGCTCTTATCTTAATTTTACATTATTTTTTATTCAGGGTCTTTTAGGGTACGAATTTAAATTGATTAACGGTTTAAGTGTATATTCCACCACAAGCGGCTGAAACTTTTTTGTGTTTTATTTGGTGTACGTCACTTTTGGGCGGAAATATCTTTTTTCACCTTTTTTGCTTAAAAAAGGTAAATTGTCAGTCAGTCAAAAGCTAGATACAGTACAGTTGAAAATAGGTTTATTTAACTAAACTTCCCTTAGTAAAACAAGTACTTACCAGTTAATAATAACTGAGATACAGGGTAATAAGTTAAGAAAATAAGTCACATTTTGCTCAAGATTTTCTTGCTGCTATCAAATTTCAGTTTTTTTTTTGGGATGAGAAATTCAAATTTAATAGCAGAGCAGTTGTATTTTCTAGACGGCGCAACAGGCATTTTGCCTTTAAATGCCTACAACTTCAGTTATAATAGTATAAAATTATTGACTAAAAGTAGCGTCCTTAGTAAGTAGCGTAGATGGAGTTCGCAAGTTTAGGAGCAAGAAATCAAAAACTTCCTTTTTTGGTGAAAGGTGTCTTTGGAGTCAAACGCTTTTGATCGGACTGATCATTTGGTTGTGCTTAAAAAATTGTGCGCAGTTTTAGTAGATCTCTAAAATTGTACAGAAGAATTAACAGTCTTGATGATAATGTTTTTCTTCAAGAACAATTAAACATCCTGCATGAATGGTGTGTACCAACCAACAAACTTGAATTAAGTATTTCTTAATATAAAGTGGTGACATTTACTCTAAAGAGTGAATCACTATTTTACAATTATAATAATAATCATGCAAATCTAGTGCATTGCAAAAGTATAGTGGACTTAGGTGTCATCTTTGATACTCAATTAACTTTTATTCCCCACATGCAATAATTGTATCATAGGCAAATAAAGTTTTAGGATTCATAATGAGAAATTGCAGATTATTTACAAATATCAAGTCCCTTAAAATATTGTTTTACGTATTGATGCGGTTAAGGCTTGAGTATTGCTGACTGGTATGGAATCTTATCTACCAGGTTCATATTGATGCCCTGGAGTACGCCCAAAGAAGATTTCTTGAGTTTTTGTATTTTAAAGAGAGTGGTGTTTATCCGGAAGGGCAATTGATAATACCATTTTGCTATGACAGTTTAACATTGATTCACTAGACTTCAGAAGATGACTTATATCTCCTAATTTTCTTTACAAACTCCTTCATAACGAAGTTAATTCTTATTTATTATTGATGGTAAACTTTTCGGATACCACGCATGAATTCGCGACTTCCCACAACTTTATATTATAGGGCTTTGAGAACCAATGTCGCTAAAAAATTACCCGTTTTTATAATATTTCTTATTCGTGTCACGTGCATTTCTGTACTCTTAAGCATCTAATATTATTGTTAGGTAATCTTTAGCTTAGGCATGATTTTATTCTTTTCTTTTATTGTTATTTTAGTTCTTATTAGTTTTATTCTCGTAATTTGAAGACGAAGTTTTCCAAATTTCTAACAACGTTATTGTATACATGTGCTGGTCTTTTATTGATATAGCGTCTAATTTCGACTTTCAATGCTTTGATGGTTGCACGCTTATTGAAATAAACCTGTGACTTCAGATAACCCCACACCCAGAAGTCTAAAGAAGTTAAATCGCAAAAGCGTAAAGGCCAATTCTAGTCATCAAATCGAAAAATGACACGACTAGGAGCAAATTCGTGATATTGTTAATGACACGATTTACAATGTGATATTTCTACCTATTAACAAAACCATGGAAGTGAAAATGTGCTTCACAATAAAAATGATTTTGTTTGCAAAATCAGCATGTTGGTTAAGGATCTAATTGGTGAATTCTCTTCGCTATTTATGGTCTGCTGGTAGAAGTGATTGAGTCAATTGGATTTTGTAGACATGCAGATGTAAACCTTTAGTGAGAATTCGCTGAAAAGTGCTTGTTGAAATGTTCAATGATGAACCGGCCTTGCTATTATACTCTTGCGAGCTGCAGTGATGTTTTGTTTTGAACAACCTTTATGAGCTCATATCGTGTGTTCCACATCACTAACCTAATCAGTACTTTCGAATTCTTTGAAAATTTTTGTCACATTTCAGTCGTTGTTACAATGTCAGTGAGTGCACACGTATGTGCTTGTTACGCCGATAATTTTATCGTAAATTCAAAGTTAGTTACTTGCACATTTTGTAGTCAGAATTATTATTTTCAATGCGTGCAGTTGAAAGATTATTTATATAAAACAATTCTTGAGTATAGGTAGAAAAGTTTATAAAGAACCGGCTGCTCAATATGCGCACAAACCCATTTTTCAACACAAAATCGATAGAAAATCCGGTGGCGGAGAGAAAAGACGACCGCAATATATTTTCTCTCGCTTCTTATTAAAGAAACCGCAAGAACAAAGCAGCCGCCGTACTTCGTTTCTTTGTACCTGCCGGGAATTTAAAGCCTATGACGTAGCCTGAAGGCCTACTCAGTGTCGTCTCGTACGGAAAGTGAGTTAATCATGTTATAAGGCATTTAAAATCTGTTGTGTGTTTTTTTTAAAGTATAATAGTGAAATAGACTATAGTTTTTTTAGTTAGACTATCCGATTTTTATTGTAAAAGGTAAGTAAAATTGGTTTAAATTATTCAATTGTCTAATAATTTAAAATTAATTACATGTATAAAAATAAATGAAAATTAATTACTGTTAAAAATTATATTATTTAAAATATACTTTGATTTTGAGTGACAAAATAATAGGTATTTAACTTGTAGGTAAATATGTACAGCCTAGAGTGTGCATGTGTATATTCATTTTTTTACTTTTTAATTTTTTTTTAGATGTCACCTAAGAAAGTAGGCAAACAGGGACAAATAATTCACAGCCAAGGGAGAGAGATTATTCCAGTTAATTTCAAATTTACTACCTAATTCCGTCCTAGTATTAGACAATGCAGCTTATCGCAATGTGCCTGTAGTCAAGAATGTTACATCTGGAAATAAAAAGTAGGAAATAGTTGACTGGCTCAAGGAACGTAATTTTACATTTGATGCAAAACTCACCAAGACAGAGTTATATGAAATAGTGTCTGAAAATAAAAAAAGTATGTAACTGTACTGTAAAAACCAAGTTGGACGACCTAATGGAAAAGCATGGACATATTGTATTACGTTTGCCTCCATATACCACCCAGAGCTGAATCTGATAGAAAAAATTTGGGCAACTGTTAAGAATTGGGTAGCAAACAGAAATTCCACTTTTAAATTGGCGGATGTCGAAACTTTGACAAGGCATAAATTTGCGGAAATTTCGAATGATGAGTGGATAAATATTTGCAACCATATAGACAACATAGAAAAACAATATTTCAAAAGTCATCACCTTTTTGATGAAGCATTGGATTCTTTAAAATTTACAGTAAATACAGGCTCATCTGATAAAGAGATCGAATGGTCTTCATAGAATGAATCTGATTTAGGTTGTAATACACTATCTGATAGTGAATAAAAATATATAATATGTAAAATAATGAAATAAAACTTTAATTATATTTTATTATAAAGAATAATTTTTAGCTACCTATTTGAAGTCCTGTTTTAAAAATAATTAGCGAACTGCATCCTCCTGTAAGTAAAACTATTTTTTATGGGCACATCACAATGCTAAAAAATATAATTTTAATTTATCTACATTTGTTTAAACGAATCTCGGAGCAATTAAATTCAAATATATGCATTCTTAGTTGGTATTTCAACTAAATCAAACGCACTTATAATATTGCTAGCTATACCTACTAAAAATCTAGGGCTATTTAAACTCTAGTACAAATAAATAATAATAATTTCAACAAGTGTGCCGCCTCCACTGTCTTCAGACCTCGACATAGTCATCGGACCCGATCGATAGAATAACGAGATGCGCGGATTTTGCCGCCTGTTGATGTCACCGGTTCTTTATAAACTTTTCTAACTATATACCAATTTATTTTGGTATTGTAATGAATGTGTTATATTGGTTGATGATAGACTGAACATTAAAAAAAATGACAAACTTAGAACGAGAAGCGGAGGAAAATAAAAAAAACAACAATCAAAATTCTCAGATTGGAAACTATACCAACAATAGAAAAAATGAAAACCTTTGTTAAAAAGAAAAAATGTCCACCATTGATAATTAAACCGAAAAATACCAACCAGGATAGTGCCACTACAAAAAACATTGTCACGCAAAAAATAAATCCGTTCGATTTATCCGTCAAAGTAAATAAATTTAAACCCGTGGATCAAGGTAGTATCGAGATCGAGTGTAATGATAAGGAATCTCGTAAAAAATTGCAAAACAAGGCGGTTGCTAAACTCTCTGAGAACTATACAATAGAAATTCCAAAAATAATAAACCCAAAGGTAGCATTGTTGGTATACAGGAAACATATTTAAATACAGAGGAGGACTTCATTCAGAGAGTAAAAAACCAAACATTCCTTTCGACATTTTATAAAAATATGAAATTTAAATTTAATAAAAAGTACCTACCAAAAAGTAAACACCTGTATAATGTTGTTTTGGAAGTAGAGCCAGAGGTATTTAAATGCCTGATCAGGCGTAAGAGAATGTTCATAAATTGGGAAAGCTTACCGATTTATGAATATGTTGGTGTCTTGCGTTGTTACAAATGTTGGAAATACGGGCATAAAGCTATATACTGCCGACAGCAACATGTTATTACAGTTGACTGTAAGTCAACTGTAAAGGAGTGCACTAACTTTGAAGATCGCAAACATAGAGTTTAGGCACACTGTTTTTGATAGGGACTGCGTGTATTATCAAAGGGCAGAGGAAAAAGCTAAATCTAAGACTCAGTACATATAGCCACTAAAGAATACACCCAAAGCTTCTTTGTCAATAGATAGTGTGTTGATTCTTCATATAAACATCCAAGGGCTCACATCTCACATTTTAAAGGTGAAATAATTGTTGCAGAGTTGAAACTCGTTAATTGTTTGTGTAAGTGAAACCCATATTACCCCAGAAATTGATTTTAAAGAAGTATCTGTACCTGGTTATCATGTAGTGATTTGCTACTCGAATAGCAGACACACTGGTGGTACCCTTATTTACATAAAAATAGCCTAAGCTTTACAATAGCTTGCAATGAGGCAGTTGATTACAGCTATTGGGCACTGTTTATAAAAGTGCATATAAAAAGGTAAACGCTGATGGTGGAAGCCATCTACAGATCCCCTAATGGAAACTGTAAAGATTTTTTAAATTACCTAGACATAAAACCTAATGACGAAATTTTTCATAAGATAAAGACCGTGATTTTGGGAAATCTGCATATAGACCTCATAAAAAACGACAGTGATGGACTTATAGATTATAGAAGCAGCAATAGAAAATCATAGAAGCAACTGGACATAAATTGTAAAAAAATAAACAAGAATTACTAATAAGTCGTCCACACTAATTGATCACATCATTACTGATGATTTTAATACCAGATATTTTCCATTGTTAATTGTCATATCTAGCGTAATAGAAGAATTAATAGGAGCAAACTGGAATTACACCTCCACTGATCTAAACACCATATACTTGGATTTTAAAAATATCATTCAAAAGGCAGTAATATACCCCAATTGTAAGCATGTTACAGGCATTAAACTGGTTGTCTGTCGGGCAGGTCATTAAAAAGACGAACTTGGTTTTAATATATAAAATAGAGCATGAACAAACACCAAAATATTTTAACGATTTTCTAAAAAAAAGATCAGGTTTTCATGACTACAATATTCGTTCGAGGCAAAATTATAACATACAGTCGGTTAAAATGAGAGCCTTACAAAAATATTTATTTTATGAGGGAGTTTTTTGGAGAATCATTAATGCCGAGTAATAAAGAGTGCACCTAATTTAAAATTTGTGCATTTTTAAAGGAAACATATTAATAAGATAATTTTTATATTTTGTAAGTAACAATATGCTTTGTAAAATTCTTTACTTTTGAATAACTAGCCAAGTGCCAAATAAATATTACTTATTTATTTTCCACATTAAATAAATTAGGAACATTAATTAGACTAACCATTGGACGCACTTTACGCATAGTGGCATTTAAACTTTCACACTTTTGATATTAACCTATGACAATTAAAACCCGCTGTCCTATTATGTAATGCTGCGTGCTTACTCCCTTTGATCTGTCAACTTCCGATCATGTCATACTGATACGATATTCTGACTGTCAATTTAAATCTTGCGCTCTTATTGAAACACCCTTTACGAGTATACGAATAACGCCTGCTTGTAAACTAATATTTAACCTTAACTTTACTTTACTTTAACTCATTTTGCGTTTTGTTCTGCTATACCGAGTAACATTTTATTCAATTAGTTTTGGTAAATTTTAGGCAAGTGGTTGCATATTAGGTAAAGTCGGAGGGATTGCAACTGGGAAAACTTATAATTTTAAAGCTAATTTCTGCCTAACATAAGCGGGTAAACTGGAAAATTGGTCAGAAATAAGTTCTCTTAGAACAAAGTTAATGCAACGAAATTGTACGGTATGAATATGCATAGGGCTCCACACGGCGAAACGTGCCGGCGACGTGTTGCTGGAAAACTTCTTCTTATTTTTGAATTTAAATTTTATATGGAAAGTTTATGATGTCATTTTAATAATTAATTACTGAAATGCAGTTAAACATTCATATTAAATTTACAAAGTATAGTATATAGTCAGGTAATTATTTTAGTCACCTGATCTTTCAAACAAAATTAGGATACATACTATAAGCTGCTGAATATATACATACATTAAATATTCTTGCAAAACTTCTGCTGGTGTTGCCTGTACATGAATATATTGAGCTTTTCTACCGCAAAATGCAAATATGCAAGGCAATAATCCGCTTAGTTCCACCTCCTTCGAATTTTCATTGCGACTTATCCTGCGAAATGTTGTGTGTATATAAAATTCCATCCCTGTTCCTTGCATCATTTTGTCAAAATCAGACAGCATATTGTAAAAGTTTGAGGTTTTTCAACATGAATAATAAAACGTGCATATGCCGAGCATTTATATAAATTGTCTGGAAGATTTTGCGTCTCAGGGGGCATGCGCACCGGTCCACGACTTTTATATTTTTATTATGATGAGCACGTCTGTATTGTCGTAATTCGACGTGACAAATGTTTTCTCCTTTTAAGATATGTTTGGCATAAAAATTATTTATTTTTTCAAATGTAGGGCAAAAGCCATAGACCTTGTATGAAAGTGAAAATGGTAGCGGTTATCATCAACTTAATAGTTTACTTTTTTCTTAAGGAAATTGGACTGGATTAAAATGCAGGGCTTTTCTTTAACAGAATCATAGTAAAAATGCATTAAAAGAACAGCTGTAGATAATAATCATTAGTCTGAAATAGTAGTGCCTCAATAAAAATCCTACATTTTACTATTGAAACAACATTTTGAAGTTGATTTTAGTTTTTTTGAATTGTAGGCTAAATGGTATTTGTATTTAATATACCATATCAGTGAAATAAATTTTTATAAACCATACAAGGCAAGCAATATTGAATTTTTCGCAACAAGTTCGAACCTAAAAACTTTTTTTTTTAATAAGATTAAAAGGGGTTAAGAGGTGAAACTTGGAAGTTTCATATCTGATGTATTACATAGACAGTGCCTTCATTTCAAAACAAATCACCCTTAATAACTTCTTAAAAAAAATAATTGAGATATACAAGAAGACGTTAAATTTTATATTTGACAAAATTCGGTCAATTTAATCTTCACCTGCAGCTAACCTGTCTTTGATATGAGAACGCCCATCATGTGGCACATCATTGTAAGCAGCATTAAATTGTCTATTCAGCAGTGCCAAAAAAAATTAAGTCGGTTGGCGTATTAGCTAAAAGTGATTAAAAATGTCTTGGAAAATCTTAAATGGTTTGGAACGGAAATTTTCGATGGAGACACTAATAAAAATATTTTAAAGACTAGTTTTTATTATGTCTAGGATTATTTAAATTTTTTGCAGAGTTTTTTTCCAACAATTCATATTAGATCCTTGCTTTTAGGCAGTTAATGTTTGGATCATTTCTTTATCAAATAAAACTAAATTACTAAAGTTCAGTACTGAAAAATTAATTTACAGAATATTACCCTATATTTTGCTATTGAGCTTAATTACATCAATAATCTTAATAAAAGATATACAAACAATTTCAGAAAACTAGATAACATTCTTTAAAAAAAAAACTAGAAACTAAAAATTGGTTTTGATATAGCTGCTGCTAAATCTATTGATAGGATTAAAGATATTATTGGGAACTCTACCAAGGAGGTAACAGTTTCTGGTAAAAAACGATGTATAAAACCCTGGATTACTCCTAATCTTGTACAATCTATAAGAACACGGGATCAGTTGAACAGAATTTCAAGTATAAGCAATGATAGGAATTATGTATTAATAAGAACATTTTGAACCAGAAACCGCTGTTTTTCTAGATCTACGTAATGCCTTCGTTACTGTGGCACAATATCTTTTATTTGATAGACTTGAAATTTTGTGTGTCTCAGAGATATCAAAAAATTACTGTCCACAGGGTTCTGTTTTAAGTCCAATTTTATTTTTGATTTTTGTTTACAGTATTTTAAAAATAAGCAACATAGCAAAAATAGCTCTTATCGGCAAGAAGCTTTTAGAAGAGCTGAATATGCGTTATTTCAAGTGAACGAAAGGTTAGATGCTTATTATCCCTAAATACTGAGAAAGCTTATTTAATAAATAATAGAGATCTTGTCAAAAAGGATGAATTAGTTTTGCATAACTCAGATTGTCATTTAGATTTGTATTGTAAAATTAAGAATAGAAAGTAAATTATCTTGGTATTTATTTTGATTAAAATCTATAAATATTGATTACAATACAACGACTCTTTGAGAAATTATTTCTAAATTTTATAAATTAGGATGAATTTATAATGAGATGAATAGTATCAAATCACATTGTTAAAAATACGATTTGGCTCTAAATACGTTAGTTACACACATGAGAACGGGACTTTCAGCAACAAAAGCAACATCTTTCGCAATTTCCATTTTGTCCAGAAGGACGAGCTTTCTCCAAGAGACCACACATAGAACAAAACAAAAGTAAAAACTCAGTCAGGGTCTTATTAAACATATATGTAATTAAAAAAAAACACAGATCACAATATGTCATATTGTTAACCTAACCTAGCTTTAGATTAGTTGTTAGTTCTAATGTGATCTGTGTAGACGAAGGTCTAGGCCTGCTGATGCTCCAATTGGAGCGAACCATGTGTAGCTTTTAAAAAATTACATATATGTTTAATGAGTCCCTGACGTTTTTTCTTTTGTTTTATTTATGAAGTACTTTAGTCTCTATCCCTAAAGTAAAATTGTGAGTAGAGACTAGTAAATGGTAAGCAAACGCTGATTTTATATCACTGACCTCGGAATTTTTATATGTTTCAAGAAACGCTATATGTACTTTAATGCGTGTAGAGATTTTTCCGCATTACAATCTTTACACTTTCAGAAGTAAGCCCCTGACTTAGAAAACATGCTTGCCTTGTTCACTATACTGACCAACTGCTTCTTTGTGTTATTGACCGTCTTAAAGGCAATTTTGACATTTAGAGAGTTAAAAAATGTAGCTAAATTTAGAGAGATTAAACCAAAAAAGGACAGCGATGTAAATGAACTTCTTGTGTTTTTATTATAAACTAGATTGTAGGCCAATTTATATTTATTTTTAACCTTTTTAATATAAACTATTTATTAAGTGAAGGGGCAAGTTCATCTGTTTAATCCGACAATTTTACGATTTTAATCTGTATTTTTTTAAATTATTCATCACAAAATATCTTTATAATTTTTTTTAAAACTATTTTTGATAAACTCTGTTGTAATATATTTTAGAGACAATAATGATGGTAAGAATACTTGCGGAAATATTTTTTATGTTGGATTGTAAAATATTCTACCTCTAAAAATAAGTCCTTAGAACATTGAAAGATTAGAATTAGCATTGCTGTGAAACTATGGGCAGTTTTTTTGCTTGCAACATCTCTGATGGAATGATGCTAAATGCTTATATAGAAATGGCAAAAAAACACTTCATAATAATATCATAAAAATTTGTCACTTATTTTGAATAGGCACAAAACAATACTATTGTTACTCTTTAATAAAACATGAAGCGTTTTTATTAATAAAATATGATAAGATACTCTATAAGGAAGTTAATATCCAAACTTAAATAAATACAGATAACGTATATTGAAGAAAAAGGCCACAACATCGCAACGCCGCTTGATCGCATTGTTAATTCCACTGATACGAGGAACCTTTACCAGTGACGTCGTTAAAAATATTTACATGATAAATATTAATTGAAAATAGATTATGCTTTAAATTATAAACAATATTTTCGTTTATGAACTCTTGATGCGTTTTTTTTAATTACTTCATTAGAGTAAAGGTTAGATATTTTATAATTGGAGTGGAGCACAAACGGCATAAGTGTTTACCATCGTAACAGTTCATAAAAACACTCAAATGAGACCTTTTTCCTTTTTTTCCTTTTTCAACTAAAAACTAAAGAAAAAACACAGAGCTTTACAAACGCTGAATGTAAACACAAAGCCGTTTGACAAGATGACATTTGGCAATATGATCACATTAGCTTTTGCTTGCGGTGTTGCCATTCCACATTTTTTAGAAGCGGTTTTGAGAATAAAAATGTTAATATTTTTTTTTGCTTTCAAAACGTTATTTTTGCGCTTAAAATAAGAACTTAACACTGACCACATATTATATATATACAAACAAAGTTGATGTTTACTAATTTTAGTCTTTTAAGGTTCTAAACATAAGTCCTTTTAAATGAGCTAAAAAAATTAAAAAAATACACAAATTTTGAGAAAGAAATGAATGTAAATAAATATTTAATTAACGATATATAAGGCATAAAGCTAATTATAGAATGTTAACTAGCATAGATATATTTATTTTGAATTAATAAACCTTTTACATTATAATATTTGCATAAAAAAATATGAATTTTACGTTTGTTTTCCAAAAAATATTGTTGTATATTATTAGCATAATGAGGAGGTGCACTATGTTGCTGAAAGTAGATTCTTTCTTTAATATTTTCAGTAGTAAATAGTCATATTACTTGTAGTATCAATGTATTTTGTAAAAATCTATGATATCTATCACCAGTTAAATTGCCATAAAAAAATATCGGGCAAATAAATTTAATTTCTTCAATGATTCCAACCCCCACATATATAGTTTTTGCTTGATGTTGGGTATCCTGCTCGAACACCCAAATTTATCAGGGTTTCGCAAAATTCTATCGGATCGTTCTCTAGCAGCTCCTACTGACTGGTTTCATTTTAAAAGCTTTTTTCTGCTGACTTTTTAAACCTATGTGTGACATATATCGTAATCCAGAGATACTTGTCTTACCGGAATGATAGGTCATTTTTCATAACTCAGTAGAATATCGAGTTTTTTGGTCCTAAAAATTTGGGGCAGTTGGGTCATTTTATAAGGATTAATCACCATCTTAAGATTAATACGAATTTAACGTCAGGATTTTTTCGTTTTTAATTTAACCTCTAAACAGTTTTTTTTTTCAATTTAGGGTCAAGGGTTAATGTGTTATAAAAAAAGTATACTTTCAGTTCCCTTATTTGAAAAGTTGAAACCAAACTTATACATCATAATATCTCTTAAAACACATCTTCTTAACTTCTTAATAAAAAAAATTGAAGAATGTAAAATGTATGTTGGTCTCACCTCTTCTTTTTTTCGTGAATCTTAAAAATTAATTTCAGCAAATGTGTAAGGGGGTAAAGCATTTTTAGAACCTTAAAAAAATTATTAGGAGCTTACCAGAAGAAAGACCTCATTCGATCACAATTTGGCTCATTGAATACCTTAATACTATTTCAGATGATTGTTTTATATTATTTGAAACTTTTTACCAACTTTAAATTTTTTTGATATTTTAATCCTACTTTCATTATTACAATACTTGTTCATACAATTCCATAATTCTTTTTTGGTATGCTTAAATATATAAGTATTAATCTTTTATTAGTCGTATTTATTAATGTCGAATGCTTATCAGTATTGCTATATCTAAATATGAAACTATATTTCTTGCTAAATGAGTTCGATCTAGGGTCAAATAAACCTCAGGTTTTTGATTTTAATACTTCTGACATTTCAGGCTTTATTAGACCAGCCTCAGGGCAATAAAAAGTAATTAAGTTATTAGTTGGTTCCCTTAAAACATTGAAAGACTAGACTCAGCAGACAACATTTTTGTTTGAGTTCAACATATGTTCAGAGGTAAGGGAGTGTTTTGTTTTTAAACATATTTACCGATTCTCTGTTGTCAAGTTTGTATATATTCCCAAAAGAGGAAATTTTCAGCTATATGTTAACACATAATATACATTATTTGTATTGGAATTTGGAATAAAAATAAAACGTTGAAATAGATATAACCTATTCTAAAAGTAAATATATCACCTTTGTTCCGTACAAATATGATTTGTATTATTATCCTTATACCCTTTAGTTTATTTATGTTTGTTTTATTGTCGCAATAGTTTGGGAAATAATTGTATGTATGCGATCGCGTCAATCTATTTATAATTTGTTATTTGCCTATTTTTATTGCGCCTGGGTCAACCAGGCTTTCATGGTACGCAGTACCATTTGGCGCTCCCCACCAACAAAAATACATATGGAACGGAGAGCGGACATAGTCGCCCGAATTTTCGGCGACAGAAAACACCAATTAAGGTAAATTTTGCACCTTTTCCTAACAATTTTGGTTTTACGGTCTTTCGAAGTTCGAAATGCATATTCCTACGCGATAATTAAATCTCACCGGATAAGTGTAAAAACAACCTTTAAATCAAAATAGTTATTTATGTAACAACTGTGTAAAATTATCCTTTTTTGATGAATGGGAAACTTGTCCCATGAATCGACAATTCTCGTGAATAAAAAAAGGGGATTGTTCACATGTGTAACGTACAAAATTTTTTCTACTACAGAAGAAAACACAAAAAAATCAAAAATATCAAATTACTCTACGCACTTAACGGTCTTACGGTAAAAAAACGTCAAAACATTTGTTGACCCATTATAAATTTTGTGTGTAAAGTGAGCACTTTACGCAATTATTTAAAAAAATTGACATATTTATTCCTAATGCCCTTAAAAAATATAGTATGGCAACACCGCAAGCATTGGCGAAATATAATCTTGTCAAAGTCAAACGGCTTTGTGTTAACACTTGGCATTTGTGAGATTCTGTGTTTTTTATTTAGTTTCTGGTTGAAAAAGAGAAAAGATCTCATTTGAGTGTTTTTGTGAACTATTACGATGGTAAAAACTGGTGCTGTTTGTACCGCAGCATGAAAAAAAGCAGATTTTTTCACAAGTAATATCGATACTTTTATGACATGACTTAAGGGATAACCGTCTTTATAAACGTAAAATAGGAGATGTCTATGAGATGTATTATGTCTTTTTAATAAAGACATAAGATAAATTACATTTCGATATAGAATACTATCCCTTTAAAGAAGTCGCACTCTTTATATATTATCTGATGTGATGTAAAACTGATAATTGTTTAGTACACTAAAATTATGCAAAATGTTAGAAATTTTTATCTTAAAACATGAATTATTACAAAATCTATTAAATATTTAATTCACATAAAAATGCTTTTTATTAGGTAGGTACATTTACTCTAATAAAGTGATTTAAGAAAAAATCATATATAGTTCATAAATGGTAATATTACTTTTATTTAAAGCATACTCTATTAATACTATAAATTAATCATGTACATATTTTTTGACGACGCCTTTGGTAGTAATTCCTTGTATCTGTGGCATCAACAATGAGATCGACCGGCGTTGCCATATCATTACCTTTTTCTTTAAAATACATTTTATACATCCATTAACCTTTAAATATCGACTTCATCAAAGAGTATGTCATCACAGCTTATTTAAAAAAAAAATGTTTAAATGTAGTATTGTTTTGTAATTGTCAAATTAAGTGACAAACTTTTATGAGATTATAAAATGTTTTTTTTTTGCAATTTCTACGGAAGCCTTTGACATTATTGCATCAGAGATGTTCCAAGCAAGCAAACTGCTCGTATGCTATTTTACACCTTTCAATGTTCTAAGTTCGTTCTAATTCTTTTTCGACTAAAGCAAAAAGACCATTGTATATTGTAAGTTTTTTTTGAGGGTCACTGCGTTTTTTCTTATTGTAAAGTCTTATTATAATGTTTATGGATAAAGGTTTTTAATTTATATCGCCCTGAGTACGGACTAATATAGGTCGAAACGTCGCTAATAAAATCGAAAACCTGAGTTTTATTTGATTTTAGTTCTAACTCATTTAGCAAGAAGCAAAAAAGATTTTTAAGTAATGAAACTATACGTTACTTTTTTATTAATATTATAAAAAAGAAATAATAATATAAAAATGTGTATTTTCTGTATCTACAGTCTCATATTATCTCTTGTTTTTAATACTTTTCTGCTAAATTTTAACAAAAATATATGATAACCACTTTTATACCCTGTAGCTTAAAGATAAATTATTTGAGAACCATTTTAATAAATCTTAAATTCAACCTCATATTACATCAAAATCTTATGAACCCATTTTTATGTGTAAATTAATTACAAGTTTATTTGTTTAACTTAATTAAGTTTTAAATATATTGGATATCTTTTTTGCATATGATTATTATATATTTAAGAACAAAGCTTTTTAATTTCCTTCAATTTATAAAAAAACTTTTATTTACATACATGTAAAAAAAACTTTAAAACTGTTTTTTTAATAATTTATATAATTTTCATTATGACCTGCATAACAAAAAAAAAGGGTTAACTCCTCTAATACCTAAGGTATGATTAGGCAATATGAATATCAATTAGCTTATATCGTCCCTACAATGTCCAAATGTCGAATGTGAAAATGCCTACTTTTCAGGAGAGTTAAAAAACATATTTAATTGTCATTTAAAAATTATCGCATATGCCAACTTGTTTTTTTTTTATATTACTGCTATGCAGTTTTTCATTCTTTTTGTGATAGTGCTAACACTTATAGTTTTTTTTCTTATTATAGGCTAAAAATCTATATTCGTCACTTTGCATCTTATTAAAAATGTGCACCAATTTACGGCTTTGTCAAAAATGTTACTTCAAAGAATCGAATGTGACATAATTAAATGATAAAAAAATCATCATTCTCACGGAAATTTAAACATGAAATTAAATTACAATTAGAACTATTTTTTAAATCTCTTCGGGTTCATCTTCATCTTCATTAGCATCTGGCTCTGGTAGACAGTCCCTTACTTCGCTTGATGTTGGTAGGGAGTAGTAGTATTGGTGGTAGGGTTTTGGGATCAAATTTTGCAGCACAAATTTTGAGCACATTGATAAAAGATCTCTTTTTTTTTATTGGTTATCGGTAGTCTATTATTATAAGGAGTAGAAGGAGTTTTTTGATAATATCCTCTTTTTTTTTAGCCACTAATTTCAAAAAGTCTTCGTTATAGTTTCGTTTCATTAAAATGTGTTTGTTTTCATTCTTTTTATATTGAAACCATACACCATCAATGAAAGTAAAATGATCGTCAATAACTGGTTTCATTTCATTTACTTAATTTTTTTTTCTTTTTTCTTATCTTTTTTTTGTTTTTTCATTTCAAATTTAATATGATTTTTATTAAACTCCAAGGAATCGTCATGGAGTAGCTGAGTAACTTCAAATGAAGTTGGGTTTTTGCGCGCTAGCCTTATGATTTGAGCCCATCCTTCCAGGGTGTAAACAGGACAATTTTTTGATTTAACTTCGATCTTTGAATGTACAGAGTCACACTCCATATGACTGTGTCCTGGCAAAAGCATACATGATCTATTGTTTTTAAATTTGGGTGAGTATTAACAAGATATTGACACATGGCTGAAAAAGTGAAGTTTTTCTGCTGTCCACCGCAGCTGCCCGACATCATTTTAACATGCTCAATATGTGGAAACGACATAATGTATTTATAAATACAAGTAGAAATTTCGGTGCTTCCCCGTTTTCCCTCCGTTTCATCCCACAAGAAACAATGTACACTTGAGTTTCCCAAGTTATATATTGTTAAATTGTAAATAGCAAGTTTTCTTACGTAAAAAAAGGTTCTGCGGCTCCTTTAGGAGTTGATAAAACTGACTACAAATCAAAGTTAAATGCCAATATATTTTTATTAACTTGAGCCAACTCTTTGTCTTCATTTCGTTTTGCTCTGCCTGCTTTTTTTCTTTCCTGGTGCTTGGCATACGATTCAGCCTTTTTATTTTTGTTTGCCTCTGAGCATTCTTTAAATGCAATGCAGAATTTGCACAAATCTCTTTTGGTCTTATGAAATTTCAATTTATAAGATTTAAATATTTTTCTATAGGTTTCATAATAATTTACTCTTGTGCCTTGAACTTGGCATTCTGTCTTATACATCTCATACATGGATTTTATGTTTAGATTTGAATCCAAATATTTATAGTCAGACTTTTTTCGGTATAATAGTGAGATTCTAACGCGGGAAATGAAAATATGTGATTTTTTATTCTATCTTCATCGTTTGCACTGAGTTGGTCGTTATCTCCCGCTTTAGATCTTTTTCCGCCTCTCCTTTCAGGCTCTAATACTCCCATTGGTGAAAACTTTTTAAAGGCCCCTTTAATTAAGCCTTCACTGATGCCAAGCGTATCGAGAAAAAATTGTCTGCAAACCACATGTTTTTCATTATTGCTCGTCAATGAATATTTTTTTGTCACACTCTTTCTTGAAATCCCATCGACAACGGGTCTTTTAGGTTGTTCTACTACAATATGTCTAATAAAGAACTCCCGCTGCAGATGAAGTGAAGACAATGAATAAAAATTATCAAATATAATTTGTCTTTTACTTTCGGGAATATTTGTGAGACATTTAGGTTTGTTTAAGCACGCAGAAGGTTTCAAATGTTTAGCAGGAATATTTTTACCACTTTTGGTAACGTATGCTTTACCTTTTAGACGAAGCTTTTTATTTTTATTTCGCTTCCAGGTGTTAGGATTGGATCTACAGCATTTTTTAGGTGGTTCCAATAAACAATCACGAGTACTAGTGGATGCGCTACTTACATCTTGCATGTTAGTACTGTTTGTCAAGTTTTTATTTATTTGTAGGTGATGATTTTCAATATCCGCTTCATCACTAGAGCTGATTACTCTGTCCCTTTTATTATCTTTCTTCCATTTAGGGTATTCATAATTTTTAACTAAAATTAAAATTATTAGACAAAAAAATATATTACAAAGAAAAAAATACCTTGTCTTTCAGATTCATCATAAGACTCCTCGCAATTTACCTGCTCAGGCAAAAGAGTAGGGTCAGAGTCTGAATCATCTAAGTCAGAATTCTTTCCAGGACTTAGGTATAAACCACCTAAAAAAGTAATAAAGATGTTTTCAAAATTATATTAATCAATTATTTGTTTTATATTTAATATTACCTTCCTTAAGAAGATTTTTACTAAAGCGCGTATTAGTTAATTGATCGCAATCATTATCTTGCACTTCATTTATGTTATCAGTAACTAAAAAAATTAAAAATGGTATATTATAGAAATAGGATGTCGCTCATAATGATCTGCTCGGAAAAAGGTATAGGATCCAAAAAATCATCGACTACAGAGGTTAGGTATAAATATTCTAAAAAAGTTTATTTATATTTTCTCAAAATTACTCGTATTAATAAAATGATTATTTGTTAATTACCTTCTTCGGGGTGACTTATGTTATCACAGGAAAGAAATCCCTAGTATGATCAACATCATTATTCTCACAAGACTGGCCGTGACAGACATCGGTCTCTATGTAATTTGGTTCATTAATAACTAAAAACAACAATATTACATTTAAAAAATATACAAAAATGTACATACCTTTATTTATGTCGCCGACCGGTACGTTTTCTTTCTCCTCACAAGTAAATCTCCCCCAAGTAAATGAAGGACCACTAACATTACTAGGCCTACACGATGTCTTTTTTTCACAGGAATCTTTCAATCCTTGTAAAATTAGCACACGTTTTGACATTATTTATGCAATAAAGGCGGCAAACAACACGTGCTAAAGAAAATCTAAGTATAGCCACTCGTGGTTCCCTGGACCAGTGCCAACTAAACTAGCTGCGGATTCAGCGCCAACTCATAAAATATAAACAATTTCAAAAAAAGAAATGTGCACATTCGATAAATTAATTAAGCCACGTTCGTATACTCTGCTAATACTTACGAAATCCAACTATCGAATATGAAATATTGTATAAAATGACATATTAATAACCGTTAGATTTTAGACCGTTAATTTCAAAGAATTTGCATTTTCTCCAAAGCGTAACTATCGAATGTGTCACATTCGATATTATGCTTTATATTAATTGCAAACCCTACATGATTTTTCCCAAATTCAACTATCGAATATGGCACATTCAATACTATGATATTCAAGATTTTTAAGATTTGTTGATATTTGCAGTGTAACTAACCTGTCTAACTAATGTGTTATATTCAATAGTATGTAGATTTACAAATATAACAAGTTTTATGTAATCTCGGTACAAAAAAACGAATGTGAATATTCGATACTTTGATTCTGTAAAATATAAAAATACATAAATATTTGCTACTTCTAAAACGCGTTTTAAAGGAGCTACGGATTCAATAATTTGCCACAAGAAGTATTACGTCTAGTATAACAGCAATGTATCAAATTTGAAAAATCCTTTTTTCCACATTCGATAGTTGGACATTGTAGGGACGATATTATTATATTAAGAATATAATATATAATGGTATTAAATTATATTTATTTAATATATTGATTTATCTTATAGACCTAAATTAAATTCAATAATTTACATATATAAATTAAGCATACACACACGAGAGCACATTTTATAAAGCATCTCTTTTTAAAATAATTGTATTTATGAAAACGGCTGCAGCGTAAACATGCATTTATTCCGCGGCGAGAAGCATGTTGTTAAAATGCAAACCACGTAAACCAAATTTATTCCTCAGAATTTAAAAAAAAAAACAAAATAAAGGATTTTATAAACCTATGTAATACAAATTTACCATTTTCTCGTATAATGAAAATATGCTTACGTTACTTAAGGATCTTGGCATTTTGGCGAAAACAAAGTCAGAATTATATTACTTCTTATAATTATATTGATTTACATCTTTTTTATTAAAACACTATCAATAAGAAACTTATAGACAAAAACTAAAAAAATAAAATGATATTCTTATAAAAAGTACATTTGAAGAGTTTTCTAATATAAAATTCATATTCATAAGGAACAGGATAAAAATGTGTAAAACCACCCTTTGTGGCTTATAACATTAACATATGCTTTTGAAATTTACAATTAAAATTAGAAAATCATTATGAAAGTACAACTCATTTCAGTACACTGTGTCCCATTTTGGATGACACTGCAGGGTATCTCTGTCATTTTTTAAGATAGAGCTTTGCGGTGTTCGCGACCCTGTATCACTTTTTTGTAAAACTTTTAAAGCCACAAACAGAAATATTCTAACTACTTTTGTTCCTGAAATACAGGGTGAAAACGAAAATGTTCACTTTTGGAGATGTTATTATTTCTCAGGCCCTATATAAGATAGAATAAAAATGAAAACTGCTTATAATAGATATTTTTACATAAAAGTCAGTGGCGTATTTAATTTTTTTTCTAATGCACTGTTTTTAAGATTGGGCACAAACTTGGTATTTTTTAAATGGAACACCCTGTATATTTTAACGTCAAATTTTTGCATTTTTTTTTCTGAATACATTGATGTATCACAACCTATTCTTTAGTAAATTTTAGCTTCAAAAATCAGAAAAATCCATATTTATTTTTGTTTTTAATAGTAGGCCATGAATTCTTACACACATGCATTTAATTATTACTTTTTTAAAACGCCATGTGATTTAAACCTGTTTATTTAACTATATTTTAAACATTAACTTAAAATATTAATATAAACATAAAAATGTTAAAAACAAAAAAAATATATCAGACCAGGTTTAACATTAAAAACTAATTAGTAATTACAAGAATCAAATTAGAAAATTAATTACAAAAACCAAAAAAAAAAAACAACAAATATAAATTTAATAAAACTGTTCAAACTGCTGTCCATTTTGTCTTATACAAAAACCACATACAGTCTGTATTCGTCTTAAGGCATTTAAAATTATAAAGGGTTGCCTTTGTAAGTTTATGAATGCTTCTTCAGTTGTCGCTCGGAGTTCATTTATATTATTATGCCGATTTGCATAAATTTTATTTTTTTAAGTACGACCATACAAAAAGTCCAAAACACTTAAGTCCGGTGACCTCGGGGGCCATCTGATTGGCCCGTGTGTGCCAATCCAACGTCTATCAAAATGGCTACCCTCAAAAATTGTATATACAATTTTAGTGCCCAATACAAAACAGGAAACACTAAAACCAAATCGGCCTTGTTGCTGTCGTTCAAAAGTAATATGTTGGTTTTCTTGATACCAATGTCTGGTATTTTGCCTATTAAATATGCCACTACTGCTTATATGGGATTCGTCAGACCATATTACCTTTTTTACAAAATCCGGATCTTCATTAATTTTGGTTAAAAACCAATTAGAAAATTCCAGTCGTTTAAACGGATCGTCAGGATGCAATTCTTGAATAATATTTATCTTATACGGTTTAAATTTATGCTTTTTTAAAATTTTTTGCACTTTTGTTTTGGAAACTCCTATCTCTTCCTCTATCTTTTTACAGGAAATTTGGGGTCTTGCTTCCACACACGCTAAAACATTAATTTCGCCAGCTTCATTTCTATCAACATGGGGTTGCCTAGGTTTTGAATAGCAGCCATAATTTAAAAGATTAGATTTTAACCGGAATACCGTAGCCCGAGATGGCTGACGTCTTTCTGGAAACCTAATAAGATCTTTTTTATTTTTTGAATTTTGTAACAAAATAAAATAAGCTAGAGCTTTACCTATTTAAATATAATTGCTGCGCCGCTTCGACATTTTCGTTAGAAAGGTTTAAACATTTTATAATATCATACTTTTCAAAATTTTGGAATTCCATATTTTCACCGTCAGCCATCATTATTGATATGTATTGAGTCTGTTTGTGACTTAGTTTCCATGAATGCAATAAACAAAACATTTTTTTATGCATGTGTCAAAGAATTCATGGCCTACTATTAAAAAAATAAACATAAATATGGATTTTTCTAATTCTTTGAGCTAAAATTTATCAAAGATTAGGTTGTGATACATTAATGTATTCAGAAAAAAAAAATCAAAAATTTGACGTTAAATAATACAGGGTGTCCCATTTAAAAAATACCAAGTTTGTGCCCAATCTTAAAAACAGTGCATTGGGAAAAAAAATTAAATACGCCACTGACTTTTATGTAAAAATATCTATTATAAGCAGTTTTCATTTTTATTCTATCTATCTATCTATTATACAGGGCCTGAGAAATAATAACATCTCCAAAAGTGAACATTTTCGTTTTCGCCCTGTATTTCAGGAACAAAAGTAGTAAGAATATTTCTGTTTGTGGCCTTAAAAGTTTTACAAAAAAGTGATACAGGGTCGCGAAAACCGCAAAGCTCTATCTTAAAAAATGACAGAGATACCCTGCAGTCTTATCCAAAATGGGACACAGTGTACTTTAATTAGTACAGACACAGATATAACAACAGATTTTATGCTTAATTACACTGATAAAGCAAGGCCAGCAAAAATTGCGTTTAAGTTCTAGCAGAAATATTTAAACTTGTAGTACTTTAGTCGTGACCAATGGTCATTAATTTCTCACTATAGTTAACACAAATTGTACCTAATTAGAGCAGAACTCGGTGAAAGTAATACTGTTTTAAGGTTTTTAATGTCAATGATACATTATTAAAATAGTACTGCATATACATAGATTTATATAATTTTATTTACAGTATTTGATGATATAATTACAGCTCACTTGTAAATATTATCTAAAAAGTGAAAACTAATTAAAGACGCAATAATAAGTGAATAACCTTTTTTAAATTATATAGTATATATGTATATACGTCATATAGTATGTATATGTACCTATATGGGCCCTATATATTATACAGTGTGGTGACTTTAACTGGAATAAATTCAGTTAAAACTAATCAAATTTTATCTCGCAAAATTCTTGAGACCCGTCGATTTATGTTTATTTTTGTGTGTGTGAATTTATTCCAGTTAGTCACCACACTGTATAAGCAGTGTCATATGCAAGAGTTGCAAAAACCAAAAAAGCCTAGGTACAGAGTATTAGTATTTTATTTGTTTTATCCAGACTTAAATACATTTGTATAGTCAAAGTACAGATATTTTAGTTTCAAATTCTTATAAAATTATTCTAGAAAATTAATGTAGATTTATAAATAGTTTTAAGCATTCACTTGCTTTTTAAATGTAACGAATAATAAGCACTATTTATTCGTTTTATAAGTACACTACAGAAAAAAAAATTAACTTCACTATCATTTAGGAAAAGTGTCTTTATAAATTGGAAATTATTCCATAATTAAAGGTTCGTTGAAAACATTCATAAAGAGGACTGGCCAGAGCAAGTGCGTATTTGTTCAACAAAATAGCTAAGATCTGGTGCGACTCTAAGTTTTATTGCAGTGTAACTAATCCAATTTTTGAATAATTTTCTGCTCTGTTAAAATATGAGATAATTAACGTATATGAAAAGGAATGTAACAACACTAAAAATGGTCAGCGAAAACATCGACAATTTTATTCGGATTATTAAGTGTTGGCCCATTTTATAGCATGGTTGTGGGTAAGCAGTTATTCTTACATAAGAAAGGAACATATTGTATCGTAGTCCTATAGTTGGAACCTTTGGTATGACACTTAACTTAACGGTTAACGAGACAGTTTAACCACTAACCAAAACTCTTTATTTTTACTCTCGACACGTGTTTCGCTAACGATGTTAGCATCTTCGGGAGAAGATTAAAACTCAGTCAGAAACAGTAAAAACTGTCATCGAAAAACTGTCTCATAATTTAATATTGTATCGTGTTACCTAAACATGAATGTTATACATGTGTTTGTTTATAATATAAACACGATAAGGAGATTTTTTCTTATTATTATTTTAACTCCTTTTTTATGGTATAACTCAGCTTTTTCTTACAAGTCTTTCAGGACTGATGATTCATCTCTATTTCCAAATTGGGTGTTTCTATAGATAAAAAGAAAATAAGTTATTGCCAACATTTTTGAAGTAAATATACTAAAAAGTGAATATCTCGTATTTAACAATCAACTAATTACGTTTCGATACATTTGGCGTAATTTGTATCAAAGTAGATACTTGCAAAATTTTCACAATTTACTAAATATATAAATCTAGGGCATATTATAAATCAGGTGCTAAACATAGTGCTGCCTATGCAAATGAAGCGTCCCCCTAAGTGCTTCATGATAATTGTAAGTTAGTATATTTTGTGTGAAAGTCTTGAAGATGCAGATAGATAAGTCGTAGTATACTTATATAATTTATATAAGCCGAATAATAAATTTATGTTTACTTACCTTAATACAATCGCTGTATCCTCTTTTCGAATAAACGTCGTTTTTCACTGTATTTCTGTTTACTCTGTTCATCAAAAAGTCTACTATAGCATTTTCTTCTTATCTTTTATTCGAGTGTCTTCTTGTTTTTGAGTTTTGACATTATTAATAGCGTTACGTTGATAGGTAAAGACTGTTCTTTATTCGTATCTTTTGGCCGATGGATATGTATAACGCACAATCCAGTTAGGGCTCCTCTTATAACTGAAATGAGCTAACCACCTGTCACACCAAGCACTGCTATCCTCTTTATCATTCTTTTTCACTATAATTTTTCTTTGAAACCATCACTTATAAGCTCTAGATATTCCATTATTAAAGAACTTTGATCACTGCACATGTCCACTAAAATCTCTTTATATTTGCCATATTACCATTTATCTATTTACAGTTATTTATAAATTATTATTACAGCCTTTAACAGTACCGTCTTTAACGGAAAAACGAAAAATACAAAGACATAATCAAGCTTTTTTTGGCGCGTAATCAAGAGCCAATGGTATTGTGATACTTATTGATGTTTCAATTTCGATATTTATTATAAACAAATTTTTGATTACTGAAAATAGTTTTATGTATATTGCTCAAATTCAAAACTTTAAAATTTAAAACAAGAAATTTTACTGATATGCTCTGAATCGTAGTATAGTTTTTTCTCATGAAATTGCGCCCTTTATGAAGTCATACTATACTCGGATTCAGAGACGGACTAATGGCCTGAATAATAGTATACAATGCCATTACCCTTCGGGGCTATGTAAAATCGCTATCAAATAATGTACCGAAAGTGGATTCTTATGTCAAAAGTTTGGCTGTAAAGAGTTAATACTGAAAAAAAAAATTCTATCTTGAAGAATCTTGGCTCAATAACCTCTGAAAGCTGAATGTAGCTAAAACATAGCCGGCTTTTTACTGGCTAAAAAACTTTTAAAATAAAACTGGCATTCTAAACGTCTTATAATATAGAAGGTCTTAATAGAAAATGCCAAAACTGTCAAAATATTTCCCAGCCTTCAACCCTGTATAATTTAAAGATATTTAAAGAAATACTATATTTTGATACTATATTTTATACTATTTTTATACTATGTTTTGGGATGGCTATAAGACTTCATTGTCAACGTAATTGAGGTAATCTCTTTTTCTTCTGTTTCCTCTCTACTGCACGTTTCTTCTAACAAAATTGTTTTCTAATATTTCATTCATTCTTAATATTACATAACATCCTAAATTTATACAGTAATTGCTTCTTTATAAAAAGGATATATTCAGCCTTAATCTTTTATAAACTTTCACCTAAACTTGATTTATGCTTTTGTAAGGGTACGTATAAAATGTTTCACTATTATATATCAGGCAACACCATTACTCAGTAAAAGAAAAATAATAGTTCTAGGTAAATCAGGGTATAAAACGTGAACGTATAACATATAATACAAATTGATTTTCCTATGAAAATCATTTTTCAGTTGTTAGTTTGTTTTTCTATAGCGATAGCGAGAGTGAATTTTTTAGAGGTATTTACCTAATATCAATATATTAATTACCCTTTTTAATTTTCTAAAAAATTATCTTTTATGACATTTATATTAGAATTTTCAGATAAATATACTCGAGATTTGAATTAGTATTTTAAGTTACAAAAAGTTAATTAAACTTCCTAAGTTTTTTTTGGTTCTGTTTCGCAAGAAAATCATGTAAATAACTGAAAAAGAGTGAATTCTTATATTTTTAAATTTAATCTAAAAATAATAACCTCAAATCCTCCAAAGTACTTAAAAAATGTGACCATTGAAATTGTTTTTTTTTCTAATACATTTTTTTCCATAAATCTTATTTAAAACTGTAATGTTCTATCAAATCTAATAAAACTTTGTAAAAGGGGCTAAAAATGATAAAATATTAACAATTAATTATTACGTCACTGCCTAATTTAGAACTTAAGGAGTAAAGTACTTTCTATTAATTCATTTACAAACTTATTTATCTACAAAGATACAAAAATTGAAAATGTAAAAATATGATTACTCTAAATACTTAAGAATTCATCTCGTAAAAAATAATCAGAATCTACTAGATATAACTTTGACCAGAGCAGACCTCAATATATTTAAAGAATAAATAGTTTTGATTGTTAAAATAATTTTCTCTGATTATATCAATAAGTTTATCGCAAAGTTTAAAAACACTTTTCAACAAGTAACTAATACTTTGGAATTCTTAAGCATTAAGTTTAAACTTAACTCCACCAACCATTAACTCCTTTATTATATGGTCTCCTCAAAATCCAGAAGTAGAACAGTTAGAGCATTAATTTAAAAATGTCACTTTATACCCTCGACATCAAGAAAAAACTTCGTTAACAGTTAATAAAATATTGATTAATTAGATTACGAAAACATGAAGCAAATAGGCGCCAAGCACACAATTTGATTGTCGTAGTGAAAATGGTCCCATTAGAACTAACATAAATTTCTTTTAATCCAATATAGGTAAATAGATTATCACCATCGAATTGATATATTATTACCTAGATTGTTATCCATAAAGAGAAATATCAATTGCCACAAGTGAATAATTTGCTTACCACAATAAAATACTTCGATTGGTATTATATAAAATGCTATAATAATATAATCATCAATATAACCATTACGAAAAACTTTGATTGTGGCAATCGAACAGTTACCACTGTTCACTATGTAAAAGATTTGCATTGCTATAATAAAACTCTTTGATGGTTATAATTGAACCCGTGTGCCACCATAATTTTATTTGTCATTTTTAGTGAACTAATTTGTTTAGTTTACATGTTTGGAGGAAGTTAGTTGGACAAGAATATAACAATACATAACAAGTATACATAGAGTGTGTATCAGCCAAATGGAATAAATTCCATAAAAAATAAATGGTTATTTTCTTAACAAAAAAATAGTATGCCATGTAACAGTGATCAATATCAACTTTTTTATTTTAAATACGACACCCTGTATATTACTTATTTTTTGAATTATTCAAAACATTTTCGACATAATTTATGTACAATATCCTATGCCAATTTTCAACTTTTTCGGAGATTAAGTGTTTTCTGATTTATTGCAAAAATTAACATTAAAAACACAGAAAACTATTTGGTTACATACATTCGTTACAACATACTCAAAAACTAATAAGTGATACTGTTAATCTCTTATTCAAGAAATATTACAATCTTCAATATGCTCACCACGAATGTCCTCGCAACATCCTAATCCTAAATAGTTTCTTGTAACGTTACCTACTTAATATCTCAGGCATGACCGAACTTATCGCCACCGTTATTCGTTTTATTAAGTCAGCTTTAGTCGAGGGGTTTAGTTTTGCACATAATATTTTTGACTTCACTATAAAAAGGAGTTTAATAATGTCAAAATAGGGGATCGAGCTGACCATTCTTGTCTACCTATCCACCAACTTGGAAATATGCGGTTGAGGTACTATCGGATATCGATTTGGTAATGAAGTTATTCTCCATCTTGCTAAAACCAATGTATAATAGCTGAAACTTGTGGGTTTGCTTGACACGATTTGTTTATCACCATTTAAATTGCCATCGATGAATAAAAGACCTATGTAATGATCTCCAACAATCCTTGCCTAAGCATTGACCTTATTGGGTATATTATTCCCTCCAATGAGGATTTTCTAGAGACCAATAGCGGCAATTTTGTCGATTAGCTTGATCATAAAGTGTAAAGGTGCACTCATCAAAAAACAAAGCATGTTCTGATTAGATTTCATTGTTATCTAATTTTGTTATCATTTGTTCAAAGTCACAAAAATCTGTTATCCTATTAAAATAGTCGTCCTTGAGTTCCGTTGAGTTGAGTTGGTATTAATTTATATGGATGCATTTTATTTCAATGTTCAAATAATCGATGAATGGCTAAAATTGAATGATGGCGCTGTTTTTCGACCAGAAGTATGTGGATTTTCTTCAAACTCAAGCATAATATCCAATTTGGTATCATCACTTATTGCATTCACAGCTACTGTTTTAATATGCCTTACATGTTCAAGCTCACAAAACTGCATCCCTTAGGATATAGAAGGAAAATTGGGAAATGTTTCATAAGCAAGCAACTTACGTTTATGTCCTTGTGTTATATCCATAACTAATCTGTTTATCTAACTCTCATAACTATCTAGTTTCTGTTATTTTATTCTTGTGATAAACTGTTAGCGAAATTCCAACGATTTCGAAACGATTTTTTTTCTCATATCAGTGAGAAAAGTTTATTTTTACTTTCATATTATCAAAACTGAAATGGAAAATAAATATATTGAAAATTGCTATAGAACATATTGGTAAAGAATCAAATAATAGAGTAATATACAGGGTGTTGCGATTGAAATAAGAAAGTTTATATTGGCCACTGCCATATGACATATCCTAAATAATTTTTTTTGCTGAAAAAATAGACAAGGAAAAATGTCTGTCGATCGTTTTTTCTGGAATACCTTTATTTATTGATTACAGAATTCTTTCGATTTGGCTGATATACTTATTAGCAATAAAAAAAATACAAAAATAAACATAAAACATTAATAGTACTTATGTAAGAAGACAAACAAAATTTAGACATAATTTATTTACGCGTAGAAAATTGACGCGAAGCAAAATTGAAAATTGAAGACAACTGTACCAAGCAGAAGGTCAGAACGAATTATCCAGCGTGCTAATAGGGAAATACTGCGATCATAACTGAGCTAACATCGCTGTAAGAAATCGCAGTTAGAAGTCGACTGTATGGAGCCTTTTCACGAAATAAAGGAAATAGCTTGAATGAAGATTACGAGCTAATTTTTGGTAAAATTGACCATATATGTCAGAAGCTCAGAAACAATTTGAGGATCGACCACCAGACAAAGTTGAAAAAGCTAAAAACAATATCTCCATCCCCACAAGAGATAGAAGACCACAAATCAGAAAAAACTATCATAAATATATCGAACAGAACTGTTACTGCCCCGGAAGAAAAAGTATTGAGCCGAGGACTAAACTTGCAATATTCACCAAACCCCAGCTTCTGGATGTAATTTCTTCAATCGAGTCCGTTCAGCTACCCCGCGCGGTCGCTGACGAACTAAGATATGAGGTCAGAAGCGCTCTGGACCAGCTGAACAGGCTAAAAATTAATAAAAATATTGGCAGAGAGGAAGAGAGAGCGCTGAAAGATCTGAGTAAGGATAAAACGATTAAAATTCTAACAGAGGATAAGGGTACTGCGACAGTTATAATGGACGTGAATACCTACGAGACCAAAATCGAAGAGGTTCTACAGAAAGGAAAATACAGGTTGTTATTAAAAGATCCAACGGCGACCATTGAAGGAAGAGTGTACAAAACACTAAAGAACTATTCCTTTTTCTTAACGGACGCCTTTATGTACAAGATTTACCCCACATCACAGTAAGCCTCCACATCTTTATGGACTACCAAAGGTTCACAAGGAGTTGATGGCACTGCGACCCATTACTAGCTCAAGGGATTCAGCAATGTCAGATCTTTCTAGGTTTCTTTTAGAAATAATCAAACTACTCCAAGGGGATACTGATTCATACGTTAAGAACTCTAGTCATTTTGTGGATCTACTTCGACCTATCAACATCGGACCAGAGGATAGTATGGTTAGGTTTGACATGGGAAGTCTTTACACTAAAGTCCTGATTGAAGATTCCCTGAAGATTATCCCGGATAAACTGAGTAATGACACGTCGCTTCCATCTCGAGAAGTGAGCTTCCACTCGGAGAAGTGATGGAACTTTTGGAGGTCTGCCTACGTAATTCCTATTTTCAAATGAAAGATAGGTTTTACGCGCAGGACGAGGGTCTGCCTATGGGATCATCGCTGTCTCCGGTTGTAGTCAACATATATATAAAATGGTTTGAGGAACATGCAATCAGCACCTCACGACAAAAGCCAAAGATGTGGCTGCGATACATTGATTATTGACATATTTATCATCTGGGATAAAGAAGAAGACAAACTTCAGGGCTTCTTACGCCACCTGAACAACATGGTGCCAAGTATCAAATTCACCATGGAGACGGAGAAAAATTCGACGCTGCCATTCTTGTTCTTGTCAAGAATACAAATGGCATTATAAGAACGTCTGTGTATCAAAAACCCACACATACTGGACCATACCTACACTGATTCCAATCACTCTGGTTCGACTAAAGTTGGAATCATCAGGTCTCTGTACAACCGAGCTGTCACCATCTGCAATAACGACGCAGACTTTAAGGCGGAAGTAGCACTTCTTACTAAAGAACTGCAGTAGAATGGTTATCCCAAAAAACTTATCCAGAGGTCAATGGTGAAGGAAACCAGAACCACGCAAGAGGATGAATCAACTGGACTTTTCGCAATCTCCTATATAAAAGGTACATCCGAGAAAATCCGACGAATTGAACGAAGTTTAATCTAAAAACCGCTTTTAGATCTAACAATACAATCCGAAGTTCTGTTTCCAAAACAAAGCCAGAATCTATAGCAGACACTAAAAACTGCATCTACCAGATCCCTTGTGAGTGTGGCGACTCATATGTTGGCGAAACCAAAAGACCTTTGGCAGTTAGGACCAAGGAACATCGCAAGTGGACGACCACTGGAGAAGTAGGAAGATCAGGCATTACTGAACATGCTTGGTCAAACGCCTGAAACAAAAATCCCAAGGAAAGAATCACACTGGCGAAAAAGAAAATTTCTGGAAACTGCCTACATAACGCAAAACCAGGGCAGGGCGTCTTCAGTCAACCCAGTGTGGATGTTCCCAACATATGGAGACCTCTTCTAGCAGACGCTCTCTTTACGCATCATCAGAATTTACGCTTCATTGATCCCATTAATCATATATGAGCCTGCAGAATAGGAAATTGCTTTAGTTTATACTTGATAACGGTCGGAGATACTTACCGACCGAAACGTCGTGTTATACCAAAAACAAAGACAATATCAGTCCGACTACCTGTTTCTACATTACCATTGTCTACCACTTTCAAAAACAAATAATTTATGTAGGTATTAAAAATTTAAAAAATTAAATAAGGGATAAACGTTTCAAATAAGGGATAATTTAGTCTCACGAACTATAGGATTAGAAGGTTTTTTTTAACTTACCAATTATAAAAAATTAATACGTAATACTTGAATAATTTTTAAAATTATATTATAGATAAATTATTAGATAGATATATAAATTATTAGATACTGCACTTATTCACCCTCATCTGAACCTTTACTAGGATTTCGTCTAAACCAGACTAAAAAGCACCAATGAGTTTAATGGTTGTTAACAAATTTCTTTTTATAAATCTTTTTAGCTAATTTGTATTAGTTTGCTTTATCTTTTTCCAAGGTTTCCTTCTAATAAGATCTATATTTTAATTGTATCTTATTTTACATAGCTCCCTTTAATTTTTCTTTTTAGAATAGTAACTTCTGCCTCTATTTGTCGATTAATCTAGGATTATATAATTTTATTGTTTGGCTGTCCAATAATAGCGACTCGGATTGTAAAATCGCTTTGGAAAAAATCTTTAAAATAAAAGAAAGCACACATAATATTGTTTTATATGCCTTCTTTATTTCTTTTTTATTAGTTATTACTAAGATTTCGTTACTTAAGTTTTTGTTATATTTATTTATTTTTTTAAAGTTATTTTCTCATAATTTACATTATTATCCAACTCTTTAAGAAATGACAAGTACTACTGCGATAGCTTAAACAAATTGAAATAAACAGTTTCTAATTATTAGAGAAGTCAACTGAGAATATAAACCGGAATGGTATGCTAATCCGGACGAAGAAGTTAGTATCATATAGGTACTGTTAGATTAAAGAAAAGTAGGTTCCTAAGAGCAGAAATACATATGAATATGAAGATTTACATGGTTTAAAGCATCAGTGCAAAACATATTTTTAGCTAAATTCAATACAAATAATACATATTATTACATCTTTGAGAGATATGCTAGTGACGAATCAAGAGGCAACGTAAATATAAACTTTAGTAATATGCGGCTATAAAAAATAATTTTTGAGCATTAAATCTATATTTGCTATCTTAAGATTCTCGTTGCATGACTAGAACTGAAAAAGATACTTAAAAAGCAGTAATTGTAACATTTAATACATTTGATGTTATTAATCTGGGAAACGTTTATTAAGTGCGAAATATAAAAAATTTGCAAAAAGCAAATCAAAAGATTATAGAAAAACTAGGTGCCGTCTAACAAAACTTTTAGAAAACCGGAGTATATACCATGAAGAACCACTATGTAGACTATGAGGAACACAGCGAAAAATGAATACCCTAAAAGATCATATTAACTGCCGTAAATATAATTAATCAATCAATATAGTAAAGCTCTGAAATCGTGATCAAATGATTGTCTTATAATTATAATCCAATCATTTTAAAATAGAATTTAGACAGGAGGACATTTTTTAATCTATATCTGTAATATTACTTTTTGTAAGATTTTTAACCGTCACTTTTTTATTAAGAAAAGTTATTTTTAATATATATTTTTGTGGACCATTCTCTAGCCAAGAGTAGAAAAACCATATATCATAAATATATTGTTTTTTTTTTAATAATTTAACAAACTACCTCAAAAAATTTTTAATTTTGTACGCAGACTGGTGTAATTCATTACATTCACGTCCGCACCGTCACAATATAAAGATTAATAGTCTAAATGCATAGCGCTAGTTTAAAGATGGCAGCATTACAGCAAACCAAGAATCAAGTTGGCCAGGGCACGTTCCTCGGAATGCCCTTCCTGTTGTACGTTATTTTGCTCTTTCAGCCAATTGCAGCAAAAGCTTGCAACGTCGAGCGTTTCCGTTTTGGGTTTTATCTAGCTGGTTTATTCCAAATTTATTATTTTACCGGGTTCGAGATGGCGAATCCTTTAATATGAATATATCTCTTTTGCTATTGTAATAAGATATTTTACGAGACTTATAATAATAGAATAAGCCGTTTTCTTATATAAGATGTCACCGTAGGCTAAAATAAAATTTCATGTTGTAAATTACTGGAAATATCAAAACAAAAATTATATTACCTTTATAGAGAATTACTCATTAATAAGAACTATTAAATGGAAGTAAAAATTCTTAAAAAAGATTTACATGCTATTATATAAATGATTTATTTGATGATATCTAAATGATTTGTAATAACTTCACGCATAAATTAATTGAATATGATAACTTTTTTCCTATTTAACTCAAGATGGTATACGTAACTATATTTAGTTGTGGTTTTTCGAATATTATATTTTTTAATCTTTCTTTAAAATACCTTATGGTAAAAAATATGGTTAATGAAAAATTAACCATTTTTTACAAAGATACTGATATGCAAAATGCAAAATCTAATGTGATACCAACTGTGCAGAAAAAAATATGGATGTTTTGAGTAAATTATATTTAAAGAACGGATTTTTTTAAAGGTTTTTTAAATAAAATTTTAAATATTTTGTATGTATTTTGCAGTTTATATGTAAAATACTTTTTACAATTCTGTTCATGTATGTCAATTTCGAATCGAATGGAAAATTCAAAAGCAGATAAGTTTCTTTACTATAATTTTTTTTTGTGCTTCTATGATTTCTGCTTCTTTGGTTATCATTTACAGATATTGAAAAAGTTTGAAATTGTTGGGTGCAAATTAAAGACATAGAATTGTATTAGGTATGTTATTTGGGGCTGGTTAGAGGTTTTTGTAAAGTTAACTTTGAATTTTAAAATTTTAATCATCTGTTTATACTTTTAGTTTTATAATGGTTACGCAAGGTTATGGAACTCCCCACAATAAAATGCAATACATCTTTTAACTAATGTATTACATTTCGGCTATTGTAATACCAATCATCAGATAGAATCACAAAACTAGAAAACACAGAAATCATAAACTTCTAGTCTTAATAAATATTAAAAACAAAACATCTATAGATGCAGCAGGAAAATTTTATTAATTATTATTTATTTATTTATGAGGGCTATTTGAATAAAAAAATATTAAGCTCTCAAAGTTAGTCTGTTCATTGACGCAAATAAAAAAAGGAGATTTAATGGCTCTATTTGTTTCAAAAGTTTCCAATAAGTTCAATTTCAACCCTTTTTGCGAACCATATTCTGACTCCAAAAGTTGTTATAAAAGTATTTTTATTTCTGTTAGTGAGTCTAAGTTGTTCATTTGCTCTGACCTCAATTCTCCTTCCGCTTTTACCTACTTAACAAACTTTACATTCTGGATGGGAATAATCAATTCAAACAGGTTAACACTAAATCTATGTTATGCTAGAACTCTATCTTTAGTGTTGTTGTGACTAAGGGTTTTGCTTAGTCACAACAACACTTAAGTTGTTCTCTGTGGTAAGACATATATTAGGCGCTAATTTTAATTCGTTAGAGCAAAAACTTATTAATACTCTACGAAACATTCCCTAAATAAACTAAAAAGCGGTATGTTTTAGAAGTGCCCGCAGTTTGCGTCGAAAGCAGTGATTTGTTTAATTTTTTATGTAGATATTTGGTGTAGAGCCTTTTGATTATGTGAAGAGTGCAATTATTATTATAAGTGATTTGCAGAATAATGTGGTTTTTTTATTTTTGTAATTTTTTACCGAATAGTGAAACATTAAATAATCTATGAAAAAGTGAATTAAAGGCTACAAACTTTTGGTTAAAGGGATGGTTGCTTATGAAAGGTATAACTATATCGATGTCTGAAGGCTTACCTTATATTTCAAACTCAAAATAGCTATTAATATTTAATATAAGAAGGTCTAAAAATAGCAAAGTAGAATTCTGCTCCATTTCCATAGGTGACCTTTATGCTAGGATAAATTCACTAAATCAATTTAAGGAAGTCCTCCAGACCTTTTTTGGTTCCATTAAATATTGTTAGATGGAACCAAAAATTTTAATTTAATCACATTTGATGTTACATTTAATTAAATTAAAATCTTTTGTACATGGACATTCTCGGTAAGTAGATTTAAATATTACCAGAGCTAATTTTGACACAAATTTAAATAACTCTCAAATTGATATTTTTATGATGTTCCTGCAATTTACTATCAGTTTAAATGAAAATCATAAAGTGATCAATTTTAATATACAGGGTCCTTCAACAGTGCGTTGGCCTACAAAAAAAGGTTAACATTTTCTAACCTCTTAAAATGTTATTGGGACGTAATAGCGCATGCCTGGAAAATATTTTACAAATATACAGGGTGCTTTAAAAAAGTGTGGGGATATAAGCGGTATTTTTTTAAAACTGAGTGTCATTCTTTTTATATCATTTTTAAAACTACCTTAGGCTACTTTTTCATGCGCAGTTTGACTGTTTTAATTTTTTTTACAAAAAAAAATCACTAAATCATTTAGTTTCATTTTGACATTAGATGTTAAATTAATGTCAATATTAGATTAAATTTGGATTCTAGAAGAATGGAGGATTACTTAGACTTAAATGGTTTATTTCTGCCATATACAGGGTGTTCATTAATATTCAATTTTTATGAAGTTTAAAGCTTTATTTTTCGCTTTTTTCAAGTAGAACACCCTGTATATTTCTTATGCATTTAATGAAGAATTAATAAATCAACATTTATTATTATATAAACATATTAGCTATCTTTAGTCGTTTTTAAAATATTCACGATAATAATTAAACAAGCATATTAAAAATATTAATCATTTTATTATTATTACATCAAGTGTAATAATGTGTCCTCCGTTTTGTTCAAAAAATAAATAATTATATTCCTGAAAACTTTTTTCTACTTCATGTTTGTGGAGTTACTTGAGCAAACGTAACTCTTATCTTTTTATTTATCTCATAATCTCTGCTCCACGTCTACTGCCGTTGTAGATTGATTTCTATAAACTTATTTTATAAAACCCCAAGAGAAAAATCCAATTTTGTTAAATCAGGAGATTTGGCTGGCCAATTAATAGGTCTATTTCTTCCAATTTATTTTCCTTCAAACGTCATATTCAAATGTTCAGTGACATTTCGAGAAAAGTTTGCAGGAGCTCCGTCCTGTCGAAACCACATTCGGATTTTAGTAATTAATACGACATTAGCAAGTGATCTGGGCAGTTTATTTTATAAGAATTGAATGTAAATTTATCCATTAGGATGCCCGATAAAAAAATAGGGACCGATAATAGTCCTTTAAATAATTCCACCCCACACATTTAATGACCAGGTATGGTGGTAGTCAATCTACCGCATGAAATAGGGGTTTTCGGATGAATGATAGTGAAAGTTATGTTATGTACTATTTACTAATCCATTTATATGAAGTGTTGCGCTATCTGTAAATAGGACGTTAAAACACTGGGGGTCGTTTTGTAATTTATATCTGCTCCAAGTATAAAATTCAAGTTGGTTTTGTATATCCGTATCAAAAAGTACTTGATGTTCATGGATATCGTATGAATAAAAATGGTTCCTTTTTAAAAATCTTTGCACTGATCCTTCATTTATTCCCACTGCTCTTCCGATATTTGCTTGACTTAGGTGAGGAGTTTCGGTTACCGTTAATAACACATCTTACTCTTGCTCCTGATTAATAATGGGTCATTCTGTCTACTTTTGGGTAACAAAGATTCTCTGCCTCTACGAATCTCGCTAATAGCTTTCCAAAGATTTTTTATCTGGACATTTCCTATCAGGATAACCCGCCTCATATATTCGAGAGGCTAAAGGGCAATTCTTCCAACATAAATATCATGTCAACAAGTTCTTCCTTGCTAAAATGCATTTTATATGCAATTTCCTTTAGAAACCTTTTGAACAAAAGCTTTTAGAAACAAAGTTACAAAACTTGAAATAACGGAATACTTAGTTGATATTAAACACACAAAAATGGCATTGTCATTAAAAATGTCAAAAGTTTATTTAGAAAAATAGTTGAAATATTTTGCTAGGCAACAAAAAATACTAAAATAACCTAAAATACCTATTTTATTTAGAAAGCAGATTTCCTGGTTCTAATTTAAAAATGTTATATCTACAGATAATTATTGTGAGTATGTTTATATAATAAAAAATATTCATTTATTAATTCTTCATTAAATGCATGAAAAATATTCATTTGAAAACAGCGAGAAATGAAGCTTTTAAATTCTTAAAATTTGAATGATGAAAAAAATTATTTGAGTCAAAGTAATCATCCATTCTTCTAGAATCCGAATTTAATCTAATGTTGACATTAAATTAACATTTCTGATGTTGAGATGAAATTAAATAATGCGGTAATTTATTAATTTAAAAAAAAAATATTGCAGTCAAACTACGCATGACAATGAAGTCATATTTAGCGCATATACTAAGTAGCTTAAGGTAGTGCCAAAAATAAAAAGAAAAATAGGACACCCGATTTATAAAAAATGCTATATATTTTAAAATTTTTTCCAGGCATACGCTATCAAGTCACAAACAAATTTTAGGAGAAAACATTTTAGGAAAATGCCAACCTTTTTTTTTAGGCTTTATGTAAGACCAACGTACTATTGCAGGACCCTGTATCCCAATTACATTTTACATACAATTCTTAAAGCGGCTTATTATTGTTCTAGTTAAAAAAAATCTTCAATGACAAAAAATTAAAATTGATCAGAAACATGTATGGCTTAGTAATTAAAATTTCCCATCATTGTGGTCTTAAATAAGCCAACGATATCACATAATATAATTGCATATATATTTAATTTTTTAGTCTGCTTTTAAGGGAAAGATTTGAAAAAAAGAATTTCTAAACTTACAATCTCATAAAGCTTTTCCCGTTGAACTAAGCCTATTTTCAAAAGACCACATAATTTTTCATTCTTTTAAATAATTATTTAAAAGTAAAAATGATGTTTTCAGAAAAAAATCAACATTAATTTACTTTAAAAAGTGCAAACAAAAAGAAAAATGTCTAAGTTTTTAGGGAATATATTAGTATTTTTTTATTGCAATATTATTTCTTATTTATTAGAATAATAAATTTATAATTTTATTATATTTTTTAGGTATTTGGTTTATTAATTTTCTGTTAATAAAAAAATATTTTATTTTTCCTAGTCAAAATTTGTTTTTAATGCTTATTATTATAATTATTGAAAAGTAGATAATGCTTTTTGTTTGTTTTTATTTTTTAATACAGAATTTATTTTTTTAATCTTTTTTTTATCTTTATTTAGAATGAATATTAATTTTCACTTTCGTGTTTGTGACCCAATATCTTCAATATTGCGGAGGGTTGTTGGGTGGGGTCAGAAATAAAACAGAAACCTGTTTACCTAAATGTCGACGTTTCGACTTATATTAAGTCATCCTCAGGACACTAAGTCTAGGTTTCTTTAGTTATAATTAAAACACATTTATAATAGGAGCGTAGAATTATTTTTAACATGGGTTAAATTGTAGGTGTTATTGTTGATTCTAGTTTGCCCACAATAACACCTACAATTTAACCCATGTTAAAAATATTTCTACGCTCCTATTATAAACGTGTTTTAATTATAACTTAAGAAACCTAGACTTAGTGTCCTGAGGATGACTTAATATAAGTCGAAACGTCGACATTTAGGTAAACAAGTTTCTGTTTTATTTCTGACCCCACCCAAGAACCCTCCGCAATAATGAATATTAATGTTTTCTTTTAAATAATTAATTGATTGATAAAAAATTACTATCACTTGTTATTTGTTGTATTGTTTTCAGCAAAATACTTAGGGATGAACTTTGTCAATTCATACATTAAACAACCTGTAAAAATTAAGGAAACCATAAGCGCGCCATATAATTGGACCATGCCATAAATCTGTCAGTTATTGTGACGTCACACATTTTATCTGCTGACCTGTCCTTCTGTGTGGCCTAGTACCTAAACCATATTTTAATTTTTTTTTTAAGATTATGTTTAGAAATTTTTTGTTCTATAAGGTAAATAGATATCTGAGTAAGAAATGAAGAAAGATTAGAAGCCAAACCAGACTTTTGTTTAAAAAGTCCATCAACCTGGGCAAAGTTTTGAAGAAGCATACAAACATCAAAAAGCATAAGTCCAATATCAAGTGAAAAGGTAGTTTAACAAAGCATTCTTATGATTACAACAATATAATCATCGCGAGGTATGAGAGGAAAAAGATTCATCATTTGCGCCAATAAACAGACTAATTTTGACAGATTTGTTAAATTTAATTACCCTCGTAAATAAATAAATATTAATTAATAAATTCTTCCTCCCTGTTCATTTAAAATTAATTTTTGTTTTAATAATATGCGTACGCAAGGGCTCCTTATCATTCTTTCTTCAATTTTACATCAATTGTAAATACCCAAGTTTGACCTGTATCTCGAAGTTTTAACTTTTTGCATGTACTTAACATAGAGACTTCTAGATGTATTGTTTATAATATTTTATTATTTTTGTCAGTACCAGAAAATCAAAGTTTATTTGAATTTTAAGATTTTTGTAATGTGTTTTATATAGCTCTGGTAAGTTTTTAGCACTTAATAAGATTTCTGTGTTCCATTATATTAGAATACTAATCTAATATAATGGTTCAAGCTGTAAACGTGGTAATTTTAATTAAGCCATATTAGTAAAAATAAGGTTTTAATTTCGCAATAAACACAGTCAAAACTTTTGATTAGCCTTTTTTTATGTGTAGTTTATTTAGTCATAATAATAACGTTTTGATTTTTTTATCGAAGTTTAATATTACATTTTAACTTTTTTAAATATAAAATTCTTAAAAAGCATATTTTATTACATATTTAATAATAGCTAAAAGGCCAGTACTTTAGAATGCTTTATTTGATGTATGCGTACTGTTGAATATTTTCATCAGTTTCTGTAAATTTTATCCTACAGATAAAATCTTTTAGTATTTTAAACATAAAAGCCATAACAAGAATAGTTAAAGCTAAAAAGAGGATATTTTTTTAAATAAATTAAGCTCCGTTTATAAGTAGATCCAAGAATTTCATAATATTTTAATAACTTCAACCACTTAAAAACTATTTTATAGCTATTACTAAAGCTATTCTAGTATTCACAGTATTTGAGTTTATATTCTATTTTTACATAGTTTCTTTTTATAATTTTAGCTACTTGGGACAGAGGTACTAGCTTTTTGTATTTACATTGGACTGTGCAAGTTTTCTTAAGATATTAAACTATTTAAAAATAAATGTTTTAATAAAAAAGGCGATAATCACGATCTAATGGTCCGATAACAATAATGATTAACGAACAAAGAGATTTTTTCTTTAAATTACACAGTTTCATGAAAAAAGCCAGTCGATTTATTAATTGGTAATTTTGATATCATTTTTACCTCTAGCATATTTATTTTTAAATATTGAAATATTAGAACCTATAGAGTAACTAAAAAAATCAAAAATTGGTTATAGCAACTAATTAGTATTGACATCAGATATATGTTTATTTCTAAATAATATTAAAAGATTATACTGTCTACAATAAAAAAGTTTTTTAAAATAATAAAAACCAGCAGCTATTTATAAGAATTCGGAAGATTAATTAAAAAATTAGGATTTACTGATTTAATTTTACATTTAGATTTTATCGGCAAAACACCCTCATAACAAAAATAATTTAAACAAATAACCGTAACATATTAAATATTTTATGAAATTAGCATGGAAAACTCTAAATTTCACCTAAATGTACAAATGCTTTTTTCGTTTTAATGCACAATCCGTGTCCTGACGCCAGTTTAATGAGATAAAGTCTCTGGTATAAAACTAGGATATGACATTTGTTGGATGATTTATCGAGCGGAAAAAAGTTGCTGAACTTGTTCTTTAAAAATGATGTATAATCTTTTTATGTCACTGGTTTATTGCAAAACAGGCAAACATAGTTTAAACTTTAAAGTATTTGCTTAAACTTTTATAAACCTTGTGTTTACCACCAGCAAACGTGTGTCATCGATCGATTATAAGAAAACTATAAATAAATATAAGAACACTATAAAAGAAATTATATCAGTGAAAAATAGAATACATTATAGGCTTATTAAAGGATACGCAACTAAAATGTTTTGATAGTTTTAGAATTTCCGGTTATACGAGGTTATCCGAAAGAAAATGTTAATTTCGTTTATTAAATGAAACATTCTATATAATTTATTTATTTAGAAATAATTTCTTAGAGGCAAATAGATAAATTTGAGCATTCGCTTGTAGCTTGGTTTTTTAAATAATAGAGAAGTGATATGAAGAATATGTCTCTAAACATTTATCTCAAAAAAGACTGAGATGGGATTATTTAATAGAATTAGAAAACTAACATCTTTAAGGGCATCTAAACTTTCAGGTACGTTACTGAGTTTTGTTTCAGATATTAAGTACGTTAGTGTGACACTTGATACCAAACACAGAGGGAACACACAAAGTGTGATGTTATAAGTGATAGTAAGTTCTATGGGTACAACTAAACTAAATACAATTTGTTCTAAGGAGAAATACACTGGCGGAATAGTCTGTTTAAAGAAAAGATAAAGAGCATAATAAATGTATTCTGACATTTGTGATCTAAAACATGTAGTTACGGCAGAAATAAGTATTTTTTTTTAAAGCTCCTTACTATACTTTATTTGTACATTAAGATTTATCTGATAAGACTCCTAATTAATGTCCTAATTAATGGTTAAGCCTATTTAAAGTCCAAATTTTCCATCTAAATATATAAGAAATTGTTATTTAAAAGATTTTAAATTTATTAAAACTGTTTCTATATTTACGAAATGTGGTATTTTTTTAAACAAACAAAAATTTTTAACTTGAAATGCTCGCCTAATTTTAACCATATATACAACTTTTAAAACTAAACAATAATTACTACGCCTTTTTTGGTGACACATATTTTAGTCTTGGTCTCTCTTTTATTTCTCTGTTTTGCATAATTTATTTTAAAGCTTAAAACTCAGTGAAAACCAGTAAACGATGTCCTTCATTTACTCTAAAGGAGCGCGCAATTAAACCTGCAATTAGAGCAAAATAAACAAATATCAAATTCACCCAAAATTGCAGATATATACATGCGCTAAATTTACGTGTAAAACAAATATATAAAGTAATTAAAGTAAAATATTATTAGTAATATAAAAATAGTTATTATTGTAGCCATTGTGTAAAATGATCCTTTTTTATGGACGGATGTTTTCATGAAAAAATAAAAGGCGATTTTACACAAAAGGAATTTAGAACATTTTTTCTACTACTAAACAAAAAACAATAATGTTCAATTACTTGACATAAGTGCTTAAAGAGTGCGATGCTAAAGAAAATATTACTAAAAAAAGAAATCCCTTTCTGACTTATTAAGAATAGCTATAATTATAAAAAACAATTAAAATATATATTAAGCGGATTTGACCCACGACCTTTTGCACATCTCATGCCATAACAAATACGTTAGGGATACTGACAAGCAAATTTTTAGACTAGATATAATGTATTATTTGTATTTATATTTGTATGATCTTATTCTATTTTATACAATGATACGAGCACGTATAGCCACTACCACTTATAATTTATTTATATTATTTTTAAACCAGGTTATGAAAAGCATTATTTATTATTATTTGATCTATACGAATGACTTATAATGTACTACTTAACATGCAGTCTCACATATTTTTACAAAATTATAAACCCTGTTCAGTTCACCAAGTCAATTTTGATGTCAAAAAATAGCTATCAGTATCAAGTTAAATATGAAACTATTGGTTTCAATTCTAAAATCAGATGCTGGTAGTTGAAGCAAAATAATGAAAAAAAGTAGTTTTTTAAAAATAAATGCGGTAGAAAATTTTAAAATGAGTTTTTGGAAAAAAATGCTTAAAGATTCTTTTACAATAAAAAACTAATTAACCAACTAAAATACTAAATCAATTTAATTTAAACTTATAGCTCCAAAAAACTATCAATATCTTTTCTAAATTTTCTATCTGGTACACCTTTAAAATGGTCTTAGGAACAGCAGCGTGGAAAATTTAGTTTAGATTAGAAAATTTAAGTTAGCCAAAAAATCCTTACTTGGTTAAAGTCATTAATTTCTCGATCCATAGTTTGTGTCTTTTTAAGAAAGTTCTTCTTTGGATAGACCCAAAATTGAACAGATTCGTCCTTACTATTTTCTGGATCTCTAAGCGTTCTTAAAATGATTCTCCTTATAACTCTTATAGGGCCGAAAAGCCCACTTATATCGAACGTCATCTTATCGATGAACAATAACTGCAACTCTTAATCATCAAATTTATAAAACGGAGGTAATTAATTAAGTGAAAACTGAGAATTAAATAGTTTGACGTCTGTGATTCTAACTTAAAATCTAGCAAGTTTAGTACACGTTTTTCTCAGACATTAGTACAGAGTATACATACCATTATTGGTTTCTTTAAGTTCAATAATCGATAAAACCTGGTTACTAATGTAGGTTTTATTCAAATTATAATTTAAAATTCTGTTTCTAAATCATCCTAAATAATAGCTAAAATGTTTTTATAGTAAACAAGAAATAAAGTTGGTTATATTAATAAATAAAAAAAATAAGTGGTTTTATAATAACATAGAAATGTTTGAGTGTTTTTTGTCACGGTAATAAAAAAAAGTAGCTTGGTCTTATTAAAATGATTGGAAATTTATTTAAATTGTTTAGATATATGTATGTTACGTATGTATAAAGCACACACATAAATACATCAATTGATTTTGAAACCGATTTAATTTAGCATATTGTCCAAAATTCTAATTTACTAAATAAAATAACATCAGAAACGCATGAAATTAGTACGTAAGCTGCTTTGGCTCTAATCAGTAAAGCATACAGTGTAACATGGATATAGTATTTACATGACGGTCAAATATTTGCCTATGCTTTGTAAACGTAATAAATCTGTAAATATGAGAAAATTAAAATATAATGTTGATGTTATTTTCCATATCGTGATATTTAAAATAACAAAAATGATTCTGCCGACTTGTATAAAATTTCTAAAGAATTTTAATTTTTTACATGTAAAGTAAGTTTTTTGTAATACTTGTCTGTTGTATGCAGAATATCTACCGAAAAGTCGAAGAAAATCAGTAAAGAAAATGATAACGGTAGCACGGAAAGTTAAATGACTTAAAAAGGTTTCTCGATAAACCGACTAGTACTACGTGCCGTAAAGTATCTTTCTTATATTTATGCTTCCTGCCTTTTGGAACATATCCATCAATCTTGTTTTGCACTAAAACTATTTATTTCCGGAGCTATGCGTTATTATCAGTCTACTTCTTAATTAGTTTTAAGCTGCTAAGACTTTGACTATCAAATCTAAAATTAAATCTAAAATTGTTTAATTGTTTAATATAAAATAGTAATTTTGCAAATAAGCCTAAATAATATTGAGACTGAAAAAAACAAATATTTAAAAAACTGATATTTATATGTTTTTGTTTTCTATCTGAACAAATTAAGATAAACAAAGATTTTTCTAATTTTCTCGAAAATGAATCGACCGATTTAAAAAAATCAAAGGTCAAAATAAATGACTTCGAAAAACCTCTTAAACAAGCTATTACTCGATACCCCTTGCCATTTAAAATTTTTACGGTGATGACCCTGGGGGGCAAAGGGTGAAAGGGGGTGAAGTAATTTTAGGTTAGAAAGTTGTCCCCCTTGACAAACCTTTTGACGTATTTCGGCGTTTTTTTTTTAAACAGTGGTTTTTGATAAATCCGTGGCGGGAAGTTTTCAAATGAACACCCTGTATATATTCGAAATTACCCAAATGCATATATCCAAATACCAACAATAGGTGGTTATAGAACAGACAGAAAAGTTCTTGGAAGTACATAGCGATTTTTAACTATCAAATATCAACTATATAATAAATATTGAGCACAAGCATTTTTAGATAAAACTTCTAAATGGTATTAAAGCCTTCGATAAAGAACTTTTTCTTACCTTGATCAAAATGATTTTTAATATTTGGAAATCTTCAAAAATTACATTTATATAACATTTTATTAAAATATAAATTTTAAGTACGAGATTAATCAGCTTTGCCTATAAGGTAACATAGTGAGTTAGTAAAAGTCTCTTCTTAAATCAGGTGACTAAACAATGAAAATAAATAAATAAATCTGGCTTTATTAAGTATACCTAAAGAAAATATCAATATGGCGAAGTCTAGTAAATTTTGGTATTCTACTAAACCATAACATTATATGAGAAAATTTAACAAAACACTATTATAGTACAATAGGTCCTTGAGATCCTTAACAATTATAATAATAATTCATGAGACAAACAAACCTACTTTTAAAACTCCAACACCAAAGTTAGCCTTAAGATTCAGAAAGACAGTAAGTTGTTAAGAGTTACAGTGCGCTGATAACGCACTGATGAATTATGGCACACATTAAATTACAAATATTTAAGAATATTAAAAAAAAAGTTGTAGTCTAAAACTGCAGGAGAGATAAATTCACGTAATAGATAAGCAATTATAGCAGCCGATGTTCATTACTTTGTCTGATTCAAAAGAAGCACTGTAAACTTATACTTAAACTTTAAAATATTAAAACTTCTAAACTCAATTGGCAACTGGTTCAAAAGAGAAATTGTGATAAAAACAAAAGATTTTTGAAAAAATGAACTTCTAAATTTAGGAAGATTGTACAAAAATTTATGCCTGGTATTAACACTATGAAGTATCTACCTTGTAACAAAAATACTATCTATTTGGGTATTATTGACGGAAAAGTTAATAATTTGATGCAGAAAGATACCCGGATTTCCATTTTTAGTCACCGAAGTAAACCCAATTTCTGAGATATGTGGTCGCTCCTGTTTAGATCTAAAATAAGTTTACACCATGCATTTTGCATTACTTATAACTTTAAACTATAAAATGCTTTCTTCCTCCGTCAGCAACTTAACGATCAAATTTTAGTTTTAAATCCAATAATAGATTCAATATGCGAGCCACATCCACGTACTCAAGCGGAATATGATCAAAACAAATCTTAACTTTATCCTTTAAAAAGTCAACCTTACTCTTACTTGCAAACAACATCACGTTAGATTTTTTAAGTTTAAATTTAAATTATGTTCTGATAATAAAAGGCAAATTTGTGCAAGTTCATTATAAGCCACATTACTGGCTTTAATGAAGCTATTTGGGATAAATAAAAAATTGCGTATCATCAGCATAAGTGTTTTGAGATGTGACGAATAGATAATAAAAAGTAAAGAACCCAAAATCGGTCCCTATGGAACTCCAGATAAAATATTTAGCTTTTCGGAAAAATTACCTTAATATGATATACTTTGAGTTCTTTGAGATAGATAAGATGTAAGTAATTCCACAGCGGGTAAATCCAAGCCATAATATTTAAGTTTAGAAATCAGTAACTGATAGTTAATCGTATCAAATGCTTTCGAGTATTCGAGCAAAATAAGCAACGTTGCAAACCCTTTATCGTCACAATATTTAGCCATTTAATTGCAAAGTATTTTTTCAAATATCCTTGATAACACTGGTAGAATGCTTATTATTCTGAAATCCGAAAAATTTTTAGGTCCCTTTCATTTAGGTAAAGGAATACCTTTGGCACTTTTCCAAATTAGGGGAAAATAATTTTTTTCTTAACAGCAATTGATTCTATGCACAAAATATATATATAAATTTCGGGACTACAGTGCTGAACCATTTTCAAAGAAATATATTCAGATCCGACACAGTTCCTTTTAAAAGCAAACAGAATTTCATGAACCTCTTCCTCCGTGCACAAGTTGAGTGAAAAATTAGCGGTATTATTAAAAAGATTACCACTGTAAAAGTCAATTTTGCTTTGGCAGATGACATTGTTTGAACTTTGAAAAAAAAAAGAGAAAAATAATTATTTATGAAGTTGGGATCCGAAGAATATCGGGGTAGATTAGTGCACTTTTTGTTCTTGCAATAAACTTTTAGATTATCTAAGGCAACTTTTGCAAGGATTGAAATAAAACTTAAATATTGCTATTTTTTTCCTTTTAATAGCCGCACAGTCAAATTGCGTAGCGGTTTGTAAGTTACCCAGTCATCATTATTTTTGGATCGTTTGTACTTTTGTAAAGCTCTATCTCTACCATGCGTTAACATTATCTTACCATGCATAACAACCAATCTGCTTTTGGCTTGGTAACGTTTTTCATTTTTACTGGTGCATTTACCGAATAATTGGATAATAAAAGAAATAAAGGTATTTATTTTTTCATATATATCTTTTGTACGAATAGTTGCAAATTAATCTAGATAAAATAGGTCATTCTTAAAATGTAAGGGGTTAAAATTACAAAAGCAGCGGTGGAACAGGAAATTATTATAGGCGGGGCTTTTAATTTAGGCATTGAGAAATCACAAAATAAATTCTATGGTCGGAAAATCAAAATTTATCCTTGATATCGTCAGGGAACTTCCTACGTATGCGAAGAGACCACGGCCTCTTCCGTGCCAATGATCCTTCCCAGAATTTATCCTCCACAGTTCTGATGTGCTGGCAAAATTTCTGCCATCGAGTCTGCCATTCTGTCATCATTTTCGGAAATCGAGGATATAGCATCCTCAGTAACCTCCTTTAAGGTTGTAATGTTAAAATTGCCAGTAGTATTCCGACTTCTTATTAAAAATTTAAATAATTCGAATAATACTAAAACCAGGTATATCAAAAATATTTCATGAGATCTCTGAATGTAATCAAGTTTCTGTTACCAAAGTACAAAATTCATTAAAACCTGTGAAAATAGATTTAATATTTAAATGTGCTATTTTTATCGTGAAACCATAGAATAACAATCAACATAAACTAATGACATAAAGTAATAGAGTTAAAAAATAAAGCATTCAGTAATAATGTAACTAAACACTCGCTCACCAATTACATCGAGTTAAAAAATATAAAATCAAAATGATAATATTTTCAATGGTCAAGATGCAAGAAAACTAAATGCACATACTTTAAAATATGCATATCCATTATATGCAAAAACTTAAATTATAATTGGTTTACCTTCTTCTGCATACCTGCTTGCTGAGTTTTTAAGTTAAAATTAATGAAATTCTAATAAATTTTTGGTTTTAAATTAATAATAGTAATAATAATGAAACGGTTTATTATTTACCTTACAAAAAAGTATAAATTTATTAGTATTACAAAACAGGGCAAAATAATAAGGTAAATAAATGCAAATGTATCAGACTTTTGCAATTTGCCAGAAGCAAGTTCTGTTCTTCCTACTTTGCAAAAAAAAGTAACTTAAAATATATATAAAAGAGAGAAAAAAGAAGCTTAAACATAAAAATTTCCTATATTTAGTATGAGAAAAAAATATTTAAGGCTAAGAAAATTGTGCATAAATTTATCCATTTTACATTTACCTACCTAAAGCTTAAAAAAAACCCACCTCTAACTAACTATAATAATTGCTAAATAAAATGTTATTAGCGTGTTAACAAATGCTGTTTTAATTGTTTTTTAAATATTTGAATTGAAATGGACAGGTTGAGGAGTCACTGTGGCAAATTAATAATATAACGACAAATACTCTAAGAAAATTATTTTTTGTACTGTTAATATATTTATTCGAAAATTTATATTATGTACATGAGTTCTGAAAGTGATTTTATTAAATAAATATGGAGGTGAGCGAAATTTCTTAATTTTAAAAAGGAGCAATGAAAAATGCAGTTTTCTTCTATTAAACCTCTTTAGCCATTTTATTTTCGTAAGCTTATGAGATATTAGAATAATTCCAAAAACAATCGAGTGCAGGAGTTTTGCATTCTTTAAACTTTTTAAATATCATCACTATCCAGGCAATGTCCGTATATACTATCACAGTTATTGAAATGTGATAAAACAAACGATCAGTTAGATAGATAAACACAGTACCTGCTTAACGTGATTTCTTAAGTACATTTTATATATGACTGAAAAATTTTAATTGTGAGTCTAGAGTTAAAACTAAGGTTTTAATATTTTCAGCAACTTTAAGTACTTAATTATCAATGCATATAAGAAATGTGCGGAGATACTATTTATATTATTTTTATTAACAAAAAGAATAACTTTGCATTTTTGAGGGCTTAACAGTTATATTAGTTGATCGGACACGTCGTTAAAAGCGTTTAGATCAGCATTTATTTTATTAATAGCTTCTTAATGTTCACAAGGTAAAAACGAATAATAATAACACAACTACGATGATTGAAAAAAGTTCCAATCATCGTAGTTGTAGTGTTATCAAAGCCCACATAGTACAAAAGAACTAATAAGATCTTATGATTCAGAAAATCAAAAGCCTTTGTAAAGTCCAACAGTACCAATGCGGTCATTTTATTATTATCTCTTTCACAAATAATATCGTCGTTCGCAATCGCTGTTGCGCAACTATATCAGCTTCTAAATTCTGACTGTTTTTGAGGTAAAATTAACGAATCTTTCATACTCTAATGAATTTGACAATCTAAGGCTCTTTCTAATTTTTTTGACAAGATTAAAAGTACACTAATTGACCTAAAATGAGCGTAATCTGTGGGATTATTTATTTTAGGAAGTGGAGTTAAATAAAAGAGACAAATTAGCTTAAGATTCGCTTCCCCTATCTGTTTGGTTATTGTGGCCATAGCTTTCAATATTTAATTTTTCGAAAAAATTAAAAAAAAAAATAATGTGACAATTGTAAAATCTTCTTAAATATGAACAATATATTTTTTGCTTGCATCCAGCGCTCAGGAAAATAGCTTTGTTTTATAGATTCATTTATTATGTGTGCAATATATTCACAGGTATAAAAACAACAAAGTTCAGTTAGAGTTTTATTAAGACCATCTGAACCAAACTCGTTACTTCTCAGTTTACCTATTGTTTGATGTACTGTATGAATTTCGATAGGTTGGAATTCTTATATATTACTTTTTGTATTTTGAGAGTAAAAGCTGAAAATTTATTAATCTAATTGGTAGAATCGACAAAGAAATTGTTTAATTTTTCTACATCCTTAAACTGGTTAGAAATAATTTTTATTTTGGTTGGGTAAGTTTATTAAGTTCTTGTCACTTTTCTTTGCTACTACAATTTTTAAATTTATGTCGATAGTATGCTTTGCGCTCCATTCGTATAGACGATGTTATCAAGTTACGTTGTGATTTCTAATAATCCAGTTTTGCCGGAGAATTGGTAAGTTTGAATTCGCAAAAAGCATTGTCTCTTAGATTTTGCATTTTTTTAATAGTTTCGGTGATCCATAATTGAAATGGTTTTTTACGTAGCTTTAAAGTGGTAAAAGGGGCGTCGATGTTATAAAAAATAATTAGAGCATCATTAAAGAATAAAATATTTTCATCAATTTCAGTCAAGTTATAAATGTTATTAAACGGAATTGATTTAAGATCATGTTGAAAGAGTTTATTGAGTTTATAACTAGGTCAAGAAATTTATGCTTCACAGTATATTTAAAAATGCTCAGAAAAATCGCAGGTTACAATTTCATTATTGACAATTCGTTCAAAATGAGTAAATATTAGGTCGAAGTAAAAAAGTTACTCTAGTTGGTTCACTCATCAGTTGTTTCAAATTAAAAGGTTCTAATGTCAAAATCACTATTTTGCTTAAAATACTGTCACAGTGTAGGAGGTCTTTAGTAAAATCATCGATATAAAAAATATTATCATACATAAAATAGAGGTTGGAAATAATGTCTTCTACTTTATTAAAATACAGGTGACCATTAGATTTTGGTGGTCTATAAATGACTACTACGATAACAATTTTTTCCCTATAAATAATCCAATCCTTATACATTCCAAGCAGTATCGACACTCAGAAAAAACTCAGAGTCAAAAAAAAGAACCTTGAAGTTAAGATCGCTTCTTATATAAATTGCCACACCGCCACCGCGTCCATACGTTCGATCACACCGTTCTAAATTGTAGTTATCCAAAATAAGTTTAATATTCGCTTCCCGTATCTGTTTGGTTAATGTGGCCATAGCTTTCAATATTAAATTTTTAGAAAAAATTTAAAAGAAAAATAATGTAAAAATTGCAAAATCTCCTCAAATATGAACAATATATTTTATTTGATCGCAAACTATTGTCGAATAATTTATAAATTGTGTATTTAATAAAAAGTTGAAATAAACGTTTCTGTTAAGACATTTGTCCAATACGTATTAGTTCATATAAAAAATTATAAGATACGCATTCAAAAGTTGGATGAAAATGGTCCTTCTAAAAATGTATTAAGTTAACAAAATTATTTTTGCTAAAATAAACTTTATATTTTTTGTTTATATTATAATACATAACTTATCCCCTATATATGACAAGAGATTTAACAAACCCCTAAATAATTGATAGAGAACCCAGAAAACCGCAGTGCAGCTAATGCAATGGTGGAGCGGCTGCGGTTTTTAGATTAGTTTACAAATATGAAATTGTGTAAATCATAACGGTGTATAGTTTCAAAAACATGCACTATAACGTTGCCCCCGAATGCTCACGAATATATTCTCATTTTATACGTTGATTTATTTGGTTTTGTTTAACCAACACACCCTGAGAGAACAGAATGGATTATTTACACGCTTTTTCTTTAGTTGTTAAATATCGAAAATGAGACTTTTTTGCGATATTGCGCACTCAATACTAAAGTAATATTTCAGTGATTTTTCGTCAAGAAATAGAAAAAATAAAACAACACAATTTATTTAAAATAATAATACTTTCTTTGTTCCAGGAAAACCAGATAGACACACAATTATTAAATGCGTTATCTCAACAAGGAGCAAAAGTATTAACTTACCCTAATCAGGAAATTACCCGAAACTCTGTAAGTACTAAATAAAGTAATTAAAAAAAAAATTATGTAAGGAAACTATTTTATAAGATAAATAAATTAAAAAATATTGGTTTAACCAATGGGTTTAATAATTAGTAAGTAATATTTTTATTTAAAATTTAAAAATGCATACAAATATCATTAAGCACCTCCTAACTTGTCTGATTTCCGGAATATTTTTAATAACAAATACTTTTTTAACCCAGTTGTTTCTATTCATGCCCGAGAAGTTTCTTAATATGTTACAGGTTTCTTAGCAACTGATGGTCCATTAATTGCCTAATAAGCGTATTTTAAATGTTTGCGATAAGATTAAAAAATTAATGAGATGAAAAGTTTCATTAGTGTTCTTGTTGTTTTTTGATATTTCCTTGTTATATAAGAAATTGTAAAGCTCTATTTTTAGCAAATAGGGTAATTTGATTAAATTTGAATTTTCCAGGCTCCTCCCAAAATATGCTCATCAGTCTTAATAACATAACGATAATTTATTATTCGCTAATCCAATTAAAATGTTTTCCAGTTAACAGTAGTCTCTAGAATGTGTAGAGCATAAAAGGAAAAGGGAATAAATTTTTATATGAATCGTAATCACAATCATAAGAAAATTTTGTTTACTAATTGATAAAAAAAAATGTATAATAAAATTTGTAAAAGAAAATTAATCCATATTTTAACCAAAAAATAAACTAGCAATTCTAGCAGAAACTCATATAAGCTTATGCATACGAAAAATAAGCTGCTTGCGGTGAGACGGGTATATTTTGTTTCTGCTTTTACGTCTGCCCTCGCTTTCCTTAGAACTATCAATTTTTCTTCAAGGAGTAATGACGTCGTTGGGAATATAATAGTGAAATATTTCATAACCACCTCGCAGGAACAGCGACTATTTTAGGTTAGTTTTTGTAGAAAAAGAAAACTTATTCCATTGTTTATTAAGTTGAGAGCTATTGCTAAAGTCGTAATGAATGCAGTGTCTTTTAATAATAATTAAAAAATATATACGAGCCCTGTCTCAGTGAAGTTGGCTCAACGCCCCAAAACATGATTTTTTAGAATTTATTTAAGGGATAACTAAAATTTTATTTCAAATATAACATTTTTGGTTTCTTGAAATGTTTATGGAAAGATAATAAAACCGACGCAGCTATTTTTAAAGCGTCTTAATTTCGATATTTTTTTCTTTGCAACATAATTTTTCTATCGCAAAATACGTGATGGAAATAACTTAGTTGAATGGTCTGTTTATGCGCTTCGATAAAATAAAAGTAGGCTATATAAAACAAATTGCGTTGCTAAGAACATGCATTAGTGTTGTTGTTAACAATTAAAAATGGCTCGTGGTAAGGCTGTCTCTGACGAAATAAGAAAAGTGATCATTCACTCACATTTAAAAGGCCAAAATGCTTCCCAAATCGCTGACACTATTAACAAATCGAGGTATACAGTTCGAAATATTATTAAATTGTACAAAACAACGAGATCTGTTGGTCAAAAACCCAGGATTGAAAGTCGACCGCGTTATTCCAACACCAACTTAAGAGCCTTAAAACGGATTATCAAGAGAAATCGGCGTGCTAATTACAACGAATTGAAATTATTGTGGAATCATGCAACAACAAAAAAGTTTTCAAGAGCAACGTAGCGCTTTCAGTGGTGCCGCTTGCCATACGGCTAAAAAAGTAAAATATTGGATGTTAGAAAACATAATTCCAGTTTTAAAGTGGACGTCGAGTAGTCCAGATCTATCGCCGATTGAAACCTTGTGGCATATCATGAAGAAGAAGCTCAGATCGAATTCCGCAAGAACCGTTCCAGAATTGCGAACCCGTCTCCAAGAAATTTGGAACAATTTTACACCAGATGACTGTCAAACATTAGTTGACGCTATGTTAAGACGTATCAAAGCAGTAATCAGTCGAAAAGGCGATGTAACGCAGTGGTAATTTGCTGCTATTTGGTTTTGTTGATTTTTATTAATTGTCTAAACGACATTTTTTAAATATTTTATATTTTTTGGTAGCCTTAAATATTCATACATATTTATATAAAATTATTTATATTAGCCGGTCAAGGTGTTTGCGATTGATTTTAAGCTCACGTTTGCTATAAGTTCGCAAGGTCGAAATTAGTAAATAGTTAAAATTATGATTACGATGCTCACCTTGATTTGTATAATTACCTCGAATTGTTATCTTAAGACTGATACAAATAGTTGTTAATTTTTGTGAATAAACCAGTATTGAGTTCTACACCCAGTAGTTCTTATTGCTCAACCTACTACGGCCAAGCCACCCTTGCCTGTAAACCTATAGTGAGGCTGCTATAGGGTAGTAGGGAATAAAAAAGGTTTAGGGAAAAGCCCTAGATCTTTTCATGGTCCTTCGAGCCGGATTTTCATGGTCCTTCGAGCTTTTAATTGAACCAGGAGTTACCGCCCACGACGCCGTTTCCATCTTCAAATTAAACCAAAGGAGTTGCCGCCCACGACGCCGCCTCCATCTTCAAGTTAAACAAAAGGAGTTGCCGCCCACGATGCCGCCTCCATTTTCAAATTAAACCAAAGGAGTTGCCGCCCACGACGCCGCCTCCATCTTTAAGTAAACCAAAGGAGTTGCCGCCCACGACGCCGCCTCCATCTTCAAGTTAAACAAAAGGAGTTGCCGCCCACGATGCCGCCTCCATCTTCAAATTAAACCAAAGGAGTTGCCGCCCACGACGCCGCCTCCATCTTCAAGTTAAACTAAAGGAGTTGCCGCCCACGACGCCGCCTCCATCTTCGAGTTAAACAAAAGGAGTTGCCGCTTACGACGCCGCCTCCATCTTAAAGTCAAGCCAGGAGTAACCGCCAAAAAGGGCCGTCTCCATCGTCAAGTCAAGTCAGGAGCAACCGCCAAAAAGGGCCGACTCCATCTTCAAATCAAAGCAGCCAAAGCAGACAAGTCAGTCAAAGCAAAGCAGCCAAAGCAATCAAGCCAATCGAAGCAGTCGAGCCAATCAAAGCAGTTAAAGCAGTCAAGCCAGTCAAAGCAGACAAGTCAAGTTAAGGCAGTCAAGCCAATCAAAGCAGTCAAGTCAGTCAAAACAGACAAGTCAGTCAGACCAAGAGAGACCGAGATAGTAGAACTCCAACCCTTAAACATTCCTCCAGAAGAAAGCAGAGAGAGCGGGGAATATGTCTAAACGACATTTTTTAAATATTTTATATTTTTTGGTAGCCCTAAATATTCATACATATTTATATAAAATTATTTATATTAGCCGGTCAAGGTGTTTGCGATTGATTTTAAGCTCACGTTTGCTATAAGTTCGCAAGGTCGAAATTAGTAAATAGTTAAAATTATGATTACGATGCTCACCTGGATTTGTATAATTACCTCGAATTGTTATCTTAAGACTGATATAAATAGTTGTTAATTTTTGTGAATAAACCAGTATTGAGTTCTACACCCAGTAGTTCTTATTGCTCAACCTACTACGGCCAAGCCACCCTTGCCTGTAAACCTATAGTAAGGCTGCTATAGGGTAGTAGGGAATAAAAAAGGTTTAGGGAAAAGCCCTAGATCTTTTCATGGTCGTCGGAGTTCTAATTCTCCCGCTAGCTCCTGCTGGCGGAGGACAATTTTATTTGTTTCTTCCATTGCTTTCTCGATGATGGGCGCGGCGCGGCTGTTTTGGCTTGAAACCATGAAAAGATCTAGGGCTTTTCCCTAAACCTTTTTTATTCCCTATTACCCTATAGCAGCCTCACTATAGGTTTACAGGCAAGGGTGGCTTGGCCGTAAAAGGTTGAGTAGAAAACCACTTGATAGTAGAATTCAATACTGCTTTATTCACAAAAATTAACTACTATTTATATCAGTCTTAAGATAACAATTCGAGGTAATTATAGAAATCAAGGTGAGCATCGTAATCATAATTTTAACTATTTACTAATTTCGACCTTGCGAACTTATAGCAAACGTGAGCTTAAAATCCATCGCAAACACCTTGACCGGCTAATATAAACAATTTTATATAAATATGTATGAATATTTAAAACTTCCAAAAAATGTAAAATATTTTAAAAATGTCGTTTAGACATTAATCGACAGATTTTTTTAATTTTTGTAAGATATTTTTCCTCAGTTATAAAACATGTAGTATTTTAAGCTAATATTAAATAAAAAGATCATATGTTATCAGAAATACCTTTTAGTTTTTAATACGTTTTCGCTAATATGTCAAATTTTATAAAAAATCCTAGTTTTGATAGTTGGGCCAACTTCACTGAGACAGGGCTCGTACATATATTTATTTATTTATCAATTCCTCTTTAAAGAAAGAATTTTAAAATTTCATCAAACATATACTATAAAAAAATTTGTGCGCTGGCTCTCGAGGGATTGGAAATAAAAAGGATTTTAAATTATGTCAATAATTTAAAATCAAATTAAATATGTTCCAAAATAATACATACAACAAAATTATAAGATAATTCCTGTACACATAGATATGCATCTGTATGTGTACATAAGAAGTAATTATTGAAAATTAAATAAGTACAAAGCATATAGGTACGTAGGTACAAATTTTAAGTACAATGATAAGCTATTACAATTAATATTTAACTAATATCTAACCTAATCACAAATAATATCTATCCCAGTTACAAATAAAAAAGAAAAAAAATATAAACATAATATATTCAACATAAAAATAAATAAGATGGCGTTGTGTTCTCGTTTTAGTCTGGAAAGGAACTCCCACAATTTCCACTGCCTTGTTTCGGGTTTGAAAATGAGATATAGGAGGTTGTCTTAAAATAGGCAGTTTGTATACAATTATATTATAGACTCGGCTAATGTCATATATAAAATTCTCAGAAAATTAATTGGCATACAATTTCTGATGTGATAAAACTTATAAATCAGTTTACGAAGGTTTGCATTTGTCACTTCTACATGTTTATCCCATTTGATATTCTGGTCAGTCGTAACACCTTAATATCTGACATGTTCCACTTTATTAAGGAATTCAGTAAATGTACATTTAGCTTAATTGGAGAAGCACTGTTGTGAGTAAATTAATTTTATCGGCCTGATATTGATGAGCATGCAGAATAATAAAACACATAAACTTAGTTTTTTTAATAATAATTGTTAATCGATTTTTATCCAATCATGGCCGTACTTTTGCAAATTCCAGCGTGGCGAGCTTCACTGTTGATTTCTTCCTGTAAAAGGAGTGCTGTATCATCTGCATAAGAAATTAGTTTACTGGATGCAGTGAGGCCTAAAAGGTCATTGATATAGATTGAGAATAAGAGTATGCCAATTACAGTACCTTGCGGAACATCACATAGACCTTTTTTTGGCAGCCAAAATTTAATGTATAAACCTACTGCCTGAGGTAAAATACAATGTCTTTTTATCCTTTAAGGATTGGCGGTATTTTAGCCCCAACCACTTCGCACCCGTTTGGCGGGTATCTTATGCATAAATGCATTTTAATTAATAATGCCTCTACTAACGTATCAGGAATAAATCGAGTTCTACAATAATATTAGGCACACATATTCCCTATATAATAACAAATTTTTGTATACCATCCAATCCCTTTACCGCTCGTCAGATGGGTGATTCACCCTAATGATTTTATAAATTATATTTTTTTTTATATCAGAAAGAAATCAAGTTGCAAAATAAGATTTCACACACATGCTCCCTATTTAATAATAAATTTTCATATACCATCCATTATCCCTTACCGCCCGTTAGAGGGGTGGTTCACCCCTATGAATTTATAAATATTTTTTTTATATCAGAAAGAAATCGAGTTGCAAAATAAGATTCCGCACACATACTCCCTATTTAATAACGAATTGTCACATACCATCCATTGCCCTTTACCGCCCGTCAGAGGGGTGGTTCACCCTTGTGAATTTATAGATAATTTTTTTTTCTAACAGAAAAAAATCGAGTTGCAAAATAAGATTCAGTACACATACTCCCTATTTAATAACGAATTTTCATATACCATCCATTACCCCTTACCGCCCGTCAGAGAAAATTCGTTAATAAATAGGGAGTATGTGTGCTTAAATTTATTTTGCAACTCGATTTCTTTCTAATAGAAAAAAAAATATTTATAAATTCACAAGGGTGAACCACCTCTCCGACGGGCGGTAAGGGATAATGGATATTATACGAAAATTTGTTATTAAATAGAGAGTATGTGTGATAAATCTTATTTTGCAACTCGATTTCTTTCTTTCCTTTGAGGTGAATCACCCCTCTGACGGGCGGTAAGGGGTATTGGATGGTATACAAAAATTTGTTATTATTTAGGAACTATGTGTGCTTAATATTATTGTACAATTCGATTTATTCCTGATGCGTTATTAATTAAAATGCATTTATGCATAAGATACCCGCCAAACAGCTGCGAAGTGGTTGGGGTTAAAATACCGCCAATCCTTAAAAGATAAAAAGACATTGTATTTTACCTCAGGCAGTAGGTTTGTACATAAAATTTTGGCTGCCAAAAAATAGCTGCTAACTTCACGCAAAATCAAATTGGCTGCTGAAACTTTTGGCTGCTATCTTCACACCGGTATAGAACTTTCTCAAATTCACTATAAATCTCGTCTTACACACTGTTCTCGATCTCTTATAATATTTTAATAAATTAAGACATAATCCCCTTATTCCATAGCTACTTAGTTTTTTTTAATATAATGTCATGCAAAACGGTGTCAAACGTTTTAGCTAAATTAATAAACATTACAAGAGGTCTCTTATTTTTATCAATAGAACTATAAATAGGGTTTAATACCTCAAAGAGCGCGTCTTCTGTTGACATTCCCTGTCGGAAATCAAATTGGTTAGATGATAAAATATTATTTTCATCTACGGGTTCTCTGATGCCGTATTCTAATATCTTGGTGATATTGCTAATAAGAGATATTATTGAGCGATAGTTTTCAGGTAAATGCGTCTCTTTTCCTTTATGAACGGGGATAACAACAGTTTTTTTTAATTCAAGTGGTATCTTCCAAGTTGATATTGAAGAATTAAAGATATGTGCAAAAGGCTTGGCTATGTAATCTTTTATATCTTTTAAAGTCCTACTACCAATACCATTCAGTCCAGGTGGAGAGTTATTTTTTAATGAAATTATATTTTTTTGTACTTTCTCCTCTGATACATGCGTCTTAAATAAACTAGGATAATTACTATTATTTGTTAAATTGCTATCATTACTAAGTTTTTTTTAAAAGATAATTTATCAGCAATTTTTTGGCCAATATAAGTATTTATTAAATATACTTCTGATGCAGGCATAATATTATTTCATATGCCACAAAAAGGTATAAATCATTTCACTAGATAAATCCCTTTAGTTATATGTTTAAGTAAGATGTTGTTAATTTTATATGGCAACAATATGTAGTGCTACTCTTAATTGTCTTCACACCCTCTTATCTTTTGAATGCGTTTATATAAAAATTTGAAAATTAGTACAAATCATTAGCAACCTAAATGTTACTTTTTGATCTCTAGCTCATTTTTTAAAACGTCAAAATGGCGGCGAGACGCGATTTTTAATGTCTCTTACTAAATGCTTTAGAGTCCTAGAATATTAAGTCAATACTTCTACCCATAGCCAAATTGCAGCCTTTCAAAAGCTTATTTTTTACCCTTTCTTTCCTATTTAAACTAATTAAACTTTAGGTAACAGAAATGTAATTATTTTACTATAAAAAAAGATGTTAAAAATGTGCACCAATAACTTGAAAACAGTAAAAAAATCTATTGGAGAACTCTTCACGAACATTTTGGAAAGTGACAACATGCATATTGCGACATGCATTAATTATTCTTTGACGTAGATTGAAGATAGAGTCTGTCTGAGTGTTGTTGACTTTTTGTTTCAAGTAGCTTCATAAAAAAAGTCTTGAGGTGTAAGATCGGGCGACCTGGCTGGCCACTCGGTAGGCCTTCGATGACCAATCCATCGATTAGGGTAAGTACTAGTCAAATATTGTCTTGAATTTCTGCTAAAGTGAGGCGATGGCCTATCTTGTTGAAAAACTATTTTCAACTTTAATTCATGAGGATGGTCTTTAATAATCTTAAGGATCAATTGTTCTACTGCATTTTCCAACATGTTTAAGTGAAGGTCCCCTGTCAAATATTGGTCTAAAAAGAGAGGATCAACGATGTGGTTCCCTAATATGCCAGCCCACATAGTTATTTTTTTTTGATACTGTGTGTGTGTTTCACGAAATATGTGGCGATTTACGTCGCTTCAATAACGGAAATATTGTCTATGAACATTACCATTCAAAAAAAAGGACATTCATCACTGAAATAAATGTTCTTCACATAAGCAATCTGCGGTCCTATTCTCTCGGTCATTACTTCGCATAAATCCATACGTCGATCAGGATCATCTTCTGTCAATTAATAAATGATTTGAATTTTATACGGATTTATGTTTTTGAAGTACCCTTTTTACAGTAGCAGAAGATACATCACACGTGTCACCAACTGTGGAAGTAGACTATTGTGGATCTCTTACCATAGCTGCTATATTATCCACCTGTTTTTCTTCTGGATAGCTGAGATGCCCTGGATTCTTCTTACTGGCAATACTACCTATCTCGGTAAACTTCTGAAATAGCTCGCGAATATATTTTCGACATACGAGTCATGCCAGGAAAGCAAACATTAAAAATTCATTCCGTCTCATGTACATTACGATTGCCACCATAAATGAAAATGATTTCAATTTTTTAGCAAGGGGATGTGCGTCAGGCATTCTCGATTAAATCAAGGTACAAATAAAATTGCACTGAATAAAATAGCAAAAATATTTTCTCTTTTCGGTATTATTCGCTTTTAAAGGTATTGGCAAGCCAAATAGGTTTTTGTGTAGAACAGTTACTTTTATGATACTAATGTGACATTGACATTGACCAAAAATACAAACTTTACAAACAACAACACACCTACAAACAAATTACACCTGAACAGAAAAGTAAAAAAAATAAAAAAAAAGATTTTGAAAGACTGCCATTTTGGTATGGGTAGAAGTAATAACTTAATATTCTAAGACCATAAAGCATTTAATGGAAGCATTTAAATGATGTATTGCATGACTCCCGTTTCTATTTAATTTTATTTTTCAAAATGGTGTCACGCCGCCATTGTCTTGCAAAATAAGCTATGGACCAAAAAGTAGTATTTAGATTGCTAATGATGTGTGCAAAATTTCAAATTTCTATATAAACGCAGTCACAATATAAAAAGAGGGAGAGGAAGACAATTAAGAGCCGCACTGAATAATTTTTTTAGTATACTCGTATAAGTTTTTAGTCCACATTTCCTAACAATAAAAAACAGTTTATTATCATTTGTCAGTATGTGAACCAAACTTTCCAATAATACTAAAAATTTATTGATTACTAGATTTTGTAAGCCTAGTGTAGAATATTTCATTAATACTAAGGGCGTATCTTTCTCGATATAAGGAATGATTTGTGGCTAATTTTGCTGATTTCAAAAATTATGTATTAATCACTGATTTTGATAAGAATATCGGAGACCTAACTTATAGACAAACTTTAATGCAAATATCATTTATATCACTTTCATTTCTCAAAACGGATCCAGTAGCTGCGGTCGCGGTGTCGCGCTATAGTTTAAATAGGGCATATATAATTCTTGGTTACGGTGATCGTATATTTATTGAGTTAATGGGAGTGAAGTTGAAACAGATGGATAGGCCATATAATATATAATAAATTAATAAGATGGCCTTCATGGTCGACAAACCTTAATCCATGTGATTTTTATTGAACGTATACAAGATGTTGCGGAAATAATTCGAGGATAACGTTCCCTTCTCACGGGATGCACAAATTCGTAGATACGTCGAGCTACAGTTTGTGTAAACGAATTCAGTGGTGGTCACTTTAAGCAATTTTTGTTAGAATTTAACTTATTAAATAAGGGGTTTTTGCCTATAGGCTTATTTTATTTTCGACATTATTTAAATTGACCATGTTTTTGCGTTTTCGAGAAAATGGTAAACCCCAACTTAAAAAACACCCTGTATTTTATAACTTACCAATCATAAATAATTAAAGTCAATTCTTAAATGATTATTTAAATTCAATCACCTCCAGCTAACCTCACTTTAATATGTCAAATGGGAACCCCCATCGTGTGATACATCATAGTAAGCAGCGTAAAATTCTCTATTCAACGGTACCAAAAAAAAATGAAATCGGTAAATGTGTAATTTTGGATCTGTATTCAAGCTAAGTAGAGCAAAAAAATTAAAAATGCTTTTAAGCACCAAATAAAGAACATTATTTAACATTTCACATTAATTATGCATAACTTAAATGGATATAGTATCTTTATAATAGGTCTTACTATACAAGTATTAATGCACATATTGTAGTGTTTTTACCGTTCGTTTAGGTGTGAATATTGGTTGTGTATAGTGGACGTGATGTACATACTGGCCCCCAAACAGAAATCTCTTCTGGATTTTTTTTAAAGTAGTATTTCCAATTTATACTGCCAGTATTTGCTCTAGAGGTTTTCATATTATCTTATTGTAAAGCTGGAATAATGCAAAAATACAAGAAAATATATTGTCGAAGTATTTAACTTAACACAGCTGCACTACATATAACGCCCTGCATTAATTCATAATGCTCACGTAGCTGAGTATTTAAATGTTTCTAGTGAGCAATTTGATCTATGTTTATGTCTTAATTTAGATTTTTAATATCCATGTTTAAAAAGGTTTTACCGATTACCTCACTTTTGCACTAGTAACTTATTAAGAAATTAAATTACTTTTGATTTCGCCTCCTTATAATATTCCTTACATAATCCCACAAATAAATTACACATTTCCCCCAAAGCATAATTAGTTATAGCAAGTTGTTATATAAGACTATATGTATATTAATCTATTGTCCCTTAGAAAATTGTCGGCTTAAAAATAGTAAGAGTTATAGGCTAAATAGTTTAAGTTAATTAGTTTATTTAGGATTCAACATTAATTTACTATATTATTTTCACCTATAGTGTCAAGCTTTTAGTAGTCCGCATGTTGTTTAAGAGCCTCATTTACCTCCAATTTAGGCTGATCAGTAAATAAAATAATAAGAGGAGCAAGATTGTAAATAGAGAGAAGAACAAGAAGAATGAGATCTAAAACTTAAGTAAGAATAAGAAGAACTAGACTATAATATAAGAAAAGACTTAATTAAGACTGAATTTAAAAGATGACCATAAAAAGGAACTAGACAATTAAAATAGAAAACAAAAGAAATTAGATTTATAATTTAGGAAAGATCTAGAAATGCAATATAACTAATAACTAATGAACTATAACTTTAAAGCAACCGTTGATGAAGAATTGTGGCATGTAAAGGGTGTTTCAATAAAAATGCAAGATTTGAAATATGCGCCATGTTCAACAGTCATAATGTCACATGATTATGGCGTGATAGTTGACAGATGGGAGTTAGTAAGCATAGAATATTAAACGGTAGATCAAAGCGTCTTAATTGTCAAAAATTATTATCAAAACAGTGAAAGTTTAACTGTCATATTCGTAAAATTCGTCCACCGTTCGGTCGAAATATTATTTTTATTATCTACTGTGAAAAGAATTACCAAAAAACTCGAAGTCCAAAATCTATCTATCCTATATAATCCAACTGACTCAAAAACTTCTATTATCACACCATAAATATAGCGAAAGGGAATTCACCAATTGAATTCTTGGGCAACCTGCTGATTTCGCAAACAAGATAATTTTCAGTAATAAAGCTCAGAAAATCCACGAATGATTTATCAGAAAGCAATGCATCCAGAACGTGTCACTGTATTTTGTACATTATGATTTGAAGGAATAATTGGATAATTTTTTTTTAAATAAAGGAGGAAACGCAGTAACGGTAAATGGCAAAAGAGTTATCGTGCTGCACAGTTTCTTGTGCCTTATTTCGAACCTTTTGATCTTGATGTCATTTGATTATAGCAAGACTGTGCCGTATGTCATATCCCCCGTGAAACATTGACGATCTTGCACGCGTTTGTTCCTGGTCGTGTAATTTCCTGATTTAGTGACCAGAATTGACCTCTACATTCTTGGGATTTAACGCCTTTAGACTTCTGGCTCTGTGGGTATCTGAAGTCTCACATTTATGCCAATAAACCTGCAACCATCAAAGCACTGAAAGCCGAAATTAGACCCTATATTATTAAAATACCAACACGTGTATGCAATAATGTTATTGAAAATTTTTTCAAAAGGATACGCATATGCGAGCAAAGACGTGATACCCATTTACAAGAAATTTTGTTTATAAATAATTCATAAATGCATATTTTCTAAATCAATAGATATTGCAATATTTTAACACACAAAATCAGATTTTTTATTGAACACTAAAATGTTGCGCTCTTATTAAAACACCCCTTACATAGAGATTTCAAAAATACTCTACTATCCTCACCTAATTACCAAAAGATGATATTTTTTAATAAAAATGTAATACTTTGTGACATCAGAACACACTAAAAACGAAAATTGCCATATAAAATTTGGTTAGTTCCACGTTTTCTGGCAAACAGCTCGACGGAAAATAACGACTCTATACTGAAATATCAGATTACCATTTTATTAGAGAATTTTCCGCTGCATTTATATAGTTGCTGCAAAAGCAAAGTTATAAAATTAAAGAATATTCAGTCACGTCGAAAATGTTAATGTACTTTGCTTATCTTTATGCTATAAAATTTGAGAAGATTTAGAATTATGCCATATCGGTTTCTTTTAAAAATGAAAGAAATATTTTAGGAATAAAATATGTTTTTATTTGAAATTGTTTTGATTTTAAATTTAATAATAGGTCTTAACAATACAAAAGTAGTTGGAAGAAACAAATTAATCCAAAATAAGAAAAAAAATATTTTCAGTCGAAGTATAATTATATCTCGAAAATAAATTTAAAAAAACTTAACTAAAATTAAAACTTATAGTATTTATTTTAGTAGATTTTATTTTAAATTGCGGAACACAAAAATTTAATTTTTCTAGCGATTATTATTATTTATTCAAACTCATTTTAAACTTGTTTTAAATTCATGACCCATCTCAAAATAAAACTAACAAATGGTTAGCTAATTATAAGGTTTGGTAAAGTAAAATGTCTGTGTCCTTTTTTCTATTTGTAATTACATCCTCTAATGCCGATCTGCTTAAAAATTCTTTCCGTTGCATCAAAATTGTGCTAAAACGAGAATTCTTTATTTTTGCGTACTTTATAAGTTCAAACCAATTTTCTGGAATGAGAATATTTTAATATTTCTTGGTCCATGATTCTATAATTTCAAACTCTAAATCATTGGGCAAAAATCAAGCATTTATTTTTTAATGCTCTGAAAGTAACAATTTTTGGTCATTCATCTCCACAGCCTTTGCAGGATCTTGGATAAGCTAAAGAAGCAGAAGAGACAAATTTGTTACAAACAACTAATGTTACAATTTTGACCAGTGTAAGAAATTGAGAATAAAATGGTGTTTCCATGATTAGAAGAATACTTCTTGCTAGCAGTTCAGCAGTTGGAGCAGATTCAGCAGTTGAGCAGTAGACGTAAAAAAAACCATCCAAAACGGCGGACAACTTGCCGGGCAGCTGGGGGCGTTGAGGGACCAGTTAAACGACAATAAAAATCAAGAAAACTCATGAAAAAGGCCAAGAAAAGATGCAAACATCTCCTCCCCGCGAGAGGAGGAGATGCAGCAATCTGAGGACTGAAATAAACACCGATACGGAGGAGCCTGGTCCTTTAACGCTCCCAGATGCTACGATAAATAGTAATCCGAGGAAGCGAGACACAACATCTGAAAAAAATCAACTAGGTATTTATGCCACTTAACAATTTATCAATCGCGGGCAAAAAGAGGAGTGCTGAACCTGGCAGCTCAAAAATACCTAAAGTGGTCATTAGAGACACCACGAACTAGGCCAAAAAATACCAAACAATCATGGAAAATAAAATAAATATAGTAAAGGTCCAAAAGGAGAGGCACTTTTCCCAAAATCCGCACAGGATCACAGAAATCTGACTGCTCTCCTCAAGGAGAGGGAGATGAAATTTCACTCCTTCTTCCTTGAGGGCAGGAAACTTAATGTTATCCTGAGAGGTTTCGATAGAAACTTCGACCTAAAAGAAATCGAAGATAAACTGAACCGGATGGGATTCGAGCCCGAAGAAATGGGCTGGTTTAACACCGCCCCAGGTCGCAAAAGGCAAATGGATCTCATCCGGTTCCTAATCAAAAAAGAACAAGAAGATATCTACAAGGTTGATAACCTCCTGATCATAAAGGTCCGAGTGGAGCACCTTAAAACATTTAAAATTAATAACATAAGGCACGTGGGACAGTGCCACCGCCGTCAGGAATTTGGACACGCCGCGAGCAATTGCAACACGGGGCCGCATTGCCATAATTGCAAAGGTAAACACATATATTTAGAATGCAATTGCGGCGGCGACCATCCGGCCAGTTATTGACGCTGTCCCAAAAATCCAAATTACATAAACAGCAAGAAAAACTTCGCCGAAGCACAAAAAAGAGAGCCCACCTCGGGCCCGACGTTCAGAGGCTATAAAAGTACCCGCATTAGAAACCAAACAGGCTAAACTACCAATACAGAACAACACATTATTAACTCTTCTTTCCCTGCTGGAGGATGAAAATAATCAAAAATTAGACAACCTAATCCTAAAACTAAATAAGTTGACATCTAATCCGGCATTCAAATTATGATTGCTCTAAAATCTTCGACACTTCATGAAAAAAAAAATAATAATAATAATAATAATTATTAATACACAACACGGCAAAAAACTGTCGAGCTGGGTGGGCGTGACCTAAACCCGTGAGCCCGACCAATTCCAGCCGCCCACCCAGCACATAAATATGACCAACACTTCCATATCCTACTCAAGTCAATTCCCTTATTCCGTGCCGTCAACAGCTAGAGCACCTCGATGCGACCAGGAAAAAAGAGATAGGCGCCTAAAAAACGTAAACAAACAGCATCAAAAAACCGGCAAGAGCCACACGATGCTAGGCCCAAACATGCACAAAACCCAATTTGGTATTAAAATAGTGTATTCCAAAATTAAAAAAAAACAAATCCCTTTTATAGTAGGCAACAGATGGAAATGTTTGGGACCATTCCTAGGACGCTTTCTTGTAGTTATCAACATTTTTACCATATCACCTTGTTACATTCAAATTTAGGCTTGTGTCAAATTTAGGTAATGTAACAAGAATTTAAAATAAATTTAAGCTGTATATTGGACCTAACTTAGATTTTAATTTTTTATTAATAAGTAATACTTGATAATTTTTCATCGAGGTTTATCTTGAAATTTTGCAGTTTTTCACCGGTCTAAAGTGAGATATATTTGTGATTTGTGATATCCAAATATAGCAACTGTTTTGAAGGTCAATGTGTGCCTAATATTTAGAACAAAATGTCAACTATCAACTAGGTAGAAATATTCTCTTTTCATTAAAATCTTCCGAGTTAAAGCTGCTGCCACATTTTCTTTTAGATGTATATGTAATCAAAATTAAGACAACTTTTCGTAAAAGAATTACTTTTCGAATCTTGTATATTATTGTTGCAAATAGTAACTCAATATCATTATTATTAGCCCAACTTACCTTCAGAATTCAAATTTTTAACACCCAAAAATCAAAACGAGTAGTAACAACGTTAAAATAAGTAATGTTGGTGACTATTCACCTGGGAATTGCCAAAATAGATCTGATGTATTATGATGTGTACTGTAGCATCGAATATTGGTTATAAATACTATTATGGCAATCTATCGGTAAACATAGTAACATTGGTCTTTATTCATTGCTGTATTTTCTGTGCAGTATTTAAAAAAAACCCAATTTAGGTAATAGTTTAGCCTTTATTAGGGATTATAGGTAGGTGAGGACTATAACCTATGCTGTGGATATTGTTGATGTCATTAGTTGTGAGTTGAACAACATACCTATTATAGAAAGGCCTATGTTCATCATCTAAAATGTTTAGCGAATTAAATCAAATTGAATTTGTCCGCTTTAAGTCTAAAGATAATAATATTGTAACGACTAAGTCTACGTTCAAACGATACCCATTTTCTTTCTAATTCTATTACTTTTACATTTGTTTCAGTAAATTCCTACTGTATATCTTTTGCAGAATTAAGGATTTCCTGCTTAATAATTTTTGTTGTACTCTTTAGCAGCTTAATATATTAACCATCAATAATCGCGCTATTTTACTACCTTAGAATGGATACTCTGGTCTGACAGACCGATATATTCATAAAATTTAAATATTAAGATGTTTGGAAGCAAACATAAAATTATTTCTTTAGGCAAATACAAATTTAGTAATTATTTTAACATATTTTTGTCTAAACTAAATAAAACAAATTATTATTAACAAACAAATTATAAAGAAAAATAAAAAGGTAGATATTTATTTAAATTGCATTGGGAAAAAGATTAGTTTAATCATTAGGAGCAAAATGAGTTTCTTTGCAACCTTAACGTATTGTAGCAAGTGCGTAGTGCTCTAAACAATCACTTCATATGTGCTGGATATAAAGCAGTAAAATATTGTTTTATGATTTTTTTTCCAGTTAAACTATTTATATCTTCGTTGCTTTTGTGCCTGCTCCTTTTTTGTCTTGCCTTATTTCGCAAATTTCTTGCAATCGCAATTTTATTGTCATGAGAAGAGAGGAGAGTAGCTCTATTTTTCAGTTGTGGACGTATCAAAGAATTCACTTAATTCCAAAGTAGTTTCGACGAAGTAAAGAAGTGTACTATGGTTATCTCCAGTCATGTTTGTCATATGGCATAATGTGTTGGGGTAACTGTTCTAGAAGTGGTGAAGTTCTTACGGCCCAGAAAAAAATAATTAGAACTATTTTATTTAAGCCTTATACATTTTCTTGTAGAACACTCTTTCCAGACTTGAAAATTATGCTATTTCCTTGCCTATTTATTTTCAACTCGGTCATGCATATAAAGCGTAACCTGTCTGACTATTCTTTGTCTAGAGGTACCCACTATGAACTCAAGGTTAACTTAAATTTGGATTTACCCAAACATAAATTAACCAAAGTTTCAAACAGCCCAGTAGTTTTACCCATTAAATTATACAATAATCTTCCCATTAAAATAAAAAAAAATTGAGAAGATTAATAATTTTAATGCTTCATTGAAAAGAATTTTAATTAAAAATTCCTTTTATATGGTAACAGAATATCTAAATTGCAGCGTCTCATCCTTACTCCCATAATTCGTATTTATTTGTTAAAAGCTGTAGTTTTCTTATATTCTTAATCTTTAGTTAATTGTAGATTTTTTATTGTTTTTTCTTAAGGCCTTTTAAAATGTTAAAATGTTTAGATCTTATAGTTTTATTTTTTGACATTATCCGATACTTATTTGTACAAGTCTATGGAAATAAATATTTGAGTATTGAGTATTGAGTTCATATATCAATACAAATGACTTCATATATCCGGAATATCTTAGTGTTTTAGTCACAAGAGTTGCTCCAGGTGTATTGATGGGTTAAATGCTTTAAAATTTGACGTTGAGATTAGTTGTTTAATTTGTGCAAAATCTACCGGATTGGTGGAAAAATTCTTTCCAAGAGATAATTCGTGGTATGAAATATGTTAAATGCGATTATCATATTTATTGATGATTTTTATATTTCAGTTAAAATTTTTCGACATAATTTAATTATTTAATATTTAATTAGTGTGACTGATCACATTTAAGGGCTATGATACATAGAAATTTGGAGATTTATTTTGCACCCAACTAGCAAAATTGCTTACATTAGTATAGGTTTTCAACAACTTTAGATTTTACCACCATCTCCACAGCACGAATTTAATTCTGTTAACTATTTTTATGGATATATTTTTAAGATAATTGACAATTAACAAAACTTTTTTGGCTTCACTGGCATATTTTCGTAACTTCAAATCGTCTTTCGTATCATCAAAAAAAGTTTAGTATAGATATTCAATAGCCTTATTAAAAAACACTTTTGAACTGAAAAATTGATTATAAAATCCAGAAGTGTAATAATAAATAGGGTGTATCATTTAAATCTGCAACATTTATGGCGTCTTTTGTTCTTGATGTAAAGGTTTTTTAATTACGATTTTAAAATTTCAAAGTTAAAAACATCGATTTGCTATCTTGAATTTCTTGTGAACTATGGAAAATGCTGTTTTTCTTCTTGAATGTATAAATCTGTACATATCTGCCTCTCCTTGCTAAATCCTTTTTTTTCCATTATACGCATAAAAATAAATCAAAAAATTCCTGTTAACATGGGTCCGCAAACGCTTCCTAAAGGAGTTATTCCTTTTTTAATAAGACACCTTAAAGATGATTTTTTTCTATAACTTAAATTATAAGATGGTAGTTAAAATACTAAATAAAAAAAATTAAAAATTTTAGTCAGTGCCGTCACATACGGAAGTTGGTAGGGGTTAAAACTTCCCAATTTCTTTTACGCTCTAGATTATTGCGATTTTACGTAAAAAAGGTACTCTTAGATCCATACGATAAAACGTTATATTTACGAAAAAATTTATATTGAAAATAACTTTAATTTCCGTATGTTTTCTGATGAAAATTAGGTACTCATTCCATACAGAAAAAAAAATTAAATTAAAAAAAAATATTCTAAATTATTACTATTAGCATCACGACAAGCTGCTAATCTTTTTATTAGATTACGATGCACTCGTGGAAGAATTCTTGGATTGTTTTTAACTGTTTGAAATTTTCCTGAAGAACTTTCTCTATTTTTTATCTAAGAACATTAATATTGGGTATTGGGCGAGAATAAACGAGCTGTTTTATGTATCCCTAGAAGTAAAAATCAAGGGGGCTTAGGTCAGAAGACGCCATCACGTCCAAGCCCTATCGTGCATAAACCACATTTGTGCTCGTAATAAAAGAGGAAGATTTTCTTATAGCGGCGGTAATTCATTTTGTAAAAATAATTTGTAGTTTTTGCCATTTAGCCGCTGCGGTAAAAGTACGGGTTTTAATAAATGTATATCGATAAATGTAATTCTCGCTCACACATTTAAAGAAAACTGCTGCTGATGAGCTCTATGTACCATAGAATGGGGATTCTCATCTGCCCATACATGGTTGTCATGGAGTTTAAAAACTTGTCAGTATGTAAATTTTTTTTCGAAATTTTCAACGGCAAGGCGTTATTCATCGAGCCATTTATAAAATTGAACACAAAGTGGAAAATGTCGCTCTTCTAATGCATGAACTCGTTGAATATGATAAGGGTGTATTAACAGCTCGTGCAAAATTCTCCATACAGTTACCGAGAGGTTCCTCCTTTATTTGCGATTATGCGGGTACTTAATAATGGATCTGCTTTAACACAATCTAACACTCGTTATTCCAATGCTAGAACTCTGGCATTTCTTAGTCATCCAACAACTTCCTGTCTTTGAGAAGATCCTAGAATAAAATATAAGTAGTTATTATGCACACCTTTTTCCTACATTTTAGGATTAACCTCTTTCCCTTAAGTTACGATCTACTCTTAAAAATTGTTACAGGTTAAAATTGGCATTTTATACTCTTTATTAAAAGCACTGATTACAGTTATATTTTCAAAATAGATATTTTACAAATATTAATGATTGGTACTAGTAATGCCGTCTCTGTAATAGCCTCCCAAGTAACCCATAGTTCTGTTCTCTAGCCATTTCAAATAACAGTGTTCTTTCTTTTTAATGACACATTTAGTCTTGTACATTTCAGCTTCATATTGTACTGGTTGTTAATGAAATTTTATTTATACTCTTATAAAACCCGGTTCTGGACTAAAGAAATATTTTAGAATTTAAATTATATCCCATATTGATTATTCCATACTTTATTTAATTATTTTATAACGAATAATGATTAATTGGGCATGTACAATTATTGTGTATGTTGTACTGTCCATAGTACAATAACTTTACTGATTTTGGCTTGACCATACCAGATATGCTGATTGATTTTACTCGGACTGACCTAGCTAATTTTTGTCTCTTTTTATCTTATGTAAATATTAGTTTTCTTGGAAGATAGCAAGAAGTTACTGGTCTAGGGAAAATCGAAATTGATTGTCATAGTGACACATATTTATTTTTTTATAAAAGGTTTTATGGTACTTATAAAAAAAGTTAAGTTATTTTCGATTGGCAATACATTTTGTGCGTGATTGCTTAAATACGGGTTTGACCTCTGCGGTCGTTCCTTTTTCCAGACCGCCATCATGAAGTGAAGAGTGCTTTAGTTCTTTTTGAAATTCGTGTGAATTTTACCCATATGGGGATATAATTGACTTTACTCTATTTCAGAAGTGTGTAGAGCAATAAAACCTCATTAGGTATGCAAAAGTGGTACCTGGTGATCCACCAATATTTTATGCCACTACCTTAGTTGGGTATTAGTTTCAATGTAAAATTCTTTCTTTTCGTTGATTGCAGGTAGTGCCACCCGGTTTTGGGTCAATTTATGAGTTTTGCCCATTGTTACCCACTGATAAATATTGAAAACGGTTCGCCAAAGGCGTGCAACTGGGACTTGTTTTTTACCTTATAATTAATGTACTTAAATGCTATTTTATTTTAGAAAGTTACTTTTGTTTAAATGGAATAATATATTTTTTTCACAAATTTATTGAACATAATATGTAGAGTAAAACAGTTGAAAATGTCACTGATCTGGCACTTTTTGAACAGTGTATAACAATTTTAAATTATAATAGATTGTAGTCTTCTTCGTCATCTGACGAACTGTCATCACCTCTTGACATTATAATTAAAGGATCGACTGTCTGATCGATGAGGTTGTCAAGATCCCACATTTTGTCCTCTTGCTTAATTACATGCTGGACTGCTTTTCGCCAATTCTCTGGTGTCGCTTCCGTAATGGCTTGATCAAACAGTAGCTTAACATCTTTCATTTTAAAAGTCGTGTTTTGTCTTGCTACAAATCCTTTTACCTGCGCCCATATCAGTTCTATAGGATTTAGTTCGCAATGATATGGCGGTAAGCGCAGTACAGGTATATTATATTTTTCGGCTATATCTTCCACGGCGTATTTCATGTAACGAGTTTTGTGTAAGTTTGCTATTGCCAGCAGTTCTTTTTTTATCAAATTTGCTTCAAACGCAATACCTTTTGCAGTCAGCCAATCGATAATTTCTTGCTTTCTCCAACTTGAAGTTGGCGTCTTCTCTATTCGCCGTGAATGATAGCTTGCGTTATCCATAACCACCACCGAATTAGCCGGAAGAAATTTTATCATTTCACCAAAATAGTCCTCGAAAACGTCTGAGTTCATGTCTTCATGGTAATCTCCTGTGCGAGTCGACTCAAAGGTTAGCAGACCTTCTTTTAAAAATCCCTCTTCGCTTCCAATATGTGTGATTATAAGTCTTTTTCCTTTTCCCGAAGGTACTTTAATACCCGTAGACAGGCCTTCTATGAAAGCTTGGCGAGCACTGGTTATATTTTTGTCTTGCCACATTTTTTGGACTATATAACCTTCGTTAATCCACGTCTCATCAAGATAAAAAACTTTCTTTTGCTCCCTGCGGTACTGCTTGATACTTCTCAAGTATTGTCGTCTACAACAAACAATTTCGTCGCTCTCCAGTAAAAGTGCTTTGCGGTTATGCTTTTCCCAGGCAAAATCCATATTTTTTAAAGTTTTCCATAAAAGTTTTCTACTTATCAACGGAATACTGTCATCTCGGCCAAGCTCCATTAAAATTTTGTCTAGGGTGGGTATTTCCTTTTTAAAATAAAAAGAGTGAACTTTTCTTCAAATTATACATTTAGCATTTTCATCAAGGACTTTTGTAGGTCGTCCTAGCTTTTGCTTGGGAGATTCCACTTGACCTGCTACTTTTCTTTCCCGCAACAATTTGAAAATGGTGGACTTTCCAATTCCACTCATTCGAGAACATTTTTCAACAATTTCTTGCACAGTAAAACTAGGGTAATCGTGTTTTATGCAATCATGTACATTAAAAATAATAACTTTTTCACTTAGCGATAGTGGAGAATTTTTAGTACATCTTTTCGTTGGACTGAATACCTCCATTTTTTAAATATTGGGATAATAATATTGTGATTACACTACAGCGTAGCAGTGACTACTAACGTTTAAAATATGATTTAAAAGTATTTATAGTCTGTATATATTACCTGACCCCATTTTTGCATGTTACAAAGCGTTAAAAGATAGGTACCTATACAAAAGGATTAAAAGTATTTATTTAGTATTTAATCTCTTTCAAAATAAAGGCATTTAATCCGTGAAAATTAAATTCATAAATAATAAGTACCTGCGCCTATGAACTACCACGAAATATAGCCAAACAGAATGGAATTCCCCAGTTTATTGCTCTATACACTTCTGAAATAGAGTATAAATGTGGTGATAGTAAATCAACTTTTTGAGCGTAATGCTATAATTTGTTGTTTTGTTGAATTTACTGGCCTTTATGGCGATTTAAAACCTAATAATTTTTCACGTGCCCTCAAACATCGGCAAAATGGCGGTCCTGATTGGCATTGGCAGGGGACAATTTAATTAGCAAGCTACATAACATGGATTTGGACGGATTTTTTTTGTACGGACCTGATTTCTTCACATGGTACTTTTATTTTGGGGTTATGTACTCTACTGGCTCTAATCTAGAGGATATTTTAAACAACTGTGAGCTAACGTCTAACCTAGACCACTACCAGAGCTTGGCGTTTTGTGAAGTGGAAGAGGTGAAACTTGGAAGCCTGCAGTTTTTCTTTGCCTGGGAATTGGATGTCTGGGAGAGTCTCGAATCTGAAGTAGTCTGCTGTGTGTGGAGCTAAGTGACACAACATAACATTTTTTTTTATTCACTTATTTTATTTTTATTATCACAACTGTTATCTTTTGAGTTGAGATACATACATTTATGACTTTACAATCTGAGCGGGGTGAAGCCGAATTGTGGTGGTTAGGGGATGTAATTATTTTTCTCATTCAAAGGCTGGATATACTTATATTATTTTAATAATCCAAGGCCCACCAGGTTCGACTGTACTTTGTCTCAAAAGTTTATTTAAAATTTTATTGACGTTATTTAATCGATGCTATTTTATTATTGAATATTACTGATAAGAGTACATATATATGTGACAAGTGACTCCTGTGAGGTAAGACGCAGCCGGCTTCGTAGTACTACGAGTATATACTTGGTTTATATTATTTATTTTCAGACTACTCCTAAGATGTCAAATTTTCTCAGATTAGCTAGTAAATATTAGAGTAAACTAATAAAAAGGTAATTTTGATTGGCGAAGCTTTAACAGTTAGGGTTGTCATTTTTTTTTTTTGCTTAGGCCAATGTCCGTGGCGGGATATACCGGGCCATATAAATTGTTAATTGTAATGTTTAATTCGAATTGAAGCTTCCTTCCCCAAAAGGTTTGGGTGTAACATAATTTATTTTATTTGACAACCACACTTTTGATTGTGTGATTTTTTTTAGATATATTTCTTATAGATATATTTCTTATAAGCATGGTCACGAATGACAGTGCACCATTCTGGAAAATTTAATTTTATGGCACATTATCTGTTGACAACTTTGTTTTTCTTGTAATAAGAAACTTAAATGTTGTGGTTCCTTATTACCAACTTAAAAACTTATTCCTCTTAAAGATAAATAAATTAACATAACATAATTCGCTGTGATAATCAAGACTTAAATAAAATTGTTATTTTCTGTTGTTATTTTGTTGTTCACTTGAGTTGAGTAGGTTAGAATATCATAGGTAATTTGGAAACAATAGTGTATACTGACTTGACTTTGATTTTGTTTTCCAAGTTTCGTTTTGAACTTGCCTAAATAAATTTTGATAAATATTGGGCATCCTTTGGGATTATATAAAATCCAAAACTTGGTGGCGCCATACTGATTTTGACATTTATTTGGGTAACTCTTGGGTAGTTACTACCTAAGAAATTTTGGTTCATTTGGTTGAGAAAGAAGCTAGAACCCACATCGGCTTGAGCTAGCAGCATTGTAAAGGATTCCTTCTCTGGGCGTTTCAGGTAAGAGGGGTTAAGTTCCTCCGGGTATCAACAACTTTTGGAGACCCTCTTAAGGCCATAAATCTTTAACTATTTTTAGTACTTCTTTTCTTTTGATTAACTTGGCATTCATCGGTTTACCATTTGTATTTTATTTAAAAAAAAAAGTTATAACAAAATACCGAACGATGTGGCACTTGTCGATAAGGAAATGCTTTTTAATACAACCGTCTTGGTTCCATACAATCACCAAAAGCCCTTCCATACATAATATGAATATCAGCTTGTTCTTCATACGTAAAATTCGTTTTTGCTTTTTAAACTCATTACACAGCAAGTCAACTTTTGAAAAACACTCTTCTATTTGATCACTATGGCTAAGTCAAGCGTATTTTACAATCATCAGACAACCTATACAACCTACAAAACATGGAAACACCATAATAAATGTCGTAAGGTATTAAACGCATTATTCTGTCCATGATATTAGAAAATGTTTTTATGGAAGGTATTTACGATACACGATTTGAAATTAGGTACTGAACTTCGTTTTAAATGTGTACTAATTTTAATAAGAATAAACCGGATGAACCAGAAAAATCAACTTTTTCGTAAATGGAATGCTTTATCGAAATGAACTAGGAGTGCCTTTTTTACGTAAAAAACTCCAAAGTTATATAATTTTCCAATAAAATTGCAATAACCTAAAGCGCAAAATAAAATTGAAATATTTTAACTTCCACCCACCCCCGGATGTGACACTACTGACTAAAATTTTAAATTTTTTTATATAGTATTTTAACTACAATCTATTATTTTACAGTACACTAATTCTCAAAATTTTATTGCAAACGGTTTTAAAGTTATAGAGAAACAATCGTCTTTAAGGTGTCTTAATAAAAAGGGAATAACTCCCTTAGGAAGCGTTTTCGGACCCATGTTAATAAGAATATTTTGTCTTATTTTTATGCCAATATTTCGCCCTCGAAAGGATGCCACTTACTTTTAAATCACGCTGTATGGTGATAGCTTTTCAGTTACATAAAAGTATTTACAAATTATGCATATTAACATGTTCTCCAACAAAAACAGATGTTGAGCGTAAAACGAACACTCTACTTTGACATATTACTCTCAACTAAAAAACTTGACCCTACTGCGACCCTCATCAAACGTTAAAACCGTCTGGCTCGTTTCATTTAATATGTAAATTGCTTGTATTCTTAGCATGACTACTGCTTTGTAATACCTTTGTATATTTTCTTTTTTTATATTTTATTAACTGCACAGCTTTTTTATAGATATAAATTAATTAGGATTTTGCTGTAGTTTTTATTTCTATAAGCATACATGTATCCTTATTATTTAAAATATCCATATTTGAATGAAAACGTTAAACAAACTAGGTTGAAAACATAAAAACTCGAATATTAATTTTTTCCCGCTTTTCAGAGAAAATATGAATGGCCAAATTATACCGCTTTAATTTTTCGTTTCTTTCAAAGATGTCTGAAAGGCTTGTTTTTTATTAATCATTTTAAATAAAAATTTGCAACTTTTTATTTAAAAAAAGAACAATGCATGCAAAACCTCAATAATTATATTGCATAGTTTGTTCTTACATTATTCGGTAAAGTAAAAATGTTTAAATTATAAAAATCCTAAAATATAATAAAACTAAAATAATCATAATATTTGTTTAATTAAAATCGTATTGTCAAAATTAGATATAATGCACTTAATATAATACAACAAAAATTACAAAACTTAATAAAAAAACAAACTAGAATCACAATAACAAATTACTTCAAAATTTCCCAAATATAAGTAAAGATGTTAGGAAAATTATAAAATAAAATATTCAGGACTTCCACGATCCAGCATGAATTATATCCCCTAAATATAGAAAACACTTTAATTTAAAATATTCAAAAGCTGCAACACATTTAAGTTCCTACAGTATTAATGCAAGTGGAGATTAAGCCCAATCTAAAATACCGTACCCAATTTTCTCAAATTGTAGTTCAATTTCAAAAAAGTAGTCTAATTTCTCAAATAGACTTCCTAATAATAAATACTCGGAGATCGGTCTCAGAGAGTATTTTTTTTTTTAATATAACATATCTTGAGACCGTTGACCTTGTGTCCCTTCAATCGCTGAATATTGTAATTGAATACTCAGTTTTGACAAAAATGTCAGATATTCACTTTTATGCTTATTTTTTTCGATAGGATCATTATACAGGTATGCAGGAAAATTTCAAGTGGACTGGATGAAATCCTCTGTTTTATCTAAAGATATATGGCATAGATATTATCATTTGCTTTAGAACATATAATACATAGTTCATTTGAACAAAGCAAATTTTCCAATTTACTAAAAACCATCAAAGTCATCTCAATTTGTAAAAACGGCGACAAATTCAATTCAACTAATTATCATCCCTTATCAAACATGTATGTTTTCTCAAAAATATTTGAAAAATGTTTGTTGGGTACGGCTGACATAATACATTTCAAAATATAATTTACCTTCTTTGACAGTGAAAATGGATTCTTAAAAAGAAAAACATACTGAAACTGCACTCTTTGAAAGCTTAAATCATATTCATTATTAACTCTGATTTATTATGATCTATACAATGCTTTCGATCTTGTCAGCAAGGTCCTTCTAGGTCATAAACTTGAATTGGCTTATATCATATATACTCGCCAGGCACCAATTTGTCTAAGTTATATTTAAATGAGGAACGATTCTTAATAAGAAATTCAGGTCAAATATCCTATTTTGCAATGATTTAAGCGATTATCTAAAATAGTTGTACTATCATAGAATTTATCAGTTTGCAGATAACACTTTACAATATATCTGAGAATGAACTTACTCAAATTATAAATATTGAATTATCCGGATTTTCAGAATGGTATGCCATAAACTGCTTAATACTGAATTTTGAAAAATCAGCCCCTACCAGTTTAAGGAACTCGCACGTCATTGATCGCAATCCTATTTAATAAAAACAATAATAATAATAAAGGTCTTTCATTGATTATAAATATAAAGAAAATATATAATAATAATAATAATAATAATAATAATAATACACTGTATACAAAAAAAAACAAAAACAAAATTCCATGAAATAAAAGGCAATTTCAGCTTCCATTCTTTATACAAAGAAAGGGCTGTTTAAGCCTTGAATTGACAAGATCCTATAAATAACGATATAAACATTGGCAATGCTGTTCAAATATTGGGACAAGAAAAGGCTTTAGAATATTTAATAATACTTTACGGAAATAAGCACTATAAAATTTTAAACACAAAATACTATTAATATAAATTAATACATAATAAGGACTAAAAAAAATTATAAAGAAAATAATAATCATGAATCTAAACTACTTCTGAGGGACCAGAAATAAGGTTTTGTTTTATATAGTTTTTAAAACACCCTGCAAATTCAGTAAACTCATGTATTTTAAAGTTGTTTATGATTAATGCGTTCAAATATCATTTGGCACTATTAAAATATATTGTCGTCGAATATTTAGATTATGAACATTCGTTCGAATCTTATTGTACAAGAAGGGCGGACTTTTAAATTTTATTATCTTATAAAATAAACACAAAGAGTGCAAAAGGCGTCTTTTAGCCATGCTCAGCCACCCCAATTCTTTTAGCTTATAAGAGACAGGTTGTGTACGTCGTATTTCATATACAAGACGTACGCAAGATTTTTGCATTTTTTTTCAATACGGTTTATATCAACGACATACAAAAAAAGACCATAGACCAAATCCGCAAAATTAAAATTTGATAAATTGATAAAATTGATAGTCGGACAAGTCACTGAATGACGGTGTGCGTAAATTAATTATAGTTTTGAAGGAGAGAGCAAAGCTTTTTTTGCAGAGACTCACATGTTCCTTAAATTTAAGTCCGTTATCTAAGATGGGCCCTAGGTTCCTCGCAGAATCCTTAAAAGATATATAATCATCCCCTAATTTAATGCTCAGTCTATCCATGAGAATCGTGCGATAATTTGCAGGACAAAATAATATAGCCACGCTTTTGCTGGGGTTTATTTTAAGTAAATAGTCATTTGGCAAAATTGAAATGGATCGAAATTGGCTAAATATAGTCGGATTAGCTACCTTGGGTAAAGGAAGCACATTTGCAAGCTTCCAAGTCTTGGGAAAATATGATTTGCTTAAACAGCAGTTTATGATATGGGTCAAGAATGGAATAATAAAAGGACAGCAAAGTAAAATTAATGTTATATATAAATCATCCATTCCAAAAGCTTTTGATTTAATTTTTAGTATTATATTAGAAACCTGCTCTTCTGTAACATTGTTAAACGAAAATTGATCATAAGCTAATTTATTATTAAGATAAAACTGAATTGTTTCTTGTTTTGGTATAGAAGCATTCTTAGAGAGTTAAGTAAAGTAATCATTAAGTTCGTTTGGTTTTTAAAATTATTAGGTATTTGATTAGTTTTAAAACCTAGCATATTTAATTTTTTTAACTCAGTCCATTGTTCGTTAGCATCACTATTTTGAAACTTCCTATTTAAACAAATCTTTTTGAAATAGTAGTTAAAAATTCTTACTTAAAAATATTACTCTAAGAGAAAAAAAGGATAAAGATTTGAATGTAAAATGAAAGTGATGAAAATAATGAAATTAGAAGAAGGGGTACATATAAAAAGTTAATAGAAATGTGATAAAGGTAAAGGACTTTTAAAACTAATAAATAGCTATAGAATATATTTTGTTCTGCATAAAGATAATTAAATTTTTGTCTTTTAAAATATTGAAGCGAAATAATTTTCAAAATATTTTGTGGTAGGTTGTTTAAGATACTAGCCACTTAATAAGAAAATTACTGTTTAAAGTAATAGCTATAGTATCTTGGTATTGTTAGTCTACCTTTAAACTCAAGGTTCAAATGGTTTACGTTCATTCTAATGCTTTTCTTTGTCTCATTCATTTTCTTGTACAGGTATATTGATAACTTCTTATTAATAACTTTTGAAAAATAAGACCATAGAGTGTCAACACCATCTGTTGTGCATATTAAGCTAAGTGGTAAATATTATAGTATGAATTATTTGGTTGTATTTACGTACTCCGTGTATAAGTCGTAAAAAAGAATTTTGTTCCATTTGGATTCTACGCATGCCTAACTTTTTCAAACAAGGACCGTAGATTGTATCGCAATAGTTTATTTGCGACAAAACGTAACTTTCACAAAGTAGTACTTTAAGTCTTTTCGTCAGAAATTTTCTCTGTTGCTAAATTAACTCTAAATGAAAATAAATGTTGATATGCTCAGTAAATCGGAACTCCATCATTAGTCTCAAGTATCTAATTTTGTTAAAAAAGGGTATCACTTCAAAGTTTAATAATATTTTGTTAAATTTTCGCTCAAATCCCTCCCAACGATTTTTTGGCCCAACTACTATTATTCCTGATTTTGATGCATTCAGTTTTAAGCAATGTTTCTTTGATTGTCATATCCGGACATTTTCTTGACATTCTCCAGATCATAATTAAAAGCGACTACAGCTTATTATGATTTATCTGGGTCAAAAATAATAAAGGACTGCGTATTAATACGCAACAATAGAAACATAGAGGGAATAGAGCAAAATTCCCAGAATTAAGCTCTGAGCAACGCTTAACTGAATAAGTAAGAAGCCTAATGTTATTTAAATAATAATTTGATTTTAAATATGGAGCTCAGGAGCAAGAGTCATATGTTTAATTTTATTTATAGAATTCTCAAAACAGGTCAGTCAGTGTATTTAAAGGATTTATTTAACAGTTTTTATCATAATTATAATACACGGCACATTGACTATTTTAGAGTGCCAGGGCATAGGTCAGTTAATTATCAAAAATCATTTGAGTACATTGCAACCAGGTTTTGGAATAACTTGACATGAGAGGTCAAAAAATTTAAGCAGAAAAAGTTCTCGTTATATATTAAAACCATGTTGCTTAATAAGCAATTGGTTGGAGGTATGTAAGTATGTCTAAGTGTACCTGGTGGTAACAAGTAATAATTGCGTTAAATTTAAAACACTTAACTTTTGGTATCTGCACCTTCCTCTGAGTATTATTTTTTCCATCGACTTGTTCTGGCCTTCGACACACATATCCGTGACTCCTCTTTTTTATTAAATATACTTGGTTAACACACAATAATATAATATATATAAAGAAGACTTCTTTTATATTTCTTAAATTTTTTTTTGTATGTTTCTCTGTTATTCGCATCTGTGCAACATATGCATTAGTTTGTTTATGTTATCGGTTTTTTTATAATCGCTGCGCAGGTCGTTTTCACCATATTGTTAATTTTCATTTTTAATTGGCGAATAAAGTATTTTGAATTTGAATTTTTGAATATACTATATGTATCTGACGGCTTCAAGAAATTTTAAAAAAATATATCAAGTTAGAATATATTTTCATACGCTCCATTATAATTTTTTTTAAAAATAGTTGAGCCTATTTAAATTGATATTTATTTAAAAAGTGACATAATACCTAACAAAATAGCTAACACATATTTGTTATTTTACACAGAACAATTTTACTGCCTCTAGCAGCGTTTACTTCAGATCTATATTTGAAATATTTAATATGAAGCTATGCAAACTAAAGTTCAATATAGCCATGAATAAACAAACAAAATAAAATGACCCGGCAAAAAATACAGCACCGTCGCCATGATTTGCAGCCAATTTGTGTATCAAATGTAACGAGCGAGGCGGAGCACCCTTTTTGTCCTGAAAGTTTTATGAAACAGTCTTTTTTCTACGTCCTCCCTTCGTTCGCAAACGATGCTCCTCGTTAGGGCAATGATAGAACACGAACTTTGCTTTTCTGCTTGAAATGTCGATAAATTTTAAATCGAAACAATTAAGGGTTTTTTTGATGTGGGTAATTGTTTGAAAATGTCTCGTAGCGGAGAGGAAATAGCGGCAACTAAATATCCATCTGTTAATAAGACGTAAAACAGATAAGTTTATTAATTCACTTTAACTTTATAATGTTATGTTCGACGGAAATTGATTTTTTGAAGCGTTCGGCAGGCAGGTCGAAGCTCGAAAAGAATGGGAAATTATAGGAGTTCGGCAAAGTATTGTAGATAACATAAAGATGACACAACCGAAATGGTATGGCCATGTCTAGAGAATGACGTACGAGCGAGTGCCACAATAGATAATGATGTGGAATCCAGCCTTCAGCAGGAAGAAAATGGAAAGGAAGGATAAGATAAAGATGCCTAGAAGAAAACCTTTGGAATCATCGAAAACAATGAAGACTAGGAGTTGGAAGATGTAAGAGAACGTTTTAGACTTGACTCAATAATTTTGTGTATCAAAGTGCCCTATTCATTTTTATTTGTTGTCAACTGGTCCGGGATTGATGCAGTATTATTAGTTGAACGAGTAGCATCTTATTGACTTATTGTGTTTTAAAATCGCAATCCATTTATTTAAATTTTTGTTTATAACTATTTATAATTTAAGAATTCTTTGAAAGATCCATGTTGAAGTCTCCAATAAGCATTTAAAAAATGAGTTTCAAAATAATATTTCCGTTATTTTGGTTTTAATTTGTGTAAAAACCTTATATCCTGAGCTATGCTGATACCTCGCCAAGCGATGATAGGCAGGAACTAACCTATCTTTTAGTCTAGAACTATAAGCATAAACATCTGCATGAGTATCGTAGCCACGTCTTTTTTTGTCACATAAAGTAAATTTTCAAGAATGTACAGAAAAGGAATAGTCAGTATACCAAGAGTTTTATAGGCTCCCTACAGCAATCTTTATATTTAAGTGCTCCTAAAACCCTTATAGCTCTTTTCTGTTTTTTAAATATTTGATATGCTTGAGTTGCATGCTACCAGGTTAATATAACCTATACGCTGCTTTTAAAATAGACCTTAGAAAACTGTTAATGAGGATCGCAAGGCAAACAGGACAGAGTTTCTTCTGAATATATATATATTTGAACGTAGTATTTCATTTAAATAAAGACCTAAGAATTTTACGTTAGTATTCTGACCAGTATCTTTCATATTTTAAAGTGAAAACACCATCCTGTTTGTTAAGTAGTCATTGAAAAGCCTGTTCGCACAGAACCAGTCCTACACTGTATTCTCTTTAATTCAGACTGGGTGTTTTTTAGCGACTCGGTTGATATAGAGACTGCAGTGTTATCAGCAAGTAAGGTAAACTTTACATTCAGCTTACCTCGTTTAGAGGATACCCCAGCAAATTCAATAACCTATGCCCTATTTTCTAGATATTTTTCGTACTTTTCTTAATACTTTTGCAGGAGTATAAAGTAAGTAACATAGTCAAATGCTATGCATCTCTATCTTTTATTAAGATGTTTTTTTATGTAATAACTATTGACAAACTGTTTTCAAGGTGGTAGACAATGGTGCAGTGAAAACATCTTGTCGGACTTGCATTGTCTTATTTATTTAATGTAACACGACGTTTCGGTTGGTAAGTATCTCCAACCGTTATCAAGTGTAAACTGACAGCAAACTACTATTCTATAGGCTTATATACTAGATGTGTGCAGCGATGTGGAAGGGGGGGAGGGGGAGAAGTCATCCGTGAAAAGAGTTGGGGGGGAGGAGAGGGGGCACGCATCTCTCTAGATCCTACACTGTCCTGAGAGTAGAGGCTTCCAGATGTTGGGTATATCGACGCTTGGCTGGCTGAAGATCCTCTGATTTTGTGAAATGAAAGCTGCCTCTACGAACTTCCTCTTCCGCCAGTGCTGTTCCTTGTGCAGAATCTTGGCTTCTGACCAATGGATATTGTGTCCATTATGCCACGCGTGCTCTGCTATTCCGGATTTGGAAACCTCTCCTCTTTGGGTCCAGCTGCGATGTTCCTTCGCTCTGATTTCTAGGGGGCGCTTCGTTTCACCTATGTATGAGTCACCGCACTCACATGGGATCCGGTAGACGCAATTTTTGGTATCCACCATGCCATCTGGTTTGGTCTTTGATACCACGCTTCTGATAGTGGTGCTAGATCTAAAGGCAGTTCTAATATTGTACTTGCTGGCAATGCGTCGGATTTGTTCCGATGTACCCCTAATGTAAGGTATGGGTAGAAGTCTGGTTGTCGTGGTGGCCTCGTCTCTGATTTGATTTGGACGCGTCCTTTGGATGGTCCTACTTATTAGCTTCTTTGGATATCCATTCTGTTGTAGGTCTTTGTAGATGGTATCCACTTCAGTCTTGAGATCCTCGTCGTTTCTACAGATGGTTCGAGCTCTATTGTAGAGGGATCTTATGATGCCTACTTTGGTGGTTGCAGGATGGTTGGACTCATAGTGCAGATACTGGCCCGTGTGTGTTGGTTTTCTATAAACTGAAGTTCGTAGATTTCCGCCGACCTTTTTAACGAGGACATCTAGGAAAGGTAGAGCTGAGTCCTTTTCTGTCTCCATCGTGAACTTGATTGTTGGTCTGAAACTGTTGAGGTGAAGCAGAAAATCCTGAAGTACTTTTTCCTCTTTGTCCCAGATGATGAAGGTGTCGTCCACATATCGAAGCCAGAGCTTGGGTTTGCAACGAGAGGCATCTATTGCATGTTCCTCGAACCATTCCATGAAGATGTTTGCTATTACTGGGGAAAGAAACGTCGTGTTACATTAAATAAATAAGACAATGCAAGTCCGACAAGATGTTTTCAACTATTGACAAAGTTATAACTTTTATAACTTTTATCAAACTTTTGTTTTATCTTCTTAATTCTTTTTTAATTATATGATAAAAAACCGTACTGACAGTACAATAGCTTGTAATATATTTATATAAATATATTTCATATACATTTTTTTTACTATACCAGTCGTTCAAAATGCAAAAAATTTGGGGGTTATTTTTGACACAGACCTATCTTTTTAGCAACACATAAATAGTAAACTTTCCACTGCATATTTAAGACTTAAAAATATTAATTATATTAAAAAGTATCTACCTCAAAAACAAAAATATTTTTTATGTAATTCTCTGGTTCTGTCCCTGTTTGACTATTGTGATGTTGTCTATGGTAACTCGCTATTATTGGTAACTAAAAGGTCCATTCAAAAGATGCAAAACTGGTGTATGAGGTTATCATATAATATATCTTATACAGAGCATATAACGCCCTATCTAAATGAATTTAAAATTTTAAATATGGTCAACAGACGAAAACAACATTTTTACTGTTTCATACACAGAGTAATAAGTACTGGCAAACCCCTCTACCTTTGAGAAAAATTTAAACCGCTTCCAAGAACTACTTTAGGGCTACAGCCTACCGCCAATGACCAAAGCTATATTGTACCCCACCATAGAACTTCATGCTATGAAAAAAGTTTTGCATACACTGCTGTTAAAATGTGGAATAACTTGACACAAGTCCTTAAGAATTCAAAATTTTTGTTTTTTAAAAATTCAATAACTAAGATCCTATTGGAAGAACAGATTAGGTTATAAGTTTTAAAAGTCACATAAATAAATTTAAGTACTTAAATAAGATCAATATTATAATAATTTCGATGTTGAGATTTTTTTATTTGATTTTTTATTTTTTTTTTCGTATTGTTTTTAATATTCTGCCACGCCCTGACTTATCCCTAAAATCTAACTGTCATCAAGACTCGTTTTCCTTCTGCGCGCTCCCATTCTCTTCAGAACTCTTATTTTTAATTTGTCTTTTTGTTTTTTTTTTGGGAATTATTTTATTAAGTAGTTTTTTATTTATTTCTCTTTGCATACTTTATATGTACTATTTTTTTTAAATTTATTTTTTGTATTTATTATAGTAGCTATTTATTAGGTTAAGGGTCTTTTCGCAGGCGCCCGCTCAGCGGTCACTGTTACCGGTTTTGTAATCGTGAATTGGTCCTTTTTTGTCAACTGTATATATTATGTGTTACTAAATGATACATGTATTTTTTTACTTTTGGCAAAATAAATAATTTTGAATTTGAATTTGAATACATATTTTTAGTTTATTTATCTGCATATGAGACCTCAAGCAGCACCAAAAATATGAGATAATTTTTAGAAAAGATTTTATAAAAATAAAAAAGAAAACAATATTTTTTAAAGTTTACGTTTTAATAAAGTTTTTAAATTTTGTCAGGGGTATAAAAACTATACAGGAATAAATGAGTTATTACCAGTCATAGATGAAATATTCCATTGTCTACCTATCTGCATAGTATTTTTTCATAAATTCTAAAAAGTACATTATCCATTCGATTTTAAATTACCATTTAAATTCCAAACCTGCCAACTGCAGAATTTGTTCAGCTGTATATTCCGCCAAGTCAACTTTAACCAATAAAAGCATTGTTTTGATAATCGACACATATGCGGCCAAATAGCAAATATTTAATATTAGTTCAGGACAGCAGTTTTTTTAATTTTTCTATGATTTTGGTTAACTTAAAAATGATATTTTTTGAAAACTAATTAAAGAAGAATTCCCAAAATTTTTAAAGTATAACAGAGGTTTATTTTCAATATTTTTTGTAAGCCAATGTAGTAACAAATATTATTCTTAAAATTTTTCTAGAAGTCTAGATTTCATACAAATGGTTGTATGAGTCAAACTAATAGCAATCAAACTTGAGACTGTAAATGTTTTATAAACTTCCCTCAGTGTTCTATGAGGTTTAAATCACCTTTTACTAATTTACCTATTTATAAACATTTTAACAATAGCATTTTAACATAGGAGAAGGGGATTCAGGTTAGCTCGGTTTACACAGACTTTTTCAAGGCTTTTGATCCAACTCTTTTTAATTTAATAATTTGATATGGGTGGAGGTAGGTTTGTTTTAGTAGCCTTTTGGCAGGAAGAGTCTGGGACAACTATATCTTATAAAATCCAACTCATTGAGCGCCACAGAGGTGTGGGACTTTTATTTAATTTATTTGTTGGTCTTATTGGTGATTATCTGGTTATGAGTTTTTATCATTTGCTAATATCTTAAAGATTTTTCTTTCTAAAGATTCCTTCTCCCTCATTATTATACAGCTGTAATAATATAACAATATGCTCTTTTAGAGTGCACTCTTTCAGGTAGCGTTGAATAAATAAAATTACATTAATTATGAATAAATGTCATCATACTACTTTGGCATGTATTTAAAATTTCACCATTCGTGATTACCTGTATTTATTGGAAAAACATCCCAAAAATTGTAAGGAAGTTACAAGATTTTGTTTTTACTTTACAGAAATATGGATTAACCCAGATATTAATTTACTAGTAAGCTTAGATAGTTTTGCACCATTAAAATTTAATTCCAGTATGTATAATTTACCTAAAAGTGATGTATATTTCAAGCTTGATCTATGGGTTATAGGTAGCTTGTAATTATAAACATACATAGATTAAGTAATATAAGAGGTTTTTAGACCAAATAGTAACAGGTTACATTTAAAATAGGTTATGTCCTCCGTAAACTGTGGTATGATTCCTGATCTTTGTTGGTTTTAGTTCTGGTTGTTCTTATGATAGTGAGGAGGAACAAATGCCTAGAAAAATAAAAAATTGAAATAAATAATTTTTTTTTCAAATTGCTAGAAAACTGTCTTGAGTATTTTCTTTTATTTTACATTTATTTATTTCATATATCCAGGTACATGAATATAATCATAACATAGACATACTACATTTTCAAATTATGCACCTTGATAACCGAATATCTGTTGTGCTCCTAACTGGTTTTACAAAAAAACATTGAAATCAAATATATTTTAACCACTAAAAAAAAAAGAACCTTAATAACAAAATATACTTTCTATTTACTACTAATTAAATTAAATTTTTTAAATGTTGTGAAACTATAAATACTCTTCATGTTGTTGGGAATTAAGAAACTAATTAATAATTTTATATGAGGTTAATCATATAAAATGTTCTTTGTAATAAGATAAAAAGTTCTTATAATAAAAGATTTCTCGGTCTTTTCTTCTAGTTATAGCCTTTACTACTTCTAAATTGACTCAATATTTTTGGCCGTCATTATATCCTAGAACAATATTATCCAGAATTGCTGTCACAATTACATACTGTTAAGTTTGTACAATAACAGGGACGTGTCAAAGTTGTAATAATTCATTTAAATGTAAAAAAAATTACCATTATTTATATATATTTTTGGTGTTTTGAATTCTTTAGTGTTATTTGATGCAAAGTAATCAGGTATGGGTAAAAATGCTTTTTTTTTACACAAATTCCTACTCACTTTATGTCCAAAATAAAAAAATATTAAAAACATGCAATGAAATTTGAAAGCTATATTTATTATAGAGTTTTTAACATTATACCAACTATTTTCAATTTTAACTTAAAATAAGGTTTTTTGAATTGAACTGAAAATGTACATATAAAGAATATTATGTAAATAAGATTAATATTATGTAAATAGATTGATTACGCTGAATTGGTATGTTAGTATTTTTAGAAATAATTTATATTTGTTTATTTTAAACTATTACAGTTACAATTTTACGTATACATTTTATATATAGTTCGAAACTAAAATACCAAAACGCTTGTGTAATTAATAATAAAACAAATTTAAAGTTGTTCATATATGTTTTACAGTTACAAAAGAAAAATTATGCGTTTGCCTACAAAGTGCTAGACAAGGCCACTGGAGATGACTTTTCACATCAGCAGTTCAGGAGTTCGAAAGCAACAAACGGAGAGTATCGGGTAAAACTTCCTGATGGCAGATTGCAAATTGTTTCCTATAAGGCAGATAAAAATGGGTAAGCTCTTAAATTTTTAAATTCTAAACACTTACTACAGTTTACTTTCCCAAACAGATATAAAGCTGACGTTAGATATGAAGTCGATCCAGAAGGTTTATCTCAGGAACATTACCATAATCCTACCGCACAGCAATACGTACCACAATCAGTGCTACCCACTCAAATCCCAGTTAGACAAATTGTAACCAAGGGACGCTTAAGTTCTGTTAATAGTTACGAATACGCAGCTGAGAAACATGAAGAGGTAGGTATTTTTGTATTAAAATGGATCGTTGGGTTACAAAGAAAATTATTACATATTGCAAAAACGTTTCAAAAGAAAGAAATGAACAAAAATCTCAACACAAAAATATTATCAATGTATTAAAAAAAAAAATTGAGCGGAACTTAAAAGCGGAAAGTAAACTCTTAAAGACTAAACCATATCATATGTAAAAGAATTCTGAAATATTGCGTATTGAGGTATAATGATGCTAATAAATCGCCAATTAAGAGTGCTGACATCCGCTCTGCAAGCGATCTTTATAAACTAATAATATGAGTGTGAATAAAACTAATATCTACTCTATCATACTCTATTTCATATTTATTTTTTCATATATCTTAGACAATATTTTGGAAGTTCTTATTTTTTCACAGTCAGATAAATAGCATCCTAATCGTTAAAATGGAAGAATAACTTTATATTAGTTTTTGGATTAAGAAAATGTCTAGAATTATATAAAGCACGTCTGCCTCCTATACACTTTTAAATACGCATAAAAATATATTTTTACTCATAATTTATGATCTAGAGTAAGCCGTTTTGTATCTTATTTTCAAAAGAAAAATCTGACCATGAAGTATTTTATTATAGTATTTAGTAATTTTGCATATAGTGTTTAGTTCTTCACTAACAGAATGATAGCTATAAGGCAGAAAACATAGCAAAAGGTAAAAGTAATAAATTTAAGTGTGGAATCAAAATTGATCTTTGGGGGACCCCTGAACGTTAATGCCAAATTAATTTTCATAAATGTCATTAAAATTTTTATTTTAAGGCATCAAGTAACTTTTAGATAAAGTATACAATTTAATTTTTAATTAAGTTGAATAACCTTAGACAATATTGAAAAAATAAAAATGGCCCTGAAGTCACTAAAACAGTTTACAATATCGGTTTTTAGTAAGGGAACAATCTTAGTTGGAATAAATTCAGAAGAAAGTGAGTGCAAGAAAGTTATCATTGCAGGAGAACTTTGATCTAAAACTGTAATGTCGTAAGCTTTTACTATGCCAAGATCCTAAACAGACAGACGCAGATTTTAACCGTGATAGTCTGGACAGCACTTTAGAAGCGGTAGAAGTAAAAATATCCAATAATGACCAGAAATTTAAACAGTTCGTCAGTAACATCCAAGCTGACATCATAAAGCCATAAAAAATTTCATGCCTATTGATGGGCTGCAATACCAAAACTCCGGTAAACGCGGTATCAAGAGTTGGTCTACCTCAGGGCAAGGTGAAGAAAAGCTTCTTATAGAGTAAAGAATACCGAAGGTCTGGTATCTCTATCAAAGCCACCTTAATCGTTTGTAGGGCAAATAAAAATACAAATATAAAGAATGTATTGTAGCAAAATAGAGAATTCCAGCAATGCCTTGAACAAGTTTTGGACCCATGCTGTGAAATTTCAGATCGCTAATAGGACGAAACTTCTATTTATCACACACTTTCCTGATACTACCCCTAATATTACGAAGGACTGGATGCAGGTACTGTACTTATGCTCAGATGCAGATTGGCTACTACGCCGATTAGATAATAAATAAGGATAAATTATAGTCAGGCACCTGATGGCATTTCTGAAATAGTTATTGCCGCATCAGGTAAAGATTTGTAAAGCGTCTCTGGCGCTAAGATATATTTCAGTTCAGAAAAGTTGAACTATACCACTTCCCAAAACCTAGCGTCCTATAAGCCTATTGCTTTTACGTAATATCTATAATTATTGTAATATTTATTGAAAGGCTATTCATGTATGTAAGATATAGATAAAGTCTTGACAATTAAACCGCTTCATCCAACTTTATATATCTCTGGGAAATTAACAGATTGCAGGCGTGTGAAAAGGTCGTTAGATGATAAAGAGTCTACGCTGGGTATATTCATTCACATTGTGGGTACTGCTGATAAAACAATCTTCCAAAAAATTTCACTCATTTAATACCTGAAGCACCGTAGAGAAGTTGATCGGGTGGATTCTCAATATGCTTGCTAAAAGAATCATTGTATATGTATAAGGATGCAGAACGTGAAAATTACATAAGAACATGATAACCAAAGGCTAAGGCATAACCAAGCACTAAGGGGTGTTAAAAGTTCTTCTACGAAACATAGTTCTGGATAGTCTCATTGGCCACATAAATAATGATTAGTACTACATAATCTGCAGCCTGTGTAGCTGACTTTAAGAATCTGTAAACTGATAAATTCGAATAACAGAGGAATGGTGTTGAGAAATACTTCTTATCAATTAACCCCAAAAAAACTGGGATGGTGCCAGATTAAGAAAGAAAAAACTAACATTTATAATGATACCTACTATTGAGTACCTTGCTAAACTAATTCATCAAAGTCAAGTACCTTGACAGTAAACTACGCTGGAACTTCCATATTTCTAAGGCAATTCAGAAAGTATATATATATTATAGTGCATGTGCAAAACTATTATAAAACCTATGCTAAACTACGGCACTACATTTATCTGTAGTCGTAAAGTAGATCACGTCATAATTTGTTGGAACCTAAATAATATTCAAATATATTCATAATATATCATATATAAATTTATTAACTCCTCAACATAATGGAAGCCATAAAAACCACGCCAACTAAATTTAAAGTTAATGCTTTATCTGATGCTGTACCTGGCATTTATGTTAATGAGATTGTCTTACTTACAACGGTATTCCATCTTTTCTGGTAAAAGACTATAGGCATACCATTATTACACCATTAAAAATAATATTCAATCTTTGCTTGTCAATAAAAAAATTTCCTGAACTATGAAAAGAGGCGCGCATATGTCCTGTTTTTAAGGGTGGGTACCGTGAGTCTATTGAAAACTATAGACCAATTTCCATTCTGTGTAACTTTGGTAAGGTACTAGAAAAAATGCGCATTCAACCATTTGTCTTAAAAGATTTATCGGAATATCAACATGGTTTATTAAGAGGAAGATCTACGGTTACAAATTTGACCCTTGTAACTCAGTATATAGCGGAAGCATTGGACAAACAAAGCCAATTAGACATAATTTACCTGGATTTTTCTAAGGCTTTTGATCGATTGGATTATAGTCTTCTTTAAAAAAACTTCAAAGCTATGGGCTTTCATCTGATTTTAACTCTTTTTTTGAAAGTTATTTGTAAGGCAGAAAACAAAATGTTTTTCACAGGGGCTTTCATTCACATAAATAAATTGCATCTTCGGGGGTGCCACATGGCTCTAACTTGGGACCGTTATTCTTTCTGGTATTTATAAACGATTTAATTATTATCCTTATCAATAAGAAACTCCTATTTGCCGATGAACTCAAGATATTTTCCACTATCGTAAACATAAATGATTGTTATTCTCTGCAGAATGACTTGAATGGTATTAGTATGTGGTGCAGTAAAAACAAATTAAATCTTAATGTCTCGAAATGTAAAGTGCTTACTTGTTCACGGAAAAAAAATCCAATTACATTTAAATATAGTTTATCAACAAATCTAAATACCCAAATCCATTCCAGATTTGGGTATATTCTTTGACCCTAAATTAACCTTTGTGGATCAGGTAGAGTCTGTCTGTTCGCGCTGGTAGGGTGCTGGGCTTTATAGTATGCAACTGTCGGAGTTTTAATAACATAGAAGCAATAAAAACATTCATTGGAAAAAATTCAACAAAAGTTTCTTAAGTATCTATCCTTTTAAGTTGATGGTTTTTACTCTCCACGGGGCATTTCATATAATCTACTTTTAACTCGATTTTCCGTTAAATCACTTGAATTCAGGAGAAACAAAACCTCTGTTGTGTTGTTGCATAGAATTTTGCATGCGGATATTATGTGTTCTGAATTGCTAGATAAATTAAATTTTTGTGTACCACGATTAAATTCTAGGAATACTAAAACCTTTTACTGTAGCAAGGCAAATACGAATGTACTCTTATATTCACCCCTATATGTAATGTGCAATAACGCTAATAAAATCTCACAATATTGTGATTTATTTGTAGGCTCTGGTGCTGAAGTTGTAAGAGCGTTTTTGGGATTATCCAATTAACTTTGCTGTTTGTATTGTTTATGTTTTTTTCCTTTCTTTGAGATTTAGGTATAAGGGTATTCATTTTGTTGGTTTATAATTTGTGGTTGCTTATGTTTATATAGGAAGCTTAATATTTTTGCTATAAATTATTAAAATATAGTTTATGTGTATGTCTTTATTATATCTTAAAAATTGTTAAAACATTATTGTAACATTTGGCTCTGTAAGTGGTTTATACTGTTGGGCTGTATTGCTAAAAATAAAATAAATAAATAAATAAATAAGTCGCTCGCTCTCTAGGATAGATATGAATACGGAGATTGGCGTATAGAGTGCTCGCTTCTCCTTTGCTAGAGGCTTCAGTTGACTTTGCTCCGTCAATCTTTGCATTAAAAAATACTATACCATCAGCAATGGTACTAATCGAATACTAAACATCACTAATCTATACTTAAAAAGCTCTAAAGCTACAGCAGGCTCGGTCTGTCGTGTACACTAGAGAGACACACACTACTACTATTAACCGTTATGCAAGTAGGCAAAGACTATAGCAACTGTTTCTCAAACAGAAATATATAGCATAATCCTGGCGGAAGATTAACTAATCAGAAACAAGGTAACTTATGGACCAAGAGACATAACTGCAGTAAGGGTAATTTTAAAAGAAACAAACAAAAAACAATGTCACGGTCTCATAATTACATTTTGTTGGCTACACGTGTTTCGCCGTGTATAAGCAGAACATCATCGGGCCTAAAAACAATTAAAAGGGGAGTTTAATATACAACCATTCGCAAAATAAAATAAAATTACCTTAGGACCTATACATACACTCTAAAACTTACAACAATAATAAACAAAATAGTGAGATTAGAAACACAATATATAAGCAAATAAAAAAAAATAAAAAAACAAAAAAAAAATTTGCCCAATAGATGTTGTGAAATCACTTGTACCAGAGTCTGCTGTAGGTCTGACTATTGCAAACACCACAGAGTTAATCAGGATTCTACATAATCGTGTTTTGATACCCATACATGCAACGTCAATCGGAGGCAAGTCGCAAATTCTTGCTCCCAGAGGGAAAGTATGCCTGGTAACCGAAGTAATGCATCTTCACTGATCATGTCATTTCAATAGACGTTTGTTGAAATTTAAACTAAGTAGGAGCCCGCTAATCAGGGCATGCTACCACGAAGATGAGGCAATGAGGCAATATTTTGAAATTGTCCTGATTACTGGTTGATACACCGCAGAATTCTCGGAACACCCCGTTCATTCTTTGGAATGATTGGGAGACCATTCCTCAGCCATGTCGTCGCCCTCGTTGATCTGAGGGTTGCTTCTCTCTTCTTTCAACAAAGACGTACAGTAGGCCTACAATAAAACCACCAAAGCCAGTTTTAATTTGCGTTTAATTCTTTAGTTTCTAAGAATCTAAGCCAATAAGGATCCAAGACTGTTAAGACAAACTGGTTCTTGATATAATATTGTGCCATTAGGATTACCTAGCGCGCTAACATTTGAGATGGGCAAATTTTTTAAATTAAAGAAAGTGTCTTTGTGGATGTCCTTTTTTACTTTTATATTTTTTTATAGGCGTAGATATGCTCAAAATGAAATTATTATCATTCAAAAAATTTAAATAAATATAATATTAAAATACATTTTTAGCAACTTATCAATCCACTAAATAACCAGGATGTGGTGGTATTAGAACAAGGTGGCCCAACAGAAATACCAGTAAAATACATAGATATTTCACTGTCGCAAACACCAAGACCCCAATACGTTTATAGTGGCAGTTTGGATCATCGTTTTCAGGTAAATTTTATAAGTAGGTCTTTAAAAAGCAAATTAATATTTGCGATTGCACTTTAGGGACGTCAATTTCCGAATGTCCAACACTATACGAAAGATTATGTCCATCCTGGATATGAATCGACAACGGCATCGACACCTGTTTACAGAAAGCCAATAATTCGGTATACATCAACCGCTGTGCCACCAACAGTGAAGGCTCATATTTTACATAATGGTGATAATGGATTGTACCATATACCAATTTCTAGTACATACGCACCACCTGCTGCATTTCCAGGTCATAAAAATGTAAGTATGATTCTATTATAGTATTTAAAGAAAGTAGCAGACTCAAATTGATTTTCTAGGAATAAGAATGTTTTACTCTTCAAAGTTTTGCTCTTTGCTAAATTTCACATATGTTGAGATAAATCTAATTAATTAAAAATAATTTAGTTACATTTATTTACGTTACACATAACAAATAATGAAATATTTATTGATATTTTATTATTCTGTTTAATTTCAGTTCAGTTTTCGTTCAACAAATGTACATTTGTTTTAAAAACTTTATCTTTTAGGTCAATTAAAAAAATTAATAATTTTAAGGTATCTAAGTTTACGATAAACTAGTAATTTTTGTTCATGATTAAAAATAACATTTTAGTATTAAATTTACAAATTATATGGATTTTCTTAGGTAACCTTTTTTTCTTGATTTAAATATTTAAATGTTGAAAACAAAACTTGTGGGTTACTATTTAGTTCTGTAAAATGTTCTTTTTTTCCGTGCATATTGTTTGTTCTTTTTTAATTTTTATATGTTTGAGATTTCACACAAGATACATAAAATAATATTTTACTTCTGATAAAAATTGCTGCTGCTTTGTAGATCTTGCAGGATCAATTAGTTGCAAACAATTACTATAAACTGCAACAGTGACTGACTAAAAATATTAAATTATTCAAAATGGAATTTCAATTCAGAGGCAATGTTGGTATGGTATTTAAAGCTTAGTTTAGTGTTTAAAGCTTGAATGCTAATGGTGATCCTAGTTTCCTATTTCCTGTAAAGGCAATAATTTTAATATATAGGCAATACTGGGTGCAATATTTGGTTCTGAGTTGTCAAAATAATAACATTTATAGTTTTTCTAATAATATTTACATGAGCCATCTATAGAATGACCTATTCACAATAAATTTAATATTTAGAATTATCAATTTTGACATCCGTGAATACTTTAAATTTACCTTATTGAAATATCTGCAGGGTGGCTGACAAAACAGCAACCAAATATTGAAACAATAAATAGTTAGCCCTAGATGCTAACACATATAGATGAAATGAAACTGATTAGAATTTGTAACATAATCTTCCCAAAATGGATACCAAACATACTAGACTTAAAGAGGATAATAAATCAGATGGCGCGGCGTAGCAAAGTATGGATTTTAAAAAAGCCTCACAGGTTTAGAGCAGTTTTCGGTGTATTGTATATAACATAAAATCTAACAAAATCTACAACGCTTACAAGTTGAGAAGGAGTACCGGGTAATAACCTGTAGTAGCGTTCTTCTCAAATATCACAAAAGGTGTAAAAAATACCATTTGGAAATTAAATAGGAATTTTTTAGCAATTCTAAGTTGAGTTTAAACCCGTCACTCCGAACTAAGAACATGTGAACTTAAAGCATGAAATCAAAGTGAAAAAAGTCCCTTAAGTAAAAGTCTTCACAATATTTTTTTTAGGTAAAAAATTTTAAAAACAGTTTCAAAAAAATTATGTTTATTAGACTTAATACCATCAGATACAGGGTGTTCCGTTGATCATGTTACAAACTTCTAGGGCAGATAGAAAACGTCAAAAGAAAAACAAAAGTTCATATAAACATGGGTCCGGAAAAGCTTCCTCAGGGAGCTAGGGCTCTTTGAAAATAACCTTTAAAAACTAGTTTTTTTTAATAGCTCCGGAACTACTTTAGCTACCGCAACCAATTTTGGGAGGTAAATTACTGTTAGTACGTTTATTCTTTTGAACCTACTAAATAAAAAAAATATTTACCAGGGGCTTCAGAATCAGGAGGGTATTTGGTAAATTTAGGCCCATTTCTTTAAGACTTTAATTTCTGCCCGTTTGGGCATTAGATTATGATGTTCCTATGCTTTTTACATAAAAAAGGTGCTCTTAGTAAAAGTCGGTAAATATCACCGTTTTTGTGGAAATTGACTAAAACCAAACTAAGATACAGCACCTGAATTAATTATTTTAATAATAATAATAATGCTAATTCATTGCCACTGTCAGTATTTTTTAAATTTGTCACTGTCAGTATTTTTTACATGATATTAATTCCCTTTTTATTACGGTTAAGTAATAGAAGATTACACTTTTGCTGAATACGCCGATATGCATTTAATTTATGGGGAAGTTCGATGTTATGGTAGAGCTGCTTCTCGACTATATGAAGAGCGGTTTCCCGAAAGGCGAATCCCAGCTCACACAGTTTTTGAAAGGGTCAATCAACGGCTCAGGGAGACTGGCTCCATTAAAATAAAAACGCCAAGATAATGGCGCGCAAAGGAACATCCGAATCCCGGATTTTGAGGAAGAAGTGCGTCAGCGATTTGAAGATAACCCATCAGTAAGTACTCGACCAGTAGCTGATGCGATGCATGTAAATCATGTTAGGATATGGAACGTTGTTAATGAACAGCTTCTTCGGCCCTACTACCTGCAAAAGGTGCAATCATTAGGACCCAATGATTTTATGCCCCGCGTGAATTTTTGCCAGTCGTTTCTTGACCGGTGTACAGAAGAACCTCAGTTTCCAAAATATGTCCTTTTTACTAACGAGGCTTTATTTACAAAAGAAGGCATTTTTAATTCTAAGAATAATCATGTGGGGAGTGAGGAAAACACTTATGGTATTCATTTTAGGAGCTATCAACATAAGTTTTCGGTCAATATGTGGGCCGGCATTGTTGGAGAACGCTTAATTGGTCCAATTATGTCGCCTCCTCGTTTAACGAGAAATATTTATTTAAATTTTTTAAGAAATGTACTGCCAGAACTATTAGATGATCTGCCCCTAAATATATGACAGAACTTATGGCTACAACACGATGGAGCACCAGCTCATTTTTCACTTATTGTCCGCGAGCTTATAAATGATAATTTTGGAAGGCGCTGGATTGGCCGCGGAGGCCCTGTCACCTGGCCAGCGCGCTCACCAGATTTGTCACCCATTTGTAAATTTTTTTCTTTGGAGGCATATGAAAAGTCTCGTATATGAAACTCCAGTCGAGTCAGAAGAAGACCTGGTGGCCAGAATTTCCGCAGCTGCTAAAGTAATCCAAACCACGCCTGATATTTTTAACCACGTCAACCTTAATATGGTGCGTAGATACAATAAATGTATCGATCGTGGCGGCCGGCATTTTGAGCAATTAATATTTTAAGGTTATTTTTGTAATACCAATCTTTAATAAAATTTGTTTACGTTTTTAAAATTGTTAATTTGTTGGTTTTTTATTACACTTAATTTAATTTATTAATAATAATAGGTAATTCATTTTTGTATCTCATAACTTGCTTTTCGTCAATTTTCACAAAAACGGTGATATTTACCATTTACCAACTTTTATTAAGAGCACCTTTTTTATGTAAAAAGCATAGGAACATCATAATCTAATGCCCAAACGGGCAGAAATTAAAGTCTTAAAGAAATGGGTCTAAATTTACCAAATACCCCCCTGATTCTGAAGCCCCTGGTAAATATTTTTTTTATTTAGTAGATTCAAAAGAATAAACGTACTAACAATAATTTACCTCCCAAAATTGGTTGCGGTAGGTAAAGTAGTTCCGGAGCTATTAAAAAAAAACTAGTTTTTAAAGGTTATTTTCAAAGAGCTTTAGCTTCCTGAGGAAGAAGCTTTCCGAAGCTTTTCCGGACCCATGTTTATATGAACTTTTGTTTTTCTTTTGACGTTTTCTATCTGCCCTGTGTGTAACATGATCAATGGAACACCCTGTATATCATGTAAGAACCTTTAGACATTTTTAGTAGTTACAACATAAGAATTTGTGATGTCACCTTAAAAAGAGTATTGGTAATTTTAACCGTTATCCTAAAAGAGATAGAGTAAATAAAAATATTTATCTTAGTGATAGGGCTTTTCGATTTAACAGGCTGTCATGTTAGATGTTAAACTGAGGAATCTTAGTTGAGTTGGTACTTGATCGTAGAACATAATTCAATTCAAATTCAAACAATACATTTATTCTTCTAAACAGAGTTATGGACAAAGCCTTATTAAATCAAAGTCAGTAGAACTTTAGTAAATATCAAAAAGCAAAATAGAGATACAATTTTTTTTTTCAAATCACACATACATATTTGCTAATCAGGATAAAATATTATTAAAAAATTCATCTAATGTATAATATGCCTTAGTAACTAACAGTTTTTCAAATGCTTCTCAAATTTAATATAAAAGCTAAATTTTTTTGTTTGAAGAGGAAGGTAATTGACAATTTTTTTATCCATATAAATAAAACAACGTCTCATTTGCTTTGAATGTGGAATAGGCAATCGAAGGATATATATATAAGAGGAGTTCCAAACGAACTGCCTCCTACAATTTCTTGCTTTATTATTTAAAGAACACAGTTATTGTTCCAAGCATACATAAGCAACAAAGGGTCAAAATTCTATTTTGCATAAAAAGATGCCATCAAGATTCACGACACAACACTCTACAAAGAGCTCTAATTGCTTTTTTATGCAGAACCAATACTAAAATAAAAAGATAATGGGCAGATGATCCCCAGGAACACATCCTATAACGGAGATGTAACTTTACAAGGGTATAATAAGCATTTTTCTCAGGTAAACGTAAATTTAAGTAATAAATTATTCTAACAACTGCATACTTTTTTTATGTGTTTTGTCAATAATTGTCAATTCCAAAAACTTGTAGCACTGTGAAGTTGAAATCGGCTTCTTATTAATAGTGGCAAAATTCCTTGAACATTTAAAACTTAACAGATTTGTTCTCTCCAACTTTCACAACAGTACTCTGTGATCCACACACTCAAAAGCCTTGGATGAGTCGCAGAACACTGCTGCAGCAACTTCACCTAGTGTGCTATAAAGAAATTGAAGAAGATTAAAAATAGCATCACCCGTGCTCTTGGCTCTTGAAACCCAAACTGTGCCGCGCTTAGAATCTTAGATCTCTTCAAAAATATATAATTCTCATCTTCACTAATCTTAGATATGGTAGGAAGAAAAGCTATTGGTCTAAAATTAGAAGTACTGCTGGAATTTCCCCCCTATGAACCAAGACAATATTGCTTGCTTGTTTAAGATAATTGGGAAATGTATTTAAAGTGAACATTTCATTTAATGTATTCACAAATGCTTGAAGATCATTGGGTGGTAATGCCAAGAGTATTCTTAAAGAGATATGATCCCAACCTGCTGATGTTATAGTTTGATTTTTTTTTATAACATCTCTGACCTCCAAAACATAAGTAGGATTAAAGAAAACTGGATGCTCCTCATTTACATGTCGCATATAATCCTAAGTTGTATATCTACTAAAAACATCCTTGGTGAGTTCAGAATCAATGTTACAGTAGTAAGAATTCAGTGAGTTTGCATGTAAGTTGGAATCCAGTTTAAGAGTTGTGCGGCTTTTCCCCACTAACTCGTTAGCAATATGCCATTCTTTTAATTTAAGAGGTGACTCATTAATTCTCCTACAATAATACAAAGCTTTAGGAAGAGTAATAGTGTTTCTGTAAATCTTCCTACAATTATTGAAATAGACCAGAAATTAATCATTGTCCATAGCAAATTTACGTATGTGATGCAAGACTCTCATATTTGTCCCTGAAACTTTTAAGCCCCTTGTATATGCATTTAATGGCTTGTTTCTTTTAATTTTTTCATTACAATTGGGAACGCTTCATTAGATTTATTCAAAATTGAAAAGTTAAATTTTTCTATTTATTGCCTGTATCCAAAAATCCAATTAGTTCTTTGATGAAGAGACACAAATTTTGCAAAATTTCTCCTAGTATAAAGTCTGCCAAGTTTGTTTTTTTAGTTTACTCAATTATGTTTGTCATTCATTCTCTAGAGAGTAAAATAATCTAAAAAATCTAAAAAAAAAATCAAAAATCTATAATACGTGTTTTTTTGATCAACATGCATGCTCGTTTTGTATATTTACAGGGTCATCAATTATATGAGCATCAAAATTTAAATTGGTTGGAACTGATTTTATCACAATCCCCTTGGAGATAATAATATTACACTTCACATAAAAGAAAAATAATTTACAGAGGGAATACATATACTGGCAAAATTTATCATTATGTTTAGCTATTGTAATAAATATTATACTGCAAAAATTCTTTATTGTGAACTAGCTATTGAAATTATTATTAATTTTATAATATAATATAGAACATAGTGAAATATCGCACCACAGGGTAAAAATTAAATTAGTAAATTTACTTATAGACATAAAATTTTTTGACTGAGAGGATGTTGGCCTTGTGTGAAATGAATTTAATAAAATTATAAAACAATTATTTTCTCTATGATCAATAGCCCAATTAAAAACATTACTTGATAAACAATGAGACGTACAGTTTCAATAAACACATCCTGTTATTGAATACATTTTGTGGATTGAATAACAGTTATCCATAATTTTAGTTAGAGCACTGTTACAGTTTCGGGCACTTGAGTCACTGAATATTAACATTTTTGTTGTTGTCAATCAAAAGATTATCTTGCTTATTAATCTCACTCTTTCCTGGCTTCTCAGTTGTGGCTATTGCCAGGTCGTTGATCAAAGAGTTTGGTCCATACCCTGATTGATTCTTGTGTGGACGTATTTTAGGAATTATTTTATTAGGAGTTATTTTACTTGGCTATTGGTTTGCAAAGCAAATTGGTTACTGTGACTAAATTTTGAAATCTTTTGTTTAAGTTGACAAATTTCATCACAAAAAGAAATTTTATTTGTACTTGTTTCCTCACATTGTCAGTTTCCAGAAGATAAATGGTTGGGATTATACTGTTTGTGTCCATTAAATCAGTTATGTCTTGCAGATCCTCAATAGTTTTAGTCTGGTTAACAATCTCCTTCTCCAAGGAAGCTCTTTCAATTTCCAAATCAGACATCTTCTGCTCAGAGAAGTCTCTATTAACTTTTTTCCGCAACTATAATTTCTTCCTCGAAATCTTCTGTTATAATTAGCCGATTTTAACGGTTATTCAAGTGAATCTTATAGTGAGCATTGATAGTCTTTTGCTTGCATTTTCATGTATTAAAATTTAGTATCCAAAAATTATTACATTTACGACTTTTCGCTTATCTTAATATGAAAAATTGCTTAGTAATAAGCTACTGATATGACATTTTATGTTATCAAATTTTCTTTCAGTAGAGTGAATTTGTTTTACTCAGAACTAAGAGAATATCTTTTTAGCCGTTCTCTTTAACCGGTACTAACAAGAGTCACCAAGTATCGTTTATCTTAAGTATTATAGCAGTCGCACTTCAAATTAAAACTAATTAATTAATTGATACGATTTAGGTTTATGAAAAATACATTTTACTCTAATCCAGCCATCTTCTCTGCATACGTATAATTTTGTGTTCAACTCTTAAGATGAACATAAGGTTACCCTATCAAATTTCTATAACAATGTTGTTTTAAAGATTCCTTTTAAATCAACCGGTAGTTTGACGCAAACGATATCCCTATAAATGCCTGTTATATTTGAATGTATTGAGACCGAGGCAGATAATAGCTCCTGAATATTTTTTAGTTGAGGCATATTCTTGCATCGGTACAGATTTTACATCACTGGCTTAATTATTTTATAATTACTTTGATCTTTGTATAATGAAATTAAATATCGTTGTCATTTTTATATTTCGCAAAGAAGTACTGCTTGGCATCGCAAGCTTTGTAACTTAATTTTAGTTCATTATATCACCACCAGAAGATGCTATAATTAATTGATTTGTTATAGGTTTATTCTGTAGTTAACCACTCAGTAAGTCTCTCCGAAGTATTGGAGGCTTTAAGCCTTTAATATGACTAACACAATTTATATTAGGAGAGAGGTTATAGAAAATGATATTTCTTACTGATTTTTTAGTTTTAACTACCATACTTTTTCCTAAATTCAAAAAAGGGGAGACGTCTATAAAAAATAATATGAAGGAAGTGCTGCTAGTAACATTTTATTAATTTATAATTAAAAAATCTAAGGATTAATGGGAGTTTTAAATCCTTTAGTTTAGCTTAAAAATACCATAGGCTTTTGAAGAACCAGTTTATATCCACACGCATAAGGGAATACTAAAAATATAAAATTTACGGCGTCAATTTACTTGTCCCTGTTATTTGCTGCAGATTGGGCCGGCCAGTTTTTATAAACGCATGCTATTCTATTTTTCACAAAAACATCTTGGAGTTGCTTTTGGTTGATGCTTATCGGTAGATAGCTCCTAAAACAGGCCTCCTCTCAAAGCTATTATTGACGCATAGACGAGTTAAAAGTCATTATTGGTCAAAGTCATAATAAGTTGACAGACTATTTAACAATTGACTTGGTGGTAAATTCAAAACAACCTTTTTAATTTAAGAATACCAAATAAAATCTATAAAAACTCAATAACAAATCAAACATTTATTCTTTAGTCTTTAGCATTTGTTATTGTTAACTTTAATTAATTTTGTTCCAGGTCGTAAATACTCTTAAACAAAGTCCGAATGATGAATTAAGACAAACACTGGAGCAGGAAAATGATCTTCCAGAAGGTATATACATTGTCGGGAAAAAAGGGAAACGATGAATTTAATAATTACTATAGGTTACTTTTTTTAATTTAGATTTTTAATGAAGCCCTTTGTAAATATTGTTTTAAAACAATTTATTTTGTTAGTTTGGATTTGTTTAAAATATATATTTATATATTGCTTAAAGTGTTTTTTCTAATCCATAATTAATATCTATATGCAACTAATATAGGTAAACTTTACTGCTATTATTTAGCTCAAAACAACAATGATTCAGAGCAAGAATAAAACTTTTTCCTATAGTTTTCCGTAGATGGTAACAATAGCTCGGGCATTTTACTTAGAGGTCTCAACAATACCGAAACTCTCGATATATTTTTCCTTGAAAACAATATTTCTTTGTGCCGGAGAAAAATGAAGGTTTCGTTTTATAAGTTTCCTTTATTGGGAAAAGGTTTCATTCAAACATTTTCAATAACGAGAACCGCAATACAGAAAGATAAGTATTCCGGGAGTCGAAATCTAACAGATTGGTGTCAATGAAGAGCGAGGGAAGCAGAAGTGTCAGCATAATATTCGAGAAACTAATAAAATATTATTTCGTAGAGTTTTTCGAAGATGCCGAGTTTTATAATATTTTATTTTTTTATATAAAGTAATAATAAAAAACGTATGAAAGTATAGCGCACTACCGATTGTGTCACTTTAAACCAAATATTAAAAACCCCTAATTTGCCACCACACATACAAGTACTACTTGTGTATCTGTTACTGCTTCAGTGATATTTTAATACATTTATTATCGGATTGTATTGTACTTATTTATATTGTATTTAACAAATATTATTATTATTATTGTGTTGTTTTAAGCTCAGGAATTCAGATATATCCGATGAACTTTTGGGTGATATGTGATATGAACAGCAGTGCTGATTTTGGCATCAATTTGTAGATGTTTTCATTGAATAGTTGCTTAATGTTCTTGATCCGATTACTCGAAGCTACTCCTATTGTTGAAATTATGATTATAATAGTGTCATTTCCCATTGTCTTTGAATCACTTCGAATTAAAGTAGAATTGATTTAAACATTATCTACTAGAGTTAGGTCAGATCTGGTATTATTTACCCGCTGTATCTGATCCCAGTAGAGATTGTGTTCATCATTTTTAAGAATCGGCTTTGGGGCAGGCATTACAATATGCTTCCGTACTGCTTTCCTTAGAAAGAATGATCGCAAGTTAGAAATTTGCTGATCTAGTTGTTTGCCCATATTTGCAATTCCTCTTCCTCCAAATTTCGCGTCAATGTGCTTCGCTCAGTGGCACTTTGACAGTGATTTTTATTAACCATTTTTCTAGTAGTGTTCTGGCTTTCATTTGCAATTTATTGGTGTCTTCACCTAATTTTTAATACTAAACGAGTAGGTAAATGTAGCAATACAATACGTGTATAACGACTTAAAAAAGTCCCTTACTAAGATTTGCTTTTAGAGTGCGCCTCGTTTTTTAAACGAACTTACTTTAACTCATTTGGTATAATTTGATAATCGTATTTCTAGGTTTCTTTCGTTCCTAAATATTTAAAGTTTTTTTTGGCATCTGAAAATTACCTAGATGCAACTTACCATTAAATATGTTTGTCAAATGGTGCGACGTTTGTATAATTCGAAAAATCATTTCTGTGTTGCCACAAACCTTTTTTACAATTTTTTTAAGCAATTGGTCTAATTGCTTTTATCTAGCATTCTTAAAATCAAGCATATAAGGTAGATTAGTAAGCCTAGCTAGTTACCTATTCTTGTTCTTAATGGCAAATCTCTAGCTAGTTAAACTTAGTCGGCTTAAGAGTGGATTTATAGTAGGGCAAAATCACAGTGAGCTTTGGGAATTGCTCTAAAATATACCTGGACAAATTTCTGCTTGTTCTGATACTGCTACATGTCAAAAGCTGGAGGTTAATCGATGTACACCAAATTTACATATTGATTAATTGAGGGACCCTAAAAAAGGAGTTTTGGGGAGTTTATGCGGTCATCTAGCATGTATGCATTCCATTGTATGCATCAAATGCCTTTGCTTTTTTTTTGCTAGTTTGCAGACAAGAGAGTTAATGATCAAAAGCTGTCTACAGCCCATAGCACCTCTGATGCATCCTGTTTGCAGTACCTGCATGATGTTGTTTCTATTGCATACTTACGATAAACTTTGTATATCGTAAGTATGCCAGTAATTAACCGATATTTTGATATATCTAATAAGTCTTTATTAAATAATAATCTTCAATATTTTCCCGTAGTTTTCCAAGATAGTACAATTCGATAAATTATCTTTCTCTGTACAATTATATTTAATTCTAGATACTTCCCCTGCAAAAGTCAGCGTAAATAATGGGCCTAAGTTTTTTACTTTTAGGGATGCGCACTTGTTGACTTATTCTGAGACAGCTTCTGAGAAAATGGCAACTTTTATTATCCAGGTTTTTTTATTTGTGTCAGAAATTTATAAATTTTTTTGTCTATAATAAATATCTAAGATCTTTGTTAACCAGCTATGTGATAAAGAGACAAAATCCTAAAATCTATGTAGCAAATGTGTAGATTTCCTTTTTTCCATTTGTTTTAGGATAAAGGTTTGTAATATTAATTGTTTTACATATCCCTGAGTTGGTTTCCTTGCTTATTTTTTAAATTTATATTATTATTCCTATTTTTTCTTTTCTTTTGAAGAATTTCTTTTTTTTAAGTTAAAGATTTGATAATTAAAAAAAAAAACATTGTTCTGGATACAATGCGTTTAACTAATTTAATTTTTACATTTTTTTCTCTATTTTTTTCCATCCACATTGTTTGGAATTGGCAAATTTAAAGGGTATTTGAATGCACCGCCAATTTTGTTAGAAGTATTGATTATTTTAATTGACCAATAACAATCCATATCCGCATGCATGCGTCAATGATGGCTTGGACAGGTGCACGCTTCCTCCCGCGAGAGACGGGCTTTTTGATCGGTACCATCGTAGGATACGCATCGAAACATAGAATAGCGTGTGTGTTGAGAAAACTGGCCGGCCAACCATCTAATCTACAGTTCTACAGTATACCAATTCATCGAGTGTCAGGTAAGTCGTTATTGACACCGTAAATTTGTAATTGTTTTCTTTTTCTTATTTTCTTTTGCGTGTGAAGTTCACGCTGGTCCTTCAATACCTATTATTTGTCCTTTCCAAAAGGAGCCCCCCAAACATTTGATCCTTGCGAGCCAAATAAATCGAATCGTCCTTAAAATTTACAGTCTATTTAACTATCCAAAAGTGTTTAATCGCAACCTTGGTTTGAAGTCCATAGCAAGACGCAGATATTTCCGTTAAAAAAAACATTTGTTTACCATTTTTTATAGCAACGCTTGACCAAGTAGCATTCCTATGACATTGGTGTCGATTTCCATTTGTCCGAGTAATGTGCGGTTGCAATAACCGATAACCGGTCAGTTTTTAACCCATTGTTGTGACAGGTGACAAGACATAACGTCAATGTTTTGTTATTGTTTACCTAACCCAATTTTTGATTGTTTACCTTTGTGATTTTGCCCAATAGAAATTTGAACTTTAACTCTTGGATTGATAAAAGTTCATTTTTACCGACCAATATACCCTTTTGTGATTCAACGTTATTCCGGCGTTGTTTATACCAGTGATTTATCCACAAATCTTCCGATTTGTTTGGATACCCCATTCCATTAACGTTTATTGTGGAACGTTAAATTATTAGTGCTTCATTCCTTTGTGATATTCAACGTTATTCCGGCGTTGTCTATACCAGTGTTATATACACAAACCTAACGATTTGTCTGGATACCAATTTCCATTAATTCCATATTGTGGAGATTTTATTTAGTATTTACCATTCTTAGTTACCATCATGTCTACAAATCAGCCAGTAGCAGCTAAATTAATAAAGAAGCGTCAGTCCTATATTAAACGCTTAGAAGCCATATATAATTTGGCTATTGAGTGTCAAAACCATCCTTCCAAGTTGAATTTACTGAGAGCCCGCGCTGAGGATTTCCCTAGTATTTGTTCTTCTTTTGAGACTTTGCATTTAGACATTTTAGCTTGCTCTGATGATGACAAACAGGATGAGCAACATTCTCTTGGAAATACCTTTGATAAAATGAAATATGTTGTTCATTCCTTGCTTCGAGAGTTACTCCCTCCAGTAGATGTTGTACCAAAAAGTGGCTGCAAAAGCAACAATCACTCCTTTAGTGAATTGCCAAGTGATGATCATGATCATGATCTTGACCTACCTAGAATTAAAATCCCTGTCTTTTCTGGGAACAGAAGAGACTGGCCTGCCTTTTCTGATCTATTTCGAACCCTTGTCCATGAGAAAAGATCCCTTTCTGATATACAAAGATTCCAACATCTCCAAATGGCTGTTCAAGGCGAAGCAGCTGAGCTTATTAAAAACATTGCCTTAATGGAAGCTAATTATCCTGTGGCTTTTAATGCTTTAATTAAGCGTTTTGAGAATAAGAGAGTCCTAGCAACTGACTATTGGCTAGCTATATATAATGCACCTCCAGCCAAAACTCACTCTGCCGGTGATCTGAGAAGACTTATCACTACCTTTTCCCAAAATATGGAGGCTTTAAGTTCCTGGCAAGGAATTGATTTGTGGGATTTTACCAAATTAAATTTGCTATTGCAAAAAATTGACCCTTCCTTAAAAACCCGATTTGAAATTGAATGCAGTGATAAACCCATTCCCAGATATGAAGATTTAACTAGATTTTTAAACAAAACATGTAAAGCCTTGGAAAATAGTGTCCTTCTTAATGAACCCAAAGTAGTATCTCAATCCAATTCGAAACAAAAGGAACTTATGACCCTAATAGATCTAAAAGAGTAGTTCCAACCAAAGCTTATATGACCAATACCAAGCAGAAATGTTTGTTCTGCAACCTGAGTTCACACCCCCTTGTAAAGTGTACCAAGTTTATTGAAGCAGAGGTTTCAGCAAGATATTCCTTTGTTAAACAGCAGCATAAGTGTTTCAATTGTTTCTCCAGGACTCATAGTGTTCCTAGATGTCTTGGAACCAAGGTTTGTAAAATTTGTTCCAAGAAACACCATACTTTGCTGCACTTCCAACCTATCAATTATGTTCCCAATGTTAGTGAACTCAAGGAACCCCCTACTGTTAATGCCACTTCTGTAGTGCCTTGCTTGACAAGTGTGCTTTCCCATGAAGAACCTACTTTGTTTGCTACAGCTGAAATATCAGTGTACAATATTTCTCAAGATTTGTTTCCTTGTCGTGCTATGCTTGACTGTGCTAGTGTGGCTAATTTTGTGACCTTATCTTGTGTACAGCAACTTGCTCTACCCATTACACCTAGCCAAATTCCTATTCAAGGCATAAACAATATGTCTACAGCTTCGTCATTAGGTACGGTTAAGCTAATGGTTTTGTCCACAACTGGCCCATGTTTGGAATTTGAAGCAATTGTTGTGCATTCCATTTGTGAAAATATCCCAACCTTTCCAATTAATCCCTCCAAGTAGAAACATTTGAGAGGTCTTGAATTAGCCGACAAGAATTTTGCTGTACCCCATGGTATAGATTTGCTCCTAGGTGTTCCTTTGTTTTCCGAGATTATTCTCCCAGGTTTTAGGAAAAGTATCAATGGTAGTCCATGTGCTATTAAAACCATATTTGGATGGATTTTAATAGGTGACAATAATACTCCCACTAATGAATTTGTGTCATTGTGTACCTATGTGCCAAGTACCATCCCAGTTGAAAGTCCTCTTGATATCAATTTGCATAAATTTTGGGAGCTTGAGGATATTCCAGATAAGGTTCTCTTGAGTCCTGAGGAACAGAAATGTAAAGATTTCTTTGTTTTCACTTGTTCTCAAAAACCTGATGGACGCTATGTAGTGCGTCTTCCCTTTAAGCAAAGCACGACAAAAAACTTCTGTAAATCTGTCCAAGACAAAGTCTTTGTTGAGGAAATTATATGCCTAAAAACCAATTTAGCTACCCCTAAACCCTTTAGAAAACTTGCCCCGTTTTTGGACTCCCATGGAGTCGTCAGGGTGGGCGGACGTCTGCGCCATTCTGATTTACCATTTGATGCCAAGCATCCCATGCTTCTTCCCAGAGATCATCGATTGACCTCGTTAATTATTGAAATGTTTCATAAAGATCATGGCCATCCTGGTCCACGTCTTTTACAATATCTTTTAAGACAGCAATTTTGGATCTTATCTATTGGTAGAGCCGTAAATTCTGTCCTATCCCAATGTTTTAGATGTCATAGAGTGAAACCAATTCCGTTTTCCCCCTTCATGAGTGATATACCCAAAGTTCGTATTTCCCAAGTTAAACCATTTTCACAGTGTGGAGTGGATTATATGGGCCCCATACCACTTACCATGTCTAGGCGTAGAGGTGTTCAAAGCCAAAAGGGCTATATATGTCTGTTTGTGTGCATGGTTACCAAAGCCCTACACCTAGAAGTAGCGTCCGATTTGTCCTCTGAATGCCTTTTAGCGGCATTTAGACGCTTTGTTTCACGTCGTGGCAGATGCTCTGATATGTACAGTGACCAAGGCACCAATTTTGTAGGTGCTTCCCGAATGCTTTTGTCCTATCTGCAGGGTTCGGCGGAAACGTTGCGTATTCAATGGCACTTTAATCCGCCTTCCGCACCACACTTCGGAGGCCTGTGGGAGGCAGGTGTTAAATCGGTTAAAGCGCATCTTGCGAGAGTGATAGGTCAACAAGTATTATCCTTTGAGGAAATGTCCACTGTTTTGGCGCAATGTGAAGCCATTTTGAATTCCAGACCACTCTGTGAGATGAGTTCCAACCCCAATGATTTAGAGTGTCTGACTCCTGGTCATTTTCTGACCATGGAAGCTCTTACCGCCCCTCCTGATGAGGCACTAATCGATATCCCTTTTCATCGACTGAAACGTTGGCAATTGATTCAGCAATTGCACCAAAGCTTCTGGAAACGTTGGTCTTTGGAATACCTAAATCGATTGCAACAACGCAATAAATGGACTCTTCCTGACCGTTGTCCAAAAGTTGGCTCTCTTGTCGTAATCAAAGACAATAACCAACCCCCTCTTAATTGGCTTATTGGTAGGCTGGAAAGGATTTACTCCAGTCCCGATAACGTTCCCAGAGTTGTGCAAATTCGTACAACGAAAGGACTATTGGACCGACCCCTAATAAAGGTTTGTCCTTTGCCATCTCAATAAGTTTGAGACCATTCTTTGTTTATTTTATTATTTCCTTTTTTTTTCCTTTTTTCATTATTTTCTCGGTTGTGTGTTGTTCTACCAATGGATGAAATTATAATTTGAATTAGCTAACCATTTTTATTTTTTTGTTTATTGAGGAGTTTTGCTATGGAAATCCTTATCAGGTGTGATTACACACTTGACCTTTTAAGTTGCCTAAGAGAAAAAATTGTATTTAAACTTAGTAACAAGGTCCAAAACATACCTATGCGAAGTTATCTTCTCCGGATGTTTGGCGTTAAACGTGACGACAATTTCCACTCTTTTGGCTAGTGTGTAAACTAGTGTTTTGGAAGTAAAATTTTCAATTCAACAAATACATTTTTACTATTCCAAGACCGTCACAAATGTAACTGACGGCAAAATAAATTTTTTATTTTCCTTAGCAACTATAAATAACTAAGCAGGTATAACAATAAATACAGTTCGCTCAGGATATCTGTGTTGATAAAAAGAATGCGGAAAAAAATTCAGGTTGTTATTTAGTTTTTTCCACGTCTAATCTTCGGAATTGCTGTTTATGTTGGTAGTTTCCGTTTTAAATTATAAACGAATTGTAGATTTGGCAAACCCTAACGAGCAACACTTATTGAAATAAAAACTGATATATTCATGTTTTTGTTTTCTATCTGAACAAATTAGGATAAACAAAGATTTTTCTAATTTTCTCGAAAACGAATCGACTGATTTAAAAAAATCAAACGTCAAAATAAAAAAATTCGAAAGACCTTTTAAACAAGCTATTAATCGATACCCCCCTTTCCATTTAAAATTTTTAAGGGGATGACCGTGGGGGGCAGAGGGTGAAGTAATTTTAGGTTAGAAAGTCGTCCCCCTTGACAAACCTTCTGACGTATTTTGGCGTTTTTTTTTAACAGTGGTTTTCGATAAATCCCTGGTGGGAAGTTTTCAAATGAACACCCTGTATCTAGTGGGAGCAGCATGAAAGTAGTAATAGTGAATCTGATCAGATTGTAGCAGAGATTAAACAAAGCAATATTTGAAAGTTATTTATTAATACTATAAAAAGAACCTTGATAACTGTTAGGTATGACACCTTGTGTATACCCTACCCGTCTAAATTTAAATATTTCTCGTAACTACTAAAAGAAACCATTTTTTGTTGCGTGTTTTTTCCGCGTGGTTCTGTTAGAACTTCTTAACTAAAAATTATTATTCCAAACATTACAATAAAACTAATTTATGTGATCCTAATATACTCTGTATCTAGCAAAAAATGTTATTTTACGTATGTATTATAATATATCTAAATTTGATAATAGGTATTATACCTAGAAAAAAAAATCAGATGTGTATATAATTATTCTATAGTTTTTCCATATTAAGCCGGCATTATTAGATTAGTTTAAATATTATATTAACTTCTATTAATATAGTAACTAAGACAAAATAGTATCAAATTTACGAAAAAAAAACGGATCCATAATAAAAATGAAAATACCGACTTACCGGAATACTTTAACGCCGCTGCCCTAGGATTGATTTAAATTAGCAATATTAGATAAAAACTTGAATACCATTTTCACATCCATATGGGTGAATTTCGCGAATCAGCTTTTTGATATCTTTGCAGCATCGTATTAGCACCAAAAAATAAAATACACAACGATCTTTTCGTCAATTCGTAGATACCTCTCCGTACCAGCCGAACCTAATTTCCTATACTCTGCCAAAACGCTGGAAAATCTGTTCGAGTACTGACATCCGCGCTCGAGTCTTGCGGCCAGGTACGTTTTCTAGCCTCGCGGGCCTCGATTTTAAAATTTTTTTAGTGATCGTGATAATTAATATTTTTCGCTCAATTTTTTTTTGGTTGTTTTTTAATAACAAAATATTTTAATTTCAAATAAAATAAAGATTTATAAAGAATGCCGAACCTTTCTATAAGACGTAGTAGATATATTACGAGATCAGACCAAACCATAAACCAAGTGTCGCATTTATTCAAGAACCAAATTGCTAACTATTAATGATATATAATTCGAAAATCAAAGTTATGAATTTTCATAATTACTTCCATCATAATACATTCAGTGTGCTAATATTCCATGCATACATAGCTCCAAAGTCTCTTAGTAAATTAATATTTTAGGAAATTTTGTCACGTTCCCATTTCAAAGACTATAATGCACATAGTGTATTTAAATATGCACAAAGCATTGTAGATCTCACAACTTAATTCAATTTGAGCTGGACCGTGGTCCTGCCTTGGAATATTGTATTGTTGGTTTGTCTATTTAAGCAAAGTAACTGTTTGGTTACAACTATTTTATTTATATTTACAGATTGTTTATAAATGCCATCTCAATTGACGGAGGTTTTTCGTTTATTTATCTTAGGCAAAATTTATCCTAATATTCATTTGAACTTAAAAAGGGAAGATATGGCCTCGGCAGTATTTTGCAATTTCTCCAAAGCATTTAATCATATGTAGGTATGCGAAATTAAAACGAAGTATTTACTTTGCTTTGGTAGAGTCTCACTTAACTCATACCATTTAATTCTTGGGCTTTACCTGCCAATATCTTATACAGTCTATTTTTGAAATTTTTGTATAACAAAAGTGGGTTGATTTTAGAGACTAGATTCTGTAGATCGCTGTTTTTTAAAGGAGGAATTTTAAAAGTAACCTATATTTTTATTCTTTAATCTATATACAATTGAAAAAAATATATAAGTGTTATGTCAGTTTAACATTAACAATTTATAGAAATGTGCATTCTGAGTAGTAGAAGTAATCTTAAAAAACGTTTAATTATTGGTAACGATATAAAATTAAATAAAAAAATTGCTAAATAAAATGTTTAAGAATGGTGTTTTACATAGTGGATATTTTTGTAGTACACATATTTGAATCTGTTAAATTTTAGTTTTATTAAATTTACTTTTTTATTTTTGTTAGCTATTAGTATTTTCTTTTATTTAGCTTTGTCAATGAGAGATTTATATTCTCTATATACATTTAAGAATTTTTAGTTTGTTCTTATCTCACTTAATCTATTATGTAAAAATACAGTATATGAGCTACGGAATCAAAAAATATTATCACAACATTGGTAGAAATCCTGGTAATATTAACGGGTAAAATACATACATTTTTCATAACAACTGAATATTTTTAAGAAGTATTTAAGGTAAGCATTTACTGATATTTGTAATTCAGTCTTTCTTTTTAATTATTTTATGAATAGAACAAAGCTATGGCTATATAAAATCTTAAAATAAGTATTAGGTTTCAAAATAAAATTTGTTTGTTTAATATTGCATTTATTAGCAATTTACAATTTCGTTTTTCTTTAGTTATAACTAAAATACATTATAATAGGAGCGTAAAATTATTTTTAACATGAGATAAATTGTAGGTGTGATTGTGGGCAAACTAGAATCAACAATGTGTTGTAAATGTATTTTAACAACTATTATAAATGTATTTTGATTATAACTAAAGAAACCTAGACTTAGTGTCCTGAGGATGACCTAATATAAGTCGAAACGTCTACATTTAAGTAAACAGGTTTCTGTTTTATGTCTGACCCCACCCAACAACCCTACGCAATATTTATTAGCAATGTTTAATACTACTTATTTTTATATTTCTTTTAGAAAAATGGTAATACTTTGATAGCATCATGAGAGACCATCATTAGGTTTTGTAAGATCAGAAATTAAAAGACCCAAAATATTTAAGAGGAAAATTTTTCTAAAGAGATATCAAGTCTTATCTCTAGTAAATTTTTTTGAAATAAAGGAGTTCTTTCATCTGAATTTTGTACCCAAACATTTTTACAGCCACAACAAATTTAGACAAAATTGTATACCATTTTTTTAAAATTAATTAAGAAAAACGATTTATTTAAATACTATCAAGAACAGTATCGTCTAGTGCCCAAACTAAGCAAATTTGTATAAATGTAAGTTTACTTAAATTATCTAATTTTGTTATAAAGAATACTTGGTGAATTTTTTGTAAAAACTTTATCTACATATTAAGCCCGATTTTCTCTTAATCAATTTTTCTACAGTAAGTTTAACCCAATCACGTAAACAATTATAATGTAACTAAATCAGTTAAATTATAATTATTAAGAAATTCCAATAAAAAAAGGTTACATAAAGATACTAGAAAAAAAAAGTAATTAATTTAATATGGACGTAAAAAAGAAAAACAATATACGCATACCAAACCTTGCTCTAGTCTGATAATTGTGGTTCTTTATTTTAAATACTTTTGGACGTATTAACACAAACATGTGTAAAAATGCTACACTTTTATAAAATCTTTTTTAGGCATAAAATACCAAGTTGAAAATAAATAGTTTGATGATTACAAAGCTTTGTTACCTGTAATAAGTTTACATTAACGCTTAAGTTTTAAGGTTATCCATTTATATAATTGCTGAAACAAATAACATTTGTTTGACATAGATATAATTATAATCAATTATTATCTGGCCACGCAACAATCTATATAATAGCCACTAAGCCGACTTAATTACAGCCGAAATAATTTACATATATGTATATGCTAAGGCTCATAATTTGAAACTAAACCCTTCAAAATCGTGTCTCTTATTTTTGATAATACTTAATATTATCATTGTTTGATTATGGTGATGTAATCTACAATAATGCAATTTCTTCGGCAGTTTCATCTTCTATTCAAAAAGTGCAAAATTCCTGTATGCGTTTTTCCTTTAATATTTGCTACAGAAGTCATATTACCCCATATCTAAATAATTATTTTATTCTTTCGATGTCAAATAGACGCAAATATCACATGTACTCTTTCATATACAGAATTTTAAAGTCAGAAAACCCACCATATCCAAGAAAACTCTTCAATGTGCATGAACACAACCGTAATACCAGACGGTGTAATATTTTTAGGGTTCTTCAGCATACTACACCAGCTTTTCAAAAATCATTTAGTTACGTTGCAGTTCATTTGTGGAGCAATTTGCTTCATTGTGTTAAAGATTATTCTTTTTATTAGTACAAGAAATACATAAGAATTATGCTTATGCAGTCACAGCATGATGCCCAATAATTAAATATGTATTGAGATGAATGTCAATTGGATTTTTTTCCAGTCTCTTTTCATTTAGGTTGTGTCATATTCTTATAGTTGTACTGGATCAAGTCTATACTTACATTTTCGTTTCGCATTTAACAAGATATATCTGTATCATATTATTTATTTTCATATATATTGGATTTGTTTCCTCTCCTGCGCTTCCCTGATTCAGTCGCTGCCTACCCTTGCCCTGTATACATAAATATAAATAAATTGTATTTTTTTTTAAATTCTTTTCAAGCTCTTACTATCAAAATGTATCGAGAAGATATCCTTACGTAAGGCTTTTTTGTTTTCTTGTTATTTTGGTCCCTTTTTTGTTGCTTTTTCTTAAGGATGTATCACTTAAAAGTGCGTCTTGCAGAGGTACTTTTGAGAAACGGTTTTTATAATGGAGATGCATTCCTTTTTGCTAACTTCATTTACATTATAAGTACAACTGTTTTGTAATTTTTGATATTGGCAAATAAATGTTTTGAATTTGAATTTGAATTAAGTATATAATTCCCTAGCATTATTCCAAGATATACCCTCTATATAAAAAAACAGTTTCATCAGAATAATATATGATATATTGAGTTCAACTGCAAGAAATCATAAATGTAAATACTAAACAGTATAGAACCTAACCGTAATCCTTAAGGTCATCCGAAAAGTACAGTTTTCTCTGAAGTAACAATATATTTAGTACCTATTATACCCTAAAACCTAATAACGTAAGTATTATGATACAGCTGTTATTCAGTAAGTTATTAAAGAAGTTGCCTTTCTTACAATATTATTTTATCAGCTTTCTGTTTTTAATTTAGTTTCTTCCTATTGTAAGTTTTTCTGGTTTATTTCATAAAAACTTTTTCTAAGACAGAATCTATTAACCTGATCAGAACATAATATTGGGTAAAAATCTAAGGCTTTAAAACTCTTACCGTTGATTGAATATTTGGGAAGATACGCAACCTTATGGGCTAAAGCGTGACCGCAAATATGCGTGAAAAATAGATGGCGATTCTCTCCAGTATGCGCGAAAATAATTTCGTCCGTCGCTTCTCATTAGTAATCGGCCGATCATCCTGAGTCGTGTGGGAGAGTTTTTGCACAGGTTCGTGTTTGCCGTATTGCAATTTGGTAGTTGTTAAAAAATTTTCTTGGATATCATAATCAGAAATAGATAGATATATGTAAATGTGTTTAGTTTGTGAGACAATGGCTCCTTTAGGCAAAATTAATCAGTGTGCGTATCGTGGGTGCAATAATGTAAGAAAATGTAAAAACAATGTTCTCAGTTTTTTCAAATTTCCGATTTTAAAACCAGTGTTGCTTAACCAGTGGATAGAAAATATAGGCAATGCGGAAACATATGTTATGGATGAAAATTTATTAAAAAACAAAGTGGTTTGCGAAAAACATTTTGACAAAATTAATATTGCAGTAAGTAATAAGCGAAAGAGACTTTTAAAATCAGCTGTACCTGATGTATGATGATATGTACGATGATGATACCTATGTCCACAGCATATTGATAAATTTTTGCATTTGATAATTAAGACTTTGATTTATAACAATCTAAAATGGGAATCTCAAAATCTTATTAGAAAATCTTTAAAAAAATCTAATTATAAACCTCACAGAAAATTATCTATTTTATCTACAAAAATCAATCAGAACTCTTAAAGATATTGTCTCTTCATGTCTATGAGAGCCATTTTCTCTTTTTCTTTTTTTTACTTTAAGAAAATTTTAAATCAATATATTATGTTTATGGTCTTTAGTGTTTTAAGTATTTTCAATAATTGTTTTCATGATGAAAATCATTCATGAAAAAGATAAAAATAAAACCTAAAAAAGCCTTTAAAGTTATTGAGAAACTGGTCCTAGTACGAATGATCGCTTTCCTAATAAAAAAAAATAACATATTAAATGAATGTCGAGTAATGTTTTCATTCCTGGAGAGATTATATTTGATCTTGAAGGTCACTTTGCTGCAGCGGTATTCTGCGACTTCTCTAAAGACTTTGACTGTGTCAACCATGGAATACTGCTCGGTAAGCTTTCTAGATATGGGTTTAGGGGAGTTGCTCTAGAATGGTTAAAATTTTGTTTTGTTAGACAGAAAAAAGTTTGTTTGGCCAAATGGCAGTTTGTCTGAACTTTGTGTAGTAAGCAGGGTTCGTTTCTCGGTCCTATTTTATTTCTATTGTATATAAATGACCTGGCGTCTCTCCAGATAAGAGGATTCTTCATTATTTTTGCAGATGACACCACTATCTTATGGGCAGACAATAATAAAAGCACATTAACAAGAACAATTTCTAAAGATTTATTAATGATTAAACAGTGGTTTGATGCTAATTTGTTGTCTTTAAACATAGATAAGACTAAATTGTTAAGTTTTTATGTTCAGAGTAGTTCATGATTCACAACAAAGAATTGGAAGTAAATAATTTTAACAAATTTCTTGGAATTGTTATCGATCATGAACCTAAGTTTTATGGAGATATGTCAGGAGGCGAAAACTGGCTAGACGATGTTATGCTGTTAGAGTGGTTTTAAATGAACTGAGATTGATATCTGCAAAAACGGTCTATTTTTTTTGTTGAAAGTTGGAACTTACTTTCATACAAAAATACCTACAGTATGGAATAACATTTTGGAGTTGCATTAGTAAACGGCTTTTTGACTCGATGTTTGTTTTTAAAAAACGAGCCATTAAATATATGTGTCATAAATCTCCACAAGACATGCAGACCCCTATTTAAAGATACTTTCCTTGTGTTGCTTGTTTATTGTTGAGTCTGCTTGCCTAATATACAAAAAATATAAATTGTATCTTCAAAATAATGGCTCCTTAAAACATTATAATATCAGAAAAAAATACAATATTTCAATGGCCATCCCGAAAAGTGAACTAAGAATTCTCTTATTTACTTGAGCATAAAAATTTTTAATCATTTTCCAAATGTGATAAAAGTCTCTAGATGTTCTCCTCGCTTTAAAAAGTCCTTAACGAAACTTCTTAAAAGCAAGTATTTTTATAGCATTAGAATTTTTTGAAGATAGTTAGGAATAGGCCAATAGTATATAATTAGTTTTTAGTAAAGATGTAAAGGTTACAATTTGTGATGTTACTCTAAAAAATTTTTAAGTCGTCTTGCTTTGAAATTGAAAATACATTTTGTGTTTATACTAGTATGTTGAACCCACTATTGTGTATTGTTTTTAAATTATGTGTTAGTAATATGTCGATTAATGTGCCTATTTTATATCATAGAAATACCATGTCAACAAGTAGGTACCATGTATTTATGAATAAAGTATGTTTTGAATTTTTTGAAATTCGAAATTGTATTTAAAAGAGAGAGAGGTATATAATATTTAATAGGGATGATTCCAACTACTCACTAGAAATTATTTCGTTGAAAAAGTAATGAAAAGGGTTATTCAAAACTGCAAGTGGCCAACATGGCGTCGACAAGAAGAAACAAAGTTGATTATGACTCTCTAAAGAAGGAACGTCGTATTTAAATAAAAGTTAAAGATGTTAACTTGTAAATGAGAGAAAGTGTTTACAACAATGTATAAATGATTTTATTTTATATTTTCAAATAACGCCAGAAAAAAATAAAAAACCATTTTGCCAAATTTCACCTTTTTCCTGAATATTAGGAAGTATTTGGCATTTTTCCAATTTTTAGATTGCATTTATTCAATCATTGCATTTATATTGCCCAACTTTCGCCTAATTAAACCATTTACTGCTCATCCCTATTTTAGACATCCTGTATAATCGCAATGAGACCCTTCATACTGTTAAACAAAATATTTGTTTTTTTTTCTTATTGACTTTTTCTAGTTTTAAGAATTAGTAATTAAGTGTTTGCCTGTATTGCAAATTAAAATGTGGCCTATTTTCTATATTTTATAGTGTTTTTACACCCTTATTCAAAACCTTTTAAATTTTGCGATTTTATTTTTATATTAATTTCAGTTAAAGGTATTTATTTTTCAATATTTTTGTCCAAAAAAATTGTACTTCACAGATCTCACTACCCTACACAGTTTTTGAGATATTGGCTGGTTTCACAAACCCGTATTGTCAAAAATTACATTACGGGCTACTTTTTGCAAAAAATTATTGACTCTAAAAAACTATAGTACCGTATGTAGATATTAAATCTTTAATTATTTAATTTACTCTTTATATTTACGTGAAACCTACCTCACCTTTATTTATACCCATATCATCACCTTTATTTAATATTTTTGTTAATTTTCTAATTAATAAAAGCTTATTGAATTTTTGTTTTGTTTTTATTTATTTATTTTTGTCTCAAAAAAGGATTTTGGTAAGTAATTTATTATTTGTTAATAAAATTTAAGTTGTAAGAGATAGCACCTTCCAATACATTACTTGACCACCACATTTATCTAGTTATTTATGCGAGATCACAGCGCATTTAAATATCGGCAATAACAAAATAAATAAAAGCGCTGTTATCATCATCGCCCTTGTCTTAAAAAAATAACAAAACGGCCGGGCGCCCAAAGATTCCCGCGTCGTTAAACTACAAATGGTCAATATAGCGCCGACAAAGAAAAACAAATTTGATGATGGCTCTTTAAAGACAGAACGTCGTATTTTAAATTTAAAGGTGTTATCGTATAGGCGAGAAAAAGTGGTCACAATACTTTATTAATTTAATAAATACTTTTGTCATATATTTTGAAATAACGCCAGAAAAAAAATAAAATGATTTTGCCAAATTTAAGTTTTTTGCAAAATTTAGGAAGTATTTAGTTTTTGTTATAAAAGGACACTATATTGCTCAACTTTCCTCTAATTATACCACCTCTATTGACGTCCTGTATAACCGTGATGCGGGGTCTTTAAACAAAATGTTTTTTTTTGTTACTAGGTATCTTTTTATAGTTTTAAGTATAGTTGTAACAACTGGTAATTGAGAATTTTCCTGTGTCCCTTAAAACTTAAAATGTGGCCTATTTTCTATTTCTATTAACATCCTCACTCACAACCCCCTTACTTTACAGATCTCACTACGCTGCACAATTTTTCAGATATTGAATCACATGACAAAATGGGTTACTTTTTACAAAAAATTATTGATCAATTACCATCGGTATTAAGTCTTATGAATTATTTCAATTATTCTTTATAATATTTACCTAAAACCTACTTATATCTTAAAATTTGTTCCACATATTTTTTGTATATTAGTTTTTAGTTAATTAAGTGCAACGGGCTTTTTATTTAAAAACTGAACCCTCTTGAACACAAAATGGAGGAAACATAATGTTTGTTGGAATTATAACTTGTATTAAACTTTGTTGGTAATTTTGTAAAAATAGCTTTTTATATATATGTTTGTAGTAATTTTTGTCTCAAAAACATATTTTGGTAACTATTTGTTTATAAAATTTAACTTTTAAGAAATTTAAATATGCCTCCACCCTTAAGTATATCACTTATCACTTGACCACCACATAAATGACACCGTGTTGTATGTTCAAAAAAAAAAATAAAAACATAGTTGGCAGCATCATCCCATATCTTAATAAAATATCCAACACGGCCGCGTAACCGGAGATTCCAGCGTCGTTGAAAACCTGACTCAAAGAAGCCAAAAGCCAAGTCCACGCAGCTAAAATAAATTGTTCCTAGATTTGACGCTTCGGGGCAGCACCACACGGTGCACGAAACTGAACGGCAATCCGATAGTCGACCGGGTACACTTTTTAACACAGGATTGCGTATCTTCCCAAATATTCAATCAACGCTCTTACATAAAAAAAACTAGAAACTGTGTCGCATTTTCATTTACAGATAAGCAGTTAAAACATGAAAGAACCTTATAAAGAAATAAATCAAATGCAAAAATTAAAATATATCCTTAATACGTATTTAATTATAATTATATAATGATACTTTAATAATAAATTTAATTCACGATTTATTGGCGCCCAACGTAACACCTAAAAGTTATTAGCCAATACCCCAAGATAACTGAAATTCAAAGGGTTCTCATAAAAATAATTCTTTTCACGTTCTACGTCCGTATTAATTTACCTTGTTTAAAGCAGGTTCTAGTACAACCTTTCATGCTTCAACACTATGAGGAACCTTGGGAGGAAGCACAATGAACTAAAATGGAACCTTGCGGGACACCTGTAGATACAATGATGTTTCACACGATGGGGGTTCCTATTTGACATATCAAATTGAGGTTAATCGGAGGTGAGGAGGTAATTAAGAGAATTTTGTCAAATATAAAATTAAACGTCTCCCTAAATATTTTAATTGATGTTTTCTTTTGAAGTTATTAAGAGTGGTTCCTTTTAAAATGAAAGCACTGTATATTATAGTTATAGCTCGTCCGTCGTCCGTAAGCCCCTTGGAGGGGCGTGGTGGTATATTAAGTCTATTAGTTTTTACCTTTAGGATTCTCTATCTTTAACATGGTGTAGTGCATCTATGTGCAGAGTCTCTCCTATCAGAATTTTCATTTGGTCTACCAGCAAACTTTGGTCTCTTGATTGTCGTTCATTTACTTTTTCCTTCATGATCTGCTTCTCCATTGCCTCTGATTTCCTGACAATGAATTTAAAGTATGTAAAATGCTAGATAGTAGGTCAAGATAAGTGGATAGTCTGGTTTTGATTCTCAGTTGTCTCAGAACTGATTTGTTGGTGCGGTGTGCTCGCCGTGGTATTCGGAGTTTTTTTCTAAAGCGCCACGTTTCGTCAATTTTCCGACGGTCTGCCATTTTTATTGTTTACGTCTCTACTGCATAATACTAAGCCTGAGTGTTAATTGTGATAAAAGTGTCTCTACAGATATGATTGAGTTTTGCGGAGTTTCGTGCCATGCCTACGGCTTTCAGTTTCGCAATCTCCGGTATTGCTGACGACAGATCCCGGATATTTAAATTGGTTGACCACTTAATAAACGGCGACATTTATAATATCAGGGCTGTTGTTATTAACCTGGTTAACAATTATTACTTTAAAGTAATGATCTTATATAATCTCTAAACTAATCATTCGCCCACCGTAGATTGTTGATTTTTTTGCCACCAACAGCGATGCCATTATTAGCCTCTTCAAGAACCTTCCTAATAAAATATTCACTAACTATATATATATTGAAGAGAATGGCGGATAAAATATCTGGTTAGGCCTTGTCTCAACCCAGCAGCAATCGAGAAGGTATCAGTCTCTATGAAGTCTCTCTTCACCCGTCCCGTCGCCATGTTCGACCTATATAGTACTTCTATTAGGTATATCAGGTGCTTCGGTATCCCATCTATCCAACATTGTTCCGAAGATTCGACTATTTAACTTTTTCAAAAGGCTTCCTGTAGTCCACGAAACATATGAATATCTTAACATTAAACCTTATGGTTTCAACAAATGCAGCATGTTTGTCTGGTATTTGTCTAAGGAGAAAATGAGAAAATTCTTTAGCCTGTCGTTCAGTATCCCAAGCATTGTACTCGTACTCGGTAATCGTACGATAGTTATAAATTACAGAAATAAATATGCCAGGGCAACCATATTGGGCTATTTTGTATAAAGTCACTTGTGCTAGAAGGGGTTATTTTCAACAGGAATTGTAAAATAGTTTAATACTACTTCCTTCATTGTTTCCCCTTTAGCTTTTTTCATTGAATGTGTTTTTGCTGTAAAGCACGCTAATTTTCATAAAATTTTTTTATCTTGAAATAGACTAAGAAAATTAAAAATTAAATTATTTTAAGGTAGAAAAGTAAAGGTTAACCAGAAATGTAATTTTTGATTTCTTTTTGTAAATAATATAGCTACATACGTATTTTACTCATAGTTACCGATTAGATTGTACTAAAAACAAGTATTTTACTACTATTATACTTGATCTTGATTTTTTTTATTTGCATTAATGTGATAATTTAATTATTGGGAATTAAATTAATAAGAGATGGTAAAAATATAAATAAAACTTAAATACGAAACGAGAACAAATACCCTATTTTTTTAAAGTATTTATATATTATTACAAGACACCTTCTATATTAACAAATGCTATTATATTAACTTAAATAAAAATCGTATTATTATCTCAGAAAAAAATATCAAAGGATTCTTTTAGAAACCAACACAAATGTCTATTTATCATTTTGAAAGGTGCGGATAAAATATTACTTCAATGTAAAAATAATAACGCTATTTGCTCAGAACGCAATATTATATACGTGCGAGATATCTTAAACGTATGAACCTTAACCCAATACTGATGAGAATTTTTTACAGCTAGTTAATTCCCAATCTATTTTTTATTACGCCTTTATAGTTAACTATTTTTTTATATTAATGCAATTTATTTTTCTAGTATTATATAGTTTTATCTGGATTATAAATTTTACAAAAAAACTAGATCAAACTTAACAATGTCTACTGAAGTAATAAATCTAAAGTAAGAATTCGGCTTCTAGTAATTGTAAGCAGTTTTAACGCCCCATTTAACAATTTCTAGTAAACTCGAGGGCAAACGTCTATCGGCGGACTGCACCAAAACTTTCTCTTTATTACCTTAACAATGCTGCAGTAAAGTTTGCTAATATATCAGGGTAAACATGTCCAGCCGAATATATTTATGAGTTGTCCGAGTCGACAGGGCCAGTAGCGGATTCGGGATAGAAATACTTGTTCTCAAATAATAGGAGGACAACTTAATAGCTCTGGGTTCAGCATAAATATGTCATACCAGTTAAAGAGGACCTTTGGAACAAAGTTACCTGTTCTGTTGTCGTATTTTAAGATAAAGATCTTCCTGTTGGTAAATTGCTTTTGGTCTATATACCTTAAGCTTAATAATTGTACTTAAATATTTAGATGATTTAGCCCTTTAATGCTATAAAAAAACTACTTTCAACAACTTTTTAGCATACTCTATGAATATCGCATAATCTAAATGGATATTGTGACCAGTTACGTATTTTGATTCATTTTAAGTATATCAGAGAAATCATATTCAATGAAATATATATTTTATGAGTTGTCCAAGTTAATTAGAATGGTTTTCAAATGAACACAATAACGTTGGTCTTGGCATTAATATATCATGTTAGAGAAGATCTTTGTAGGCATTTACCTATTTTAATATAAAATTCTTAAATATAAAAGTCTTTCTTATTTCTGCTCCTACTTTTTCTTACTATGAACAAAATAATTTTTTGGGATATTTTTATAATGATGGTCAACTTTAATGGATGCCTTGATTCCTGATTTATTTCTATTTCGTATAAAAAAAAACTTTATCTTTGTAATTACACTAGTGAAAACAGGTTATAAACAGGATTCAGAACTAGGAAATTTAGGACTGAACTTTAATTCAATTTCTTTTGATTTTCTCTCAAAATGATTACGTGCAGAGAAAAACGAACCAAAAGTACGAATAGACAATTAGGTAAAACCATTATTGTGTGAACAGCAAAATCCAAAATAACGTAAATATGATAATCCTACTTCTTTTTTGTAAATAAATTCATAATTAATTTCGACATTTTTACGAAAAAAATACACCAACACCAAATTCAATTTCGAAAATAAACTAGGTGGTTATTGCCAGAGAACTGTTTGATATTTAATTTAGTTTGAACGGATGCCAAAAGTTTCACGCATGCTGTTCAAATGTTGGAAATTAATTAAAATAATAAAATGTGTACGTCTGTGTTTGTAGTTATATAAATTGGTTTTATTGTTGTAAGCCTGGGGTTGGGCGGATTGTTTAATTATTGTAATTAGAGCTTATTTTCGATTTATTAACCTAAAAAAAGTTTTTATTTGTTTTAGCTTGATATATAATTATTGATGTTTTAGTCAGCATTAGCAAAACATAATTAAAAAAAGGTTCTAAGATGATCAAATTTTTTCGAAAAACAAAACACTTTTAAAGAAAAATGAGAGGTATTAAAGTTTTTAATTTGGATCGTAGATAAATTGTTAATTAATCTACTCAAAAAATATGGTATTGCTAAAGCTTATAATATATTATTTAAGAAAAAATAATACCTTTACTAAACTATAATAGTATGTAAATCTAATTAACCATCATTTTAAATAAGAAAAGTTTTACAATTATGAATCTTTGGTAATTTTTTTTACTAAAATATTACTAGTTTTTTTAGTAAAACATTTAATTTTATAAAACAAATTTAACTCATAATCATTAGGTACTGAAATAATAGTAAGACACTATTTAAAAGATTAAATCGGAAAATGTTGAATTATTAAACATGGTACTCTAAATAGTGCGTGAATAATAAATATTTTTTTATGTCTATAGAATACAAAATATTTGAATTAAACATTTGGTTAAATCTTTAAAAACCAAATGTTTGAAAAAACTTCATAATATGTATTCTATTTATATAGAGAAGGAACTCACAAAGGAGAGCTATATTCTTTTCAAGAAGGCTAAGCAACAATTACAGGACATGTACAAATATATCTGGCACAGGAATGGAAGGATTTTGGCACGGAAGGCTGATGGGGAACGGTATATAGTTATTAGGAGCAACATGGACTTAGATGAAATTGTTTCATAGTTACTTATGTTTTTTTTCCTACTATTTGAAGTACTGATACTGTTTGTGTGTGATATTATACTAATTATAGATATCTTTTATGGCTGATAAGTTAATAATAGGACAAATTAATATTCCCTCATTAGTGCCAAAATTTAATCATTTTGAATCATACGTTGTAAATAATAATCTGGATAATGTGTTTATATCAGAAACGTGGCTCACTGGTTATATAGCAGATGAGATTCTTCAAATCCCGAATTATAATTTAATACGACGAGATCGTACTACTGGGCGGGGAGGTGGAATATTGTTCTATGTAAAGGGATTTATTAATTTTCAAATTATTAATTATGGTAATAGCGTACACTCGGAACAAATTTGGATAAAATATAAAATTAGTAATACTATACATTATTTGGGAGGTTATTATAGACCTCCTACTGGTAATCTCAATAGCTTTCTAGATGAATTTGAGGTAAATGTGTCAACTTTATTAACAGGATGTGACAACTTTGTGTGTGTGGGAGATTTTATTATAAATATGGGTAACTTACAATCCAAAGATGTTAAACGCTTCTCATCCATTTTAGAGTCTCTTAGCATACAGCAAATGGTGAACGAACCAACTCACCTGGGTCTGGCAGGGGAGACTCTTTTGGACTTGTTTATTTGTTTACATGTTAATCTAATATGTACTCCAAATGTTGACGAAAACTCTGATTTTTCAGATTATTTTTTTATTAAATGCGAGCTAAACCTTAAAGTATCGAAACCAGAACCTTTCATTTACACATTAATAGGCCCGCTTTTCTTGAACATCTTAATACTATTCCTTTTAATCTAATATATTATTTACCAGATATAAATGCCAAGGTGGAAGCTTTTAGTAACCTTTTAATTGATAACTTTGATATTTACGCTCCTAAAAGATCGGCACGGATTACCAAGAAAAAACTTCCTTGGATAACACCTAATTTAAAATATCTTATGTCACTTAGAAATCGAGCATTGACTAAATACAAAAAAAGCAATTCTCCTGAAGACTGGGAATCTTATAGACAGCTAAGAAATCAAGTTACTGCAACAACCAGGAGGGAACAGAAAGCTTATCTGGAGCATCAAATAAGAATAAATGGATCTAAAGAAAACTGGAAACCTATGAGGGATCTGGACGTTTATGGGAAATGTAGTAGGGTAATTCCTAGCGGTCGCTGGTCAGCAGATGAAATCAATAACTACTTTATTAATATTCCACAGATTGATCCAGATGAAGATATTCTAAATTTTTACTCAAATAATACATTGTCAAATCGGGATATTTTTCGTTTTAGATTGGCTAATATTGAGGAAGTTAAAGATGCTTTATTTTTAGTTAAATCCAAGGCCATTGGAAATGATGACATTGGCATTGAGATGCTACTCTTTTGCTGCCCGCTAATATTACCTGTAATTACACACTTAGTGAACTTCTCCATAGAAACATCATGTTTTCCCGATCATTGGAAGTGTTCCATTGTAATACCTGTACCTAAGGTAAATAATTTAACTGAACTAAAGGACTGAAGGAAGGCCAGTAAGTATTCTCCCTACTCTGTCTAAAACTTTAGAGCGTATTCTTAATAATCAAATGCAAGAATATGTTCAACAGTATAATTTATTACCAGCCACCCAGTCTGGATTTCGACCAGGATATAGTTGTTCAACAGCGCTTTTGAAAGTAACAGATGATATATTTCAAGCTATCGAGAATAACGAATTAACTATTTTAGTCCTTTTAGATTATTCAAAAGCGTTTGACAGAATAAATCATAATCTTCTTTTGGCGATTTTAAAATATCTGGGATTCGACACTACCGCTTGCAATCTAGTTACCAGTTATATAAAGGGTAGAAGTCAGAGGGTTAAAGTCAATGGCGAAGTATCTGAATCCGAGCCATTATGTTTTGGGGTCCACAAGGTTCAATTTTGGGGCCTCTTCTTTTTACCTTATATACTTGCCAAATGGCAAAATATATTGAATCTTGTAATGTACATTTTTATGCAGATGATACGCAGGTCTACAAATATTTTAATCCGGGTCGTGTTCTCGAGTGCATAAATGAAATAAATAAAGATTTGGATTCACTGCTCTTAATTTCTCATAAGCACTGCGTCACTTTTAACCCCTCCAAGTCTCAGGTGTTGCTCTTTGGCAGAACTCAATCACGACAGATGCATAAGGATAGCATTCAAATAGATTTAAATAATAATAATAAACTTGCACTTGTTGACCACGCTAAAAATCTAGGGCTGGTTCTGGACAGTGATTTGAGGTTTACTGAGCATGTCAGCATGTATATTAAGAGAGCATTCCTAAATCTAAAGCTTATATTAAAACAAAGGCATCTATTGATCGAGTCATTAAAGAAAATGCTTTGTGACTCTTAAGTGCTTTCGCACTTCAATTATGCCGATGTAGTTTATGGCCCATGTTTGCTGGAAAGGGATAAATATCGCATTTAGTTAATACAAAACCACTGTGTAAGACTAATTGGGGGTATACGGGGTAGAGAGCGGGGAGTGTCGGCTAAGTTGAGAAAGGTGCATTGGCTTAGAATGGATGAAAGGCGCGACTTCCATTCAGTTGTGTTATTTTATAAAATAATAGCGAGAAAGTGTCCCGACTACTTATACAGGAAAATAAAGTTTCGCTCAGAAATCCATAATCTAGATGTTCGCGATATGAGCTGTGTAACTATACCTCTTCACTCAATTTCTATTTTTGAAAGGTCTTTTAGTTACAATATTGCGAGACTTTATAATAAAGTTTCTCTGCACATACAATCTCTCACACTAGTTTCTTTCAAAAGGTTTATTAGATCTAATATTGATCAGTTATTCATGTAGAAGACTTTATATGACAATAGTTATTACTTTATGAAAATGGTTGCTGTAATTAGGTTCATACTGTGAGTAAGGGCATTTAAATTTGGATGTACATGAAATGTTGATTTTCCTATGTTTATTTATTAACTTATACATATTGCTATTTTTTATTGATATTCTTCTGATAGGTGAATGCTCTTTGGGGTTATATGCTAATTATTATGACAGATCTGTGTTATTATTTGTTATTTAGGTTTAGACCAATATCAAATGGTTCAGTAGAGTAGCTTCTAAGCTAGACTGCGCCATATTATATCTTGTAGTAATAACTCTTTACTGTATTTGTTATTGTATATTTTAAAATTAAAGCCATTATTATTATTATTATTATTATTATTATTATTATTATTATTATAAACTTTTAGAAAATATTTAAATAATGAATAGAGTATGCATTTAAATTATGCATTATTCAACACTAGAAAGTAGTGTAAGTTTATCTAATGAAATTAAAGTAAAGTTAAAATAAAGAGCAATTATATTTATTTAAATTCTTATTAAAACCTTAATTTGTAGTTTAAGTGAATAGTCAGTATAATAGCCGTCAAAGTGCATAGAGTAATATGTGAACTTGCTACGAACTATATGCAAGTTCGATGCCATACACTTAAGTTAGCTCTTTCAAGTGAAATAATACCCGTAAAAGTGAGAATATTTTGGCAATGGACTGATTATGAATAAATATTCAATAAGTTATGAATAAACAAAAATATTAAAAAGAGATTGATATTTAAAAGACATAGGTCTGAGAATCTGATACTAAATTCGTGTTTGTAAATTCTTTCCTTAAGATAATCCCAAAAAGGCCTGTGAGAACATATCTATAGATCTACGAGGCCATTTATTATGGCTAGCTTCATTAATCTGAAGACAAAATGATGGCTTAAAATCCCAAACCACATTTAAAATTGTTTTTTGCAAGGACTTATAGTATATTTTTAAATGTAATCAACAATAAATACCTACATTGTACTACCGAAATTCCCCAATAAAACCATTTTATAATTTAAACTCCTTCGAAAGAAGGTCATTTAGAATTCAGAAGTGCATTTATTATTGTTATTCTGTAAAAAATAAAAATAGCAAATACCTATCAGACGATTGGAGGCGGCCTCTTCACGATAAGAGAAAGCGGTGTTGCCATTATTTTGGACAATGGGTAATATTTAATCCTGTATATAAAATAACACGTAATTTAATATAGAATGTATATAGTTTGTAGAGCATAGCTGGGCAAGTTGATCGATATTTGATAGTGAGAAATTCTTGCATATTTTAAGGCTTTTTTTGAATTAGTAGTATTGACTATATTTTATTTGGATCTGATCGGGACAGCTATGTAGTCGTCTAATATTGTTAGAAACTTCTTAGAAAAATGGTTCGTGCATTTTACTTCTTGGTGTTGTTCGTTGAGCTGTTCAGAGTTTCTTAAAAAAACCGCCATATTGAAATTAAATAACTTTAGTAATTAATTTACTTTTTACACCCTATATGTATTTTTTTTCCAGCAGAAAATACTTAACAAAAATATGGGATCATTTTTATTTTTTTTTAGGTATTGCGAGTTTAATAAAATTTATGGCATTATTATAGTTGTAGACTATACGTTATTATTAATGTTTTTATTTAAATCGTTTTTCAAATATCCATGAACCAGATATTGATTCCAAGTCTTAATAATTTAGGAAGGTTATTTGCATTTCACGCCTACGCTTAGGCTGCAAACTACAAGTAGACTCAAAGTTTGCGCATTAATGCATATTCAAAGACATTTGTGAAAACGGTGTTCTATTTAAATACGTACCATACATATTCAGTTCCAACTTTTCTAATTTATCCCGACTATCACGCGGTTCGTTTAATTTCTATAAATTCCACTTTTCCGCTGAAATAAATATCAAATTTCCTATATTTCAATTCAATTAAAATACTATTTATTTTTATTATTAGACATAATTCAAATCCAAGCTTCAAATGATGTCCTAATCTTTTTGGCTTGTGCGTTTCAGAATAACTTATTATTTAAGTGACTTTTATATTTATATTGTTAAGCTAAAATACGAAAATTTTGTAGATTACAGTGGAAAAATATGACGACCGAAGAAAATGGAATTTATACCTAAATTCGGGTTAAGTCTCACCAGCAATTTGTCAGGGTATATTTTCCTATTTTAATCGAACATCAAATGCATATTTTATTAGAAGCCGCAACATTTCATCCAATCTCGTAGCGATCGGTGTATTTGCAGTATCAAAGTAGGAAAATTTCCTTGGGGAAATGTAAGATTTCCTTGGCTACATAATTTATGAAAACATACTTAAAATCCAGATATTCTGTTGGTAATTTACACGTGTATAACATCCAAGAATTAAATTAAAAACTACGTTTAAATGTAACAGTAATCACTTTAAAATAATTTCTACATTTGCATCTTTCATAAGCTATGTAAATAAATCTTTCCCCCTAACTTAAATAAAAACTTTTCAGTATTTTAATGGGGTTTTTCGAGGCGCGGTAACGGTTTAGCGCCGGGCCTTTCGACGGCAAACAATATTCCAGCATATTTGAATAATTTTTCATAATCCGGATTCCGGGCCGGATTAAACTGCAAATTCCTAATTTTACAGCTAAGTGTTTAATCGAAAACATAAACGTTACCGCAGACTTGGTGCTCGCCCAAAGAAAAAATAACAATTGAAGACAGATGTTTTAAAGCCGGGAGGTAATAAATCTTCAGTAGCAGGAATAGTTATATAAAATGGGAAGTTTGTTGCAATTTTTTATGGATGTTGAGGAAGCAGTTGTTGAGATGATAAATCATTAAAATTAACTTCTGTATGTCTTGTGGCAAATTTAATTAAATAAATATACGACATTTGTATGAGTACATCTTTTAGTTTTTAATTTTATAGTAAATAAATATTTTAAGTTTAACTTAAAATATTTATTTAGTTTAGTACAAAATTCGCTTCTTGAGATTTCCAATCAGAGCTTTTGGAGGGCTTAGGATATTAACATTATAGTATTATTGACAATATCAATATTGTACGTGTAAAACCTATAATGCTTTTGTAAATCCTATAATAAAACCAGACTTAATAAAAACCAAACCAAATCTATCCATATACTAATGAGTTTTATTATAAGTTTAATTATGATGACAATGAATTTAACTTATTGGTATATTATAGATTTCGACATAACAGAATTTGGTGCAATATGCAAAATGTAGACTAAGCAATACTCGATGTCATTGACCTATGCTGGATTGGTTGTAATGTGTTTATTGTGGGGTTTTTGGGTTGTTAGTTAATATAGATGCATTAAATAAAATAGACGTGTGGATTTTAATTAATATCCTGGAATAACATATGGCGATCCTGCCAGTCCAAATATTTTTAAAATTTTAAAACTGAAAACGTCGATAATGAGTAGTTTAATTGAAATGCTTAAGTTTAGCAGAGCTTAAGTTAAGTGAAAAACATGAGTAAAAATCAATCGAAGGAGGTGATAATAAACCTATCAGGAAATAGTGGAAAAACTTCAGCCACAAGTACTTACAATAAGCAGACTATTGTATATTGGGAGAAGAATGAAGAAATGTCTTCAAAGGGAGATAAGGCGTGAAATTGCTCGTATAGCTGCATGCAAGTCATGGAATAAAGTGCTTAGCTAAATAGATGAGGAGAAAAAAAAGTAAATTATTTTATTATTCATGTATTTTATTTATTAAATTATATATATTTTTTTTCTGTTCTTTATATATGTATAATGATAGATTTATTTTATTCGTTAATTACGTTAGTTAGGTTATTGGTTTAAATATTTAAGAAGGATGATAATAAGATAGACTTAAGAAGTAAATTCCATCAAATATATAAATGGTTAGACCAGTTTAATTAAAATCTTGTTAAAGAAAGTCGAAAAAGGTGCAAAAATTCTAATAGGGTTAATAAATTTTTGACTGATATAACTAATACAGAGAAAGCCTATTCTATACTTAAAGAACAATATAGTATACACATAACTTTACTTGATGATATTTTAAAAGTTCAACGGTATATTAGTTATTTAGATCCCAAGTTTTTACAGACAAGAAATATTTTTTCGCAAAAATTATTACAGATTGATAGGTCACAAAGTCGTAGTAACATGCAGAACAAGGGTGAAAACATTGATTTAAAAATCGCCGCTTCCATGTTACCTAATATAATAATAATAATAATAATAATAATAATAATAATAATAATAATAATAATAATAATAATAATAATAATAATAATAATAAATCGTTTATTTGCCCAATTTACAACAAATATCATATAAGATACAAAGATAATAAATATCATAATAGGCTTTAAAATTTAAAAAAAATCTTAACCATAATATAGGCAAAAAGGAGGCTAAAGGCAATTTAAAAAAGATTCGTGTTTAACCTCTCTCTTTAAATAAGTTATAATTTTTCTTTTGATGCATCCAAAATAAATTACTAGATATCCCCCAACAAGTGCCAAACATCCAATAATCTTTAACATACCCAACACATACTTATTTAATAAACGCAACGATCGATCGCCAGATATACCCATTCTACTGCAATAAATATTTTTTGTATTTATGTTTAAATGCGCTTGTTGATACATTTTTAAAGTCCTCCGGAATCTGTATGTAAATTAAGTAAATATTATAAGAAAATTACCGCTGATAAAACATAGTGGTATGCAAAGGCGGAGAAATTAGACCTCTATGCCGGAGATTCAAAGAATATAGTCAGTTCTATAGCATATTTTATTTAATAGATACGAGGGGCGATTTAAAGTTATTACTTTGTGAAATACAGTAGCAGCATGCAAATTTCTACGATCCTCCGTGGAAAGCCATTTGGTTTGTCGTAGCATGCAAGGAATGCATAGGATCCACGACGAATGCCGTAAATTAATCGCAAGCATGACTTTTGCACTCGCTGAAATCGACTTTTGTCGATAGAGTCTAAGCATGGACCATATACGACGTCGGCAAAATTAAAATGACTCAAAACCAGAGCGTCGCATAAGGTAATTTTTTGAGATGTTGAAAGCAGGTGTCTATGCGGAAACAGTTGTTTTAAATTAGAATAAGCAGATTGAATGCACTTACTTATATGTTGTTTATACCTCATATTGGTGTCAATTGCGCGAACAAGTAGAATGCAAAAGCTTGTTTGAGGAAGCTTTCAAAGCCATACTCTGATGCAATACTTCGCGATTTTTGCCGAAAATCAAGAAAGTAGATTTAGACGAGTTTATTTGCAGATTGTGTTTTTCTGAGAAATCTATTGAGGCTTTTAGATCATCGGGTATTTTCTTGGCAGCTATTTCTTTACTTTCAAGAAAAAAAGAAAAGTAGAGTTGCGTGTCATCAGCATATAAATGAGCGCTGCAATATTTTAAATAACTGGAGAGATTACTATACTCTATTTCAGAAGTGTGTAGAGCAATAAAACCTCATTAGGTATGCAAAAGTGGTACCTGGTGATCCACCAATATTTTATGCCACTACCTTAGTTGGGTATTAGTTTCAATGTAAAATTCTTTCTTTTCGTTGATTGCAGGTAGTGCCACCCGGTTTTGGGTCAATTTATGAGTTTTGCCCATTGTTACCCACTGATAAACATTGAAAACGGTTCGCCAAAGGCGTGCAACTGGGACTTGTTTTTTACCTTATAATTAATGTACTTAAATGCTATTTTATTTTAGAAAGTTACTTTTGTTTAAATGGAATAATATATTTTTTTCACAAATTTATTGAACATAATATGTAGAGTAAAACAGTTGAAAATGTCACTTTTGGATCTGGCACTTTTTGAACAGTGTATAACAATTTTAAATTATAATAGATTGTAGTCTTCTTCGTCATCTGACGAACTGTCATCACCTCTTGACATTATAATTAAAGGATCGACTGTCTGATCGATGAGGTTGTCAAGATCCCACATTTTGTCCTCTTGCTTAATTACATGCTGGACTGCTTTTCACCAATTCTCTGGTGTCGCTTCCGTAATGGCTTGATCAAACAGTAGCTTAACATCTTTCATTTTAAAAGTCGTGTTTTGTCTTGCTACAAATCCTTTTACCTGCGCCCATATCAGTTCTATAGGATTTAGTTCGCAATGATATGGCGGTAAGCGCAGTACAGTTATATTATATTTTTCGGCTATATCTTCCACGGCGTATTTCATGAAACGAGTTTTGTGTAAGTTTGCTATATTGCCAGCAGTTCTTTTTTTATCAAATTTGCTTCAAACGCAATACCTTTTGCAGTCAGCCAATCGATAATTTCTTGCTTTCTCCAACTTGAAGTTGGCGTCTTCTCTATTCGCCGTGAATGATAGCTTGCGTTATCCATAACCACCACCGAATTAGCCGGAAGAAATTTTATTATTTCACCAAAATAGTCCTCGAAAACGTCTGAGTTCATGTCTTCATGGTAATCTCCTGTGCGAGTCGACTCAAAGGTTAGCAGACCTTCTTTTAAAAATCCCTCTTCGCTTCCAATATGTGTGATTATAAGCCTTTTTCCTTTTCCCGAAGGTAGTTTAATACCCGTAGACAGGCCTTCTATGAAAGCTTGGCGAGCACTGGTTATATTTTTGTCTTGCCACATTTTTTGGACTATATAACCTTCGTTAATCCACGTCTCATCAAGATAAAAAACTTTCTTTTGCTCCCTGCGGTACTGCTTGCTACTTCTCAAGTATTGTCGTCTCCAACAAACAATTTCGTCGCTCTCCAGTAAAAGTGCTTTGCGGTTATGCTTTTCCCAGGCAAAATCCATATTTTTTAAAGTTTTCCATAAAAGTTTTCTACTTATCAACGGAATACTGTCATCTCAGCCAAGCTCCATTAAAATTTTGTCTAGGGTGGGTATTTCCTTTTTAAAATAAAAAGAGTGAACTTTTCTTCGAATTATACATTTAGCATTTTCATCAAGGACTTTTGTAGGTCGTCCTGACTTTTGCTTGGGAGATTCCACTTGACCTGCTACTTTTCTTTCCCGCAACAATTTGAAAATGGTGGACTTTCCAATTCCACTCATTCGAGAACATTTTTCAACAATTTCTTGCACAGTAAAACTAGGGTAATCGTGTTTTATGCAATCATGTACATTTAAAATAATAACTTTTTCACTCAGCGATAGTGGAGAATTTTTAGTACATCTTTTCGTTGGACTGAATACCTCAATTTTTTAAATTTTGGGATAATAATATTGTGATTACACTACAGCGTAGCAGTGACTACTAACGTTTAAAATATGATTTAAAAGTATTTATAGTCTGTATATATTACCTGACCCCATTTTTGCATGTTACAAAGCGTTAAAAGATAGGTACCTATACAAAAGGATTAAAAGTATTTATTTAGTATTTAATCTCTTTCAAAATAAAGGCATTTAATCCGTGAAAATTAAATTCATACATATTATAAGTACCTGCGCCTATGAACTACCACGAAATGTAGCCAAACAGAACGGAATTCCCCAGTTTATTGCTCTATACACTTCTGAAATAGAGTATAGTATAAATACAAAATAAAACAGGTGCCAATATAGAACCTTGTGGAACTCCACATAACTGAAATGCAGTAGATGAAATGCCCTTATTCGTTTTAACGTATTGATTTCTATCGGTTAAATAACTTTTAATAATATCAATTGTGTCAGAGTCAAGCCCATTATAGCCTAAGGTCGCGTAGAGTAATGTATGATTGATACGATCAAACGCTTTGCTGTAGTCGATAAGTACTAAAACAGTGGCCTTACCCTGATCAGTAGCTTCAATAATATCATCTGTGATCTTTAAAAGTGTCGTGGTACAGCTATGACCCGATCTAAACCCTGACTGAAATGCTAGTAAAATATTATATTTATCTAGGTACTCCCTAATTTGGACATTTAATATCTTTTCCATGACTTTAGAAAGAACTGGCAAAATACTAATAGGTCTTAAATCATTAAAATCGGAAATATTTTGCTTTTTTAAAAGTGGAAATATTTTTGAGGTCTTCCAGCCATCAGAAAAACATTTGTCTAATATATATCTTATAGTTATCTCTAATCTCTTATATCTATCCTATATTTATCTAATATATATCTTATATCTAATATATACTATATATATTTGTCTAATTGATAACTCAACTCACTGTACAAATTATCAAATCGACTAGTGTCACATAAAAATGATTGACCGAAAAAAGAATTTTTATAAATCAGTGCTAGGAATTGTATTCTTTTACCTAATGAAGATAAAGAACCAAACTAGTTTTCTACGGGCTTTAAATTAGCAAATCTTTAAAATGACCGCAAAAATAATTGTTCGTACAGCAATTAGATAAAAAATTGTAAGTTTTGATTAACTTTTAGAATTATTAAAAATTCAAAGCGGATAAGAACACACATTTTTTTTTAACCCCTTTTTTCGGTTTCTTAATCATTATGACATATTACTTATAAATATTTACGCAACATGTATAAACTTCACCTACTAGTTTATACACAACTTATCGGATGCTAAAGTCATAAACAGAATAAATGGAGATAAAGTTTCTGGAAATTTATTATAAAAGTAATCTTTAACAAAGATAAGATACAAATATAAAGCAATATAAGAATTATAAAGTTTTTTAACTTAAGACATTAAAAATTTTACCGAAGGATACTCTTTTTATGACTTGAATTACTTGGCGACTTGCGTTTTTAAATAATAAGGAAACTGTAGGTATTTTTTGCATTTCTATTATCTAAAAAGTCTTAACGCCTCACCTCCCTAAATTCAAGCATCCCGGAAGTTTATTAATTGATTTTTTTTTGGCCCAAGTAAGATGAAAAGAGTTAAAAATTTGTGATCCCAGAGCCTTTTATTCTTTTGCAAAGCTATTTTTAGAATATTACTATCTCTTATTTATTAGTAGCATTTTTTTTTAAATTTAATGATCCAAGAAATATACGAACGCAAGTAATTTAATGATATTTGATATAGCTGTTACCGTGTGTAACTTTTATATTCACAATTAAATTAACTATCATAATATCCGATTTACTATTTACGCACCAAATGCGTAAAAATGAAAATCGCAAAACTTTATTCTCGTATCATGCAGACCAATTTGATTTAAGAAAAGATTTTCTTATTATGGCATTTCTAGAATCTGTCTATCTTGAATAAAGTCATATTATATGAGTTCTTTAAAGACTTTTATACGACATCTGGTAGACCACGGAAGTCGTATTTTGGATCTTTTTTTCAATATCACAATCTTTATTTATTAATGAGACATCATATTAGCGTTCTTGGTATTTGCCAATTATTTAAAAATCTTTGAGTTACTGATGACACAGATCAGAATATCATACAAAACGATATGTATGGATGAATCATTTTGTATGATAATAAATAGTTTACAAACAACGGGATATCCTATTTTTGTTAAGCCCGCCCTTAAGGCCCTTAAGGCCTATCCTTAACTTTGACAAATACTGCTTAAAACAATTCATTAGACTAAAGACATTCCACACATCTTAAAGATATCTACAGGCACCTGTTTAAGAGATCTTCGGCTCTATTTGCAGAACAGACTTATTTTTGGCGAATATTTCAAGAAAGTAATTAGTTATACAAGTAGGATATTGGGATTTTTGTTAAGAGAACTCTTGTTAAGTTTACGAATATTGAAGCCATAACCACTTGGTATATTTGCAACGCCAGATTAATCATCATCTGGAAAATTTTCTGTTCATTTTATTTAAATAAAGTAGAAGAACTAGGCCAGACTTTAGCAAAAAACCAAGCTGCAACATAATGCAAGACTTAAAATTTAGTTTTGTTCTTTTTAGAAATTTGCTCTCCACATCTATCGCCAGTCATCTATGGTCAGAAGTACAGAAGCTAGGTGCAAAATATATCACATTAATTAAACTTTGGATGACAGCATCGCCTAACACTAAATAGAAATATAACACACTTTATAAATTTCTCTGTTTATAACAGTAATCAACAAGAAAAAATTTTGAAATTAACATTACATACTTACCCTTGTTTTGCAAATCAGATGGAAAATTATACTTGTGATTCGAAGATTTCTTCAGTTTTGTACACATAATACCTCTCTCTCTATAATATTGATACAAACTTAAATATAATATGCATATTAATTACATAACTAAAAATATAAGGAAAACAATTTATAAGTTTTATCAACAACGCGAATTTATGCCTCGTGAGTTGTTGGGAGTAGTCTATCAGGCTCGGGTTGAATTCATCCTAATTTATGGTATAAGAATTTAGGATAGTGTGTGCAGCACAATCTTACCAAACTTGGTTATCACTCAAAAATATATACTAAAAATAGTAAGCTAGAAACCAAAAAGTTACCCAATAATTAATTTGTTTTTTGAAAGTGGTGCTCTCACAGTAAGAAAACTTTATCTTAACTTTATAAAGAAGAACAACATATACAAGATTCATACCCAATGCCTTAATATTACTATAATATTATGATAAATCTGTCAAGAGAGAACATTTTTTTTGACTTTAAATAACTTTTTTATTAAATACCATTTATTTAAGGTAAGAAACCGGTTAAAAGTTTGCATATGCTGGCTAAAATATATTTCTCTTTGAAAATGGTAAATACAATTTTTAACATTTATAAGTGACAAAACTCGATGTTTAAAAAACTAAGGAATTTTATATAATAAATAAGAACAAAATAATCTATTTTCTCAAATAAGTCTGTGCTACTAAATCTGAATAAAACGACAAATAATTTTTTGTTTCTGGTTATTTGATGCACTATTTAGTTAGCTTATTTATATACTTTAGTTTTAAACAATTTTTTAATATGTATAACTTGAATAAAATTAAACTTTTTACCTAAATATGAAAAATTTAATCTTCTTCCTTTTCAAAGAAAGTATTATTAAAGCCATTAACAATAGGCATCCTGTAGAATATTAATGCAATTCTCGTGGTAATAAAATTAAAGCCCCACACTTCCGCATGTACAAAGCAAAAATTGCACTGTCGCGCCGTGCTGTGCCATTATTGCTAGCGGAAATATTGCCATTGTTGCCATAAAATTGGCAACTCATAAATTTTATTATCTAGATATCTATATCTATAAATATATATAGTTTTTGATACAGTAGCATAGTCGTTTTGAAGAAAATTGAAATGTCAAATCTATGAAAGTGCTAATTTATATAACTTTTTAAGAATAATATATTAATTATACATGAATAATTTAATAATTTTTTACATATTATCCTTGTTTAAAGATCGTTTTTTAAACCTTATTTCTTCAATATCTATTGCTGCAACAGACATTATCCGCACCTGCAATTCGGATTGGATTCTTTCCACATCGAGTAACAAGACATCGCCGAGTTTTACTGGCGACGTGGATGGTATCGTAATAAAGACTACTAGCAGTGGATGTCAACGATTTTCTCTAGAATTGACTAGCTTGTTAGCGTTAAATTGACACAAGAAAGGTCTTAAGATTACTGCTGTTTATTTTTTACGAGCTTACTACATTTCGAAAATAAAATTTACTTTAAGAGATATAAAGGTGTTAAAATGCAATTTTATACTTTTATATCTAATAAGGACCAACTTTTGCTAGGACCTACTTTTGTTATACCATTTCCTTATTCGTAGTATAGTTTTTTTACTTAATAATAATATTGACTTATATTTATCAAATTTCAAACACTCTACTAAAACTGCATACGCTTTTAATAAAAATTCAAGTAAATAGTAAAAAAATCAACAATATTAATTAATATATTGATAATATTATTAATAATATATGCCCGCAGCTGATACTTAACACGAGCACATCTAATGGCAAATACTTATAGCCATGGGTAAGTAATAATATTAAAATATAAAGTAATAAATAATATAATTAAAAAAATATAAAATAATTCCTAAAAACTTTATATAAAATTAGGTAAATAATAATTTTAGATAAAGTTTTGGGAAAACAATCTCACTGGTCTCGAACAACTACAACATAATAGTGAAATATGACGAAAGCATCGATCAATAAATATACACCAGAGTTTTGTTTTTTATTCTGATAATGAATCTGATCAACAGACGGCATTCGATCTAAATCCCTTAAAGAAGTTTCTCTTGTTATTTGCTATCTAATAAACATGAGCTTTAGAATTGGCGAGTTCCCTAATATTTTAAAGATTGGGGGAAATTAAACCATTACACAAAGGCGGTTCTAAAAGTGAATTATGTAATTACAGGCCAATTTCCGTCATTTCAAATATATCGAAAATTTCTGAAAAATTTATTAAGCGTAGAGTGATTAAATATTTAGAAAAACAATCAGTTCGGTTTTAGAGCGGTCCACAGAATGCTATAGCAGCTCTCTTTGACCAATATATATGATACACTGGATAAAACAACACCATCTCTTTGCGTATTTGTTGATTTAGCAAAGGCATTTAATACGGTCTATATAAAAAAACAGTCTATAATAAAACTTTATTAAAAAAATGAAATCAAATTGGTATTAGAGGTAGCGTATATAATTTGTTCCAGAGCTATTTAAAGAGTAGAGTACAATACGTCAAACTAGACGAAGTCAAGCATTATGTTAAGCCTGTTGCGTGTGGAGTATCCCAGGGTACTATTTTGGGACCACTCTTATTTACTATCTATATCAATAATTTAGCTATGGGCGATTGGAGAGGGCAGGTGGTTAGATTTCCCGATGATAGAGCGATTTTCTATACTGAAAAAAAGCTTGGTCTCGTATAAGGAAGTTGGTTGAAATATATTTAATTGGTTTCAAATTAATAAATTAACATTAAATCAAAGCAAAACAAAACACATTCCCTTTGCTACATACTCCGATGGCTTACCTGAGTTTCAGTATTTAAATACTTCTAAACACGCTATATCAAATATCTGGGTATAATAATCGATAAGAACTTACGCTGGGATAAGCAAATAGATCATATAACATCCAAAATAAGATATTTGATATCCCGCTTGTCTTTTTTGAAATCTTTTTTGACTCTTGCACAACTTAAAGGCTTATATTACGCGTTAATTCATTCTCATATAAATTATGGTATTGTAGGTTGGAATCGGCACGGCAGAATAACATACGAAGACTAGAAGTAATTCAAAATGGGTTCTAAAGATTATTTTAGATAAATCAAAATTATTTTCAATAGAACTACTATGCACAAAAGCAAAAATATTTGATATAATGTACCTATATTTTTAAAAAAATTTTAATTCTTATAAATAAACGAAAAGTAGAATTACAACCAATATTGCATCAGCAAACTACTAGGTTTAAGAAAAACTGTATAGTAGTTCCCTTAACAAAAAGAAAAATAGGGCACACATCCAAAAACTATTTGGCGCCAAAATTCTTTAATTCCTTGCCTAATGACTTAAAAGATGTTGTTTATGAGAAATCATTCCGAAATAAAAATGTGTCTATTCCAAAAAAGCAGAGAAGATATTCATGTTTTTTTCTAAAGATCATGGGTATATGAAAAATTAATAGTAGGTACTTAAATGGTATGTAGGTATAGCTTATTCAGGTAATAAAAAAAATTGTTGTGTGTAAGAAAATCAATTAGTGACTTAATTTTAATAGTGTTGTGGACCTGATATTAACTTTATAACCCTAAATAGACTCTTATATTTGAATACGACTACCAAAACACTGACAAGCGGCGTGTATGTTGCTTCAGTATCTTATCTGTTTATTTCATTTACCTATTTAATTGTTACTTTGTAATATCTTAAATTTCTTTAAAATTTCCTTTTTAATATATTTAGTTATTATTTATAAAAAATGAAAACAAGAAATATGATAAAAAATTTAAAGCGACATAATTCAAAAATCCACATTACACATTGTCCGACAGGTCATTGAAAACTCTAATATATTTTAGATCCTCAATCAATTATATCAACATTAAAGATGAGGTGCTTAGTTTTAAGCTTAAGGTTTATAATAAAGTTACTGTACAATATTAATTATTATATTAGTATATTAGTTATTATACCAATTATTATTAGGTGTTTTTATTATAGTAAGATAGAATCTAAATGCAAAATTAATTTCATGAACTTGATTCCACTAAAATAAAGGCGCGTCGCATAACTCTGAAACATAAAAATGTGCATTATGAGAAGTGTTACATCTACCGATCTCCTCACACAACTATAGAAAGTTTTATACAGGATCTTAATGCATATTTCACAGAAAACAAGTTAAATAATATTGGAATTTTGTTTGAGGACCTAAATATTAACCTCTTAAATAATACTGATTTAAATGTCGTAAATTATATTTCAACGTTGAGTTCATAAGGATTTCAATCACATATAAACTCAATCGCCAGACCAGAATCAGTCACATGTCTAGACCATAACATTGAAGAGAATAATAAGAAAATAAGAAATTTACACACAAAATCCTGTATAATAAATTACGAGATAATAGACCGTTTTCCAATAATGTTAAATTTTGCACATACTAGAAATATTGAAAGAGCAAAAATTGATGTAAGAACTGAAACTAAAATTAAAATAAAAATATAAACCTAAATTATCTATTTGAACATAAAAATTGACATGATGTTTATAAAACAAACAATATAGAAGAAGCCTATACACTTTTCATAAATACGCTTTTAGAATGCTTCTCATAATTTAAAATAATATTATTAATAATAATCTTTATTTACCATAAAATAGCTACATACAAAAACAAAAAATTTCCCCAAAAATTAATAGAAATAAAAATACAATATCTATATATATATATATATATATATATGTAAAAATATAATATACATATGCACTTGCGGTTAACATATAGATCTAAACAATACAATTGATGTAATCAAAATTTGCAGTGCTGGCAATTAACCATAAAATGTTACGCCAATATGTTAATCTCGGTCATGGGGTCAATTACCTTTGGCTGGTGAGCTAGATCGAATACAGGGCATCCTGGTGTCTTCTGAAGAGACCATATCAAATCCTGGTTTATCCATGGATACTTTTTTAGTATCTCGCTTGTTCCTTGGATATCAAACACAGCTCTTCATTTACCCCATCAGTGTTCTCACCTCACTACAATATTTATCAGCGCCTATACTCACTATAATAATTCAAGTCACATACTAAAATTAAACTTAAAATAAGATAACATACTATGAAAAATAAACAAAATGAAAACAATCCATCAGTATCTCTTAAAAACTTCATCTTCTACCAAATATATGATGGTAATATATTATCTTTAACTTTATACAAAAAAAACGTAGATACTAAACATAATTTTTTTATTAACAGACTACATATTTAGGACGTTATACCTCATTACGATTGGTGTATATCTATTACATTTCAAAATAGTTCTCATGCTTCTGTTCTATAGAAGCTGCAACTGTTTTAAAGTTTAATCAATTTTAAAGCTTGGTAAATTGTATAAAATTGTCGAACAAAATTCAAGATGCGTAGCTGATATTATGCTGATATAATTATTGTATAATAGCATAGAGTTCATATCTAGTAACGTCGGTCTCCATTTCTCGCGAGTCTCTGCTGTAGCCGATTGCATGTTCTCTCTCTCCGAAGAGAATTCTGATGATGATCTAGAATATGCATGAGGTGACGACAAGGGTTGCACAGAATATAACGATGATGACGTAGACTGCCTAGAATGGTAGTGAGGTGAAAACAATGGTTGCAAAGCATATGACGAAGATGGTGCAGGTATTGGAGCACTTTGTGCTTGTGCGCTTCTCAATTCAGCTTGAAGGATTGCAGTGCTCACTGTTATTTTAACTACAGCTTGTTCGGCTTTTGGTAATTGTTTCGTCATTCTCGCCAAACTTAGGAAAAATATGTCAGTTTTGTCCATATCTTCAAAACATGTATGTTTATTTTGCGCTGTTTTTCTCTTCGAATTTTCTTTTTCTGAGAGCAGCATTTTGTTCCATTAATGTCGCCATTTTCTCGGCTGCAGAATTTTTTTTTGTAAACACGTTTTGTTTTTCTTCATGTGCTCTAATGTTTTACTATTTTCGGGGAGCAATATATCGTCTTACGAAGGTGTTTGTTGTTGTATAACTGCAATATGTTCTTGGTCTCCTTCATCAGCTATATCTTCAGCGTCTGTACTGCGTTCTTGTATTTGCTGCTCGTCTGCGTCAACGTCAACGTCGTTAATTTCTCTTTCGTCGGGAACGCAAATTTTATGTTCCTTTTGAGACTTCTGCAAATTGCCGCGCGTCCTAAAAACGCTTACATAGAATTTTAATTAAAACTCAAAAGTTATTTACCTTCGACCTTCCAAATACGGCAGCAAAAATGTCATCTGCTGTTCAAATTTCCATGGCGTTATTTTTTTGGTAACTTGGCCACTTTATGTAGACAGGCGTCTATTTCTTGCATTACAGAAACATCGTCTAAGTTTGTCCCATTTTGCCTTGGCGTTGTCCGCTAGAAGAAAAACCAACGAAATACATATTATACTTTGTTTCAGATTTCTGGCAATTGGAAATTCGTTGAGGAGTATGAGATTTAATTACAGAATGGGATTTAGTACAGTTCGTGAAATAGTAATCGAAGTGTGTGATGCCATATGGAAAAACTTGGGGCCTATTTTACTGCCAAAACGAACGGAAGAGTTATAAAAGAAGTCGTCAGCTAGATTTAAGCAACTCTGGAATTTTCAGAATTGCGTTGCTGCCATAGACGGCAAACACGTTAATATTCAGTGCCCTATTAATGCAGGATCCACATACTATAACTACAAGGGAAGTCATTCGATAGTTCTGTTGGCGCTGGTTGATGCAGACTACAGGTTTATTGCCATTGACGTTGGCTCCTACGGCAGGAATAGCGATGGCGGCATATTAGAAAAGTCCGGTATTGGAAAAATACTTGAGAACAGAACATTGAACATGCCAGCATATTCTCTACTAGAACCAAATGGACCACCTCAGCCTCACGTCATCGTGGGTGATGAAGCATTCCCACTGAAAACATACTTGCTTCGTTCATACAGCAAATATCACTTAAAAAGAAATGAAGCTCATAAAATATATAACTACAGGTTATCAAGAGCTCGACGCGTTGTGCAAAATGTGTTTGGCATTTTGGTAGCGCAATGGAGAGTGTTTCGTAGACATTTGGAAGTACAACCAGAATTGAAGGATAAAATTGTTCTTGCTTGTTGCTGCCTCCATAATATGTTGTGTTCCGATGCATACGAACCTGATAATGTCACTTTAAATATGCCTGATGCTGCCTTTCAGTACGGATTTTTCTTGACGGAATGAGACGGAATTGCACTAATGAAGCTTTTAGAGTTCGAAAAGCTTATACAGAATTTTTCAATTTACCTTCGGGTAGTATACTTTGGCAGATAGATATGGTTTGCAGAGGCAGAGTAGATCGTGATAACAATTAAATATCTACAGCATGGAACTTTCTAATAGAATAAATTGGTAAAAAATTAAGGACTAATACGTGATCAAAATTCATTCATTTCATTAGAAAGTTCCATTCTGTATATACTGTGTATGTCGTCTGCTAATCCGTTTATGCATATTAATAATAAAAGAACAAACTCACTAAATTTTCCTGTTATTTGTAAGTGTCTACCAATTTCTTTCCAAGCTTCTTTTCGAATCGTCTGGTCCCTGTACTCGGCTGATGAGTGATTGTATAGCACTTCATGATTTCTTAGAAGTTCAATTAACTTCTCGTCCATTTTTCATATACTTATATGATTTTTTTACACCAAAACCTGTGTCAAAACACTAAACGTAATGTCACGTTCCGCTACAAAATGGAAATTGGCGGGATAACAGAGGCGTGCTATCATGTGAGAGCAGACGAACGCACCGTGAATAGTGAGGTGACAACACAACAGTATGATTCTGATACATAAAATTCTACGCGGAAGTGGACTTGCACATACTGTGCAAGTCTCGTGAGCTCACGTTACGTGAATGGTTAAATTACTAATTCGGCTAAATGACAAGAAGTATCACAATAAGCTGTTTGCAGATTGTCTTCAATTAGACACATCATTTGTTTGTATGGTACATCTTTTCCAATGTAATGACCTTAATTCAGATTTTGGGGCAGGCCATCTAGTTAGAACTACATTTAACAAATGTACCAGAACAAATATGGAATTCAAAACTTATTAGAATACCACATAGATTTTAGAGTTGATGGATGACGAATATGAATTAATTAATTATGTTATGAATTAACTGTTATAGATCTTCAACATCAAAATCCCTTGATCAGGTCCATTGCCATATCGGTATTAAAAGGGCAGCGCTCTTTCATCCTGGGATTCCATTTATCCATCCTGATAGGTGGAGGTCTTAACACCGAGAATAAAAACTACAGATGCTATACTTATAACTCTATAAAAGTTCTTTTTCAAGGACCTTTTATTCCCTCAGATTTTTCTAACTACGTTCCCATATATATGAAAATTGATCTTGCCCTCCACCATTGACGTTAAAAAAAAAAGTCGACCTCATTTTCAATATTTCATAAAGCCTTCAGCAGACAAGAGATCTACCATCGCAAGTAGATCCTTATTTCTAATTATTTTAAACACGAGGTCCGAAACCGCTCTAAGTCATCATCAATGCCTTCAAGAACAAAAAAGATTTTTGAAGGAGATCGCATCTCCCGCTACCAAAATAATAGTTTCTGAATTCACGCAGATATGCAATGCCCTTATTCGACTGTCATTCTCGGCCTGAAAAATAGTCGTTAGCGCCATTAGACTCTATTCCGCACTTAATAATGTTGTGAAGACAGTAATTTCCTGCCAGAAAAACATCTTCCTGGGTCAAATTAATAATAATTTGACCTTATGGTCAAATTAAATTCCAAAAATAATCTATATTTTTGGAATTTAATCTGACCATATAGGAAGTAGATAATAATCACTTTAACCTTGTGCTTACCCGGGTATCCATATTCTCTATACAAAAGCTGTCTTCTGGGCATGATGGCTTGATGACCAAACTTATTAACAACTACTTTCAGCATTACTTGCCCCATTATCAACTACGTAGGAGGCCCACATTAATCCTTCGCTACTTCAAGCTACTCCAGGCAGTTCAAAACAAGGCCCTTTGCGTCATTGCAGATGCGTTCATTCAGGATCTTCTACATACAAAAGTATTCTGTCTAACAAGTAACTAAAGGAGTTTCTCAGAGATACCAGACACCAAGTACCGATCGTAGCCACCTTTATGGACCACGGTAACCCTTTTATCTGGGAATTGCTCAAACTACATCATGAGGTAAGAAAAGCACACTGCGGGTTGACTGCCCCCCTTCGCCACTGATGTCTGACACTATAGTTTTAAAAGCAAAGCAAGTGGTAAAATAGTTGTAACATGAAAACACACATCTTGATTTTCGGAATGTACCGTAGTGTTATAAGAAAAACACCAATATAAAAGTCATAAACACCAATTCATTCAGAGTCTTCTAAAAGTCTTATGGGCAACAACATCCCTAAACGAATTTGACAAAAACTCAAAGCCTTTATCTGTGGCTATAACTTGAGGAACTCCAAAACGTAGGATAAAATTGTCTATAGAAGATTTAGCAACAGTTTCAGTTTCCTTGTCAGTTAGAGGATAAGCTTCTACGAATTTTGTTAATTCGCATTCGTGAATTGTAAGGTCATATTTATAGTTTTTTGTATCCGTCGGTAATGTTCCAACAATGTCTAAATAAATATTTTCAAATGCTGATGTACCTGTTGTCGTAATTTGTAATGGCGCTTTGTTTAAATTAGTGTGTTTACATCTTTAACAAAAATCACATTTTCGTCATCGTTTTTAAGTCCAGTCCAAGTGTATAATTTTTTGATATTATTATACATTCGATTCTTGCTGGCATGGCCACTAGCGGGTAGTAAATAAAAGTCATTAAAAATTACCTGTCTTAACTCTTCATTTTTAATTATTTGAACATCTTTTAAAATTCATATATGTATTTTACTTTTATTTAAGAGCTCTTTCACCATCTTTATCCTACTTAGAGATTCTTTACTATTTTGATTTTTTACAACAAATAACTCCTCAATTTTATTATTTAAACAAACTTTCTCCAGTTCTCTCAATGACTTAACTAAGTTTGACATTGATTGTGTCTTCTGGTCTATATATTAATTGCTATTCTTTATTAAAATCTACACACTTATATTTCGTTTTATGATTAAGAGGAGGGTACTCTTTTTTAAACTTGTCTTTAAACATTTCTATATTACTTGTTGGTCTTAATTCAATTGCCCCGTCAGGCGTTTTTAACAGTTCAACAACTACAGAGTGATTAATCCTGGTATCGTTATTTGATTGTTGAGTAGCTGATATTTCTTTTTTCTGAAGCTTTAGATTGCGCTCGAGTTAAGACATTTATATTTTCACATTTATTGTTCATTCCTTGCAACTTATTCGAATCTATTCTTATATGCGATAATGCATTAGCTGTGACATTTTCAACTCCTCTTACATACTCTACAACGAAATCATACTCTTTTAATGCTAACCTAAACCTAGATAGTCTACTCGAGGGATTGGTCATGTTAAACAGATAAACCAAAGGTCTATGGTCTGTTAAAATTTTAAATTTCCTACAGTACAAATATGGTCTGAATTGTTGCCCAAACTAAAGCTAAAAGCTCTTTTTCTGTAGTGCAATAATTGCTTTTAGCTTTGTTTAAAGCCGAGTTTACATTGGTATAGTTAGTTGTACCAGTTACTTGTATAGGTATATCCAGGACAGTTCACATTCGCTAGTGGACAAGCTAGTAGGTGTTTACACATAAAAGTAATTATTCGCTAGCCAGTTCCCAACGTGCAGTAGATGAGATGACTCCTTTTCATTGCCGGCGTCATGCTTTGGGAATTTCAAAATTAATTATTAATAATCGCGTTAAAAGAATAATGTTGAAAATATCAAGCATTTTAATTGAAGAAACTATTAGTTTGATTGAAGAAGAAGAATGTCGTCTGAAAAGGATATGGGTTCGAAGGTGGATAGATAGAAGAGGTATAAAAGATGCATCCGCTCTTCTTTTAAAAGAACTTCGTATGGAAGATCCTGAAGAATATAGATTATGCCTTCGGTTGATACCGACTAAATTTAATGACTTGCTGAATATGGTTTTGCCTAGAATTCAAAGAAACGATACACTTTTAAGAGACGCTTTACCAGAACATGTTAAATTAGAACTTGCCCTTAATTTTTTGGCAACTGGAAATAGCTATAGAACCCTTCAACATGGAAGTTTGCGACGCAATTCATGATGCACTAAATAAGTATATAAAGGCAAGTTAAACATAATTTTTTTCTTATAAATGTATGTATATATTTAAACATAGACATATATGAAATTAATAAACACATTATTACGTGAGTAAAATGAAATCAAGAATACAGAACGAAAGTGTACAACATAAAGTTCGTTTCGACCTTTTTTTTTAATATTCGAGACGGAATAATTAATATTTTCAAAGGTAACATTTTCAAATTGCAAATTATTATTTGTTGATGTGGTAGACAATAATGATACATTCTGTTCTGAAATTGATTGCAATAGTTGGTATCCAGGAGCCGAAAATGATTGCTATTGTTGGTGAAGAGGTGCCGGTGGTAAATCGTAAATTGTTGCAGATAATAAAGGTGGTTGCTGTACAGGAGATGACAGAGGTGAACGCTGTTCAGAAGACGGTGCCGGCGTCGACGGTAGTTGATATCCAGAAGATTGCGGAGACTGCAACGGTGGTTGGGTTGAATAGTTTGAACCCCAATAGGTTTTACCAGAAGAATGGGAAGATCCAGTAAGACTTGGTAGTTTTTGTGACGTAAAGGGTGATGAAGTAAGACTCATGCACCTATATCGGGTCAGTGTAGTCTGCAGCTCATTTTGACATTGTAGGGCCAAGTGTAACGGAAGCTTCTTTAAAGAGATGGTCATATATCTTCTAAAAGCCTCAAATTCATCTTTTTCATTACCAGATTGCAGTAAGGAACATATATTATTAGGGCATACTCACTAGGAGAGCACGTTACTGCCTTCCAGAGTAAAGTCTTCACTTCTGCAATGAGAAACATCTTCTGCATAAGACAGATACATATATAGATAGGCCCTCTGGACTGGCACTTAAGAGGTCATCGCCACACCATAAGTATTGCGGATAGTAGACATTAAGGAATAATATTTGTTTACGCATCACCTTAGTAAGATGTACTTTGATAGATTTAATAATCCATTCCAGCGAATCTGTTAAGTTTTTCTTAGAGGATTAAAAATAAGACAAAAGCATTCGTTAGTCACATGAAATATCCAAACTTAGGCTAGGACATGAAAAAGAAATGTCTAAATGTCTCTAAAAAAGATTCAGAGGACACATTGGTTGCCGTTTTGCCATTCACACAAACAAACAAGTATAGATGTAAAAGAGAAAGAGGACCCGAAACGACCAGTAGGCCCCGAATCTTTAGTTGATATAGCCAAATATATTGGATCAATAAAGAGTCTACTAGAGAAGTGGATCCTCCGGAGATGGATAGAAGCATGCACATATCATCGAGGAACTGATTTTTTAAAGGCCGAACTTTACCTTGCGCACAAAGTAAGTTAATATGTTTATTGCCTATAGAGTAAATTTGTCGCATTTTAGGACACCATCATAGGCTAACAGAGATGCATCGCTATATACATTTAATTTAGTGCAAACAGCAACAAAAAAAAATGTTCCCTTTTGATGCTATTACGAGCAATTGGTTTTACCGACTAGGAAAATACATCTAACACCGGGTTCTATTATAACCCCAGGATTCTTAGAGTACAATTGCCCCTCTCATTAAAAGGGATATTTTGCTGATGAGTTAATTGCATAATAATTTATCACAGTTAGAGGTCTACTTTTAAATATTAAATTCATCACAAGGAATGAAATTTATTAACTAATTTTTACTTTCCATTACTTTTTTTTTATTGATGTAGAATGTATATTACACAGGCAGTTTATTCTTTCTTTGTGCAGATGTTGTTCCTATTCATAATGTGTTATCCCTTATGTATTTATTTTTTGCCTTTAATTTTCTCGCTGCCTTTCTGGCTATAGTTTTTCATATTTTGCCTCTTGAGTTATAACAACTTTAGGACTATAGGTTGTTTTTTTATATTGTTGTAAATATCCACTTATATTATTACTTCTTGTAGTATACGAATACATAACACTAAAAATACAACAAAGAAAACTAAAAATACAACTAACCATACAGCTAAAAATACATAACAATTATATATTTAAATATATACGATCTCTTTATCGGTAACAAAAAAATTCTGCAAGTTATATGTTGTTATATCATGTTACTCTGACTGGAGAGTTGATAACAGTAAACATTATAAGAATTGATTTGAATAAATGAATTTTACTCTAATATGTACATATATTCTCATAAAAAATACGAGCGTTTTCGATAAAAATTAACAATACGTTAAGAAATAGTTAACTTTCAGATAATTTTCTTGACCCAGTAAGTATACCTGTGTAGGTGATTTGCCTTCCGCCATACAGGATTTAATAGCTATTTCATTAACTTACGATTTTCTTAAGTCAAGTAAGTAGTTATTTACAAACACATTTTTCTTTCAAACTTTTTTTAAGAAATAAAAATCATGTAAGGTCAGCCTAAAACATGAAGTCATTAAATACGTTTTTTAAAGAAACTTCCGCGATTTTCACGAGAGACTTAATCCATATATTTCCGGATTATCTTAATAAAAATCTTACGGACGGTAAGTATATTAAATTTTCATTTATTCGAATAGATAATACCCGGTCCTTTATAAAAGAGATAACAAACCCCAAGCTCTTACGGCCAAACGAGGTACTTAGAATCCGAATGATGAGAAGAACAAAAGCATCGGAGGTAGTCAAATTTGCAATTTGAATAATTAAAACACAAAACGAGCTCGACGTTTGTACATTTTAAATGTCGTCAAAATGTTATTTTTTTTCTTTTACTTCTCGGCAATAGTCCGACCGCTGCGTTTTTAATTCTATTGTTTTCTTTTAGCTAATGATTTATTTATAATTATTTTTGTTCGTGCATGGATTGGTTTTACTTATCTGTTAAACAATTTTAACTTCCTCTTACTTAATTACTATTAATTTTTTAATTACCTCGTATATTGTAGGAATGTTAATTTTTTTTGTTACGCTTTAATTAACAAAATTAAAGCAGCTAGGATACCCTCTGTAGGCTTTGTACATCAAATAATTATTGAGGGTAAGAAACTGTTAAAAACTTTAATTTACTCGCGTTTAAGCTAGTGCCATTATCAAGAGCAGTCTTGTCACTATCTAAAAAGATTATAAAATAAGATTTAAAATAAAAATAAAAGATAACAAAGAACAAAACCTACATCACTCTCATTACAAGAGATAATAGGGACACTAATATCTAATTAAAAAACATAATGATAACATCACACATAAGCAGTTATAATACACACCCACATATTTTAAATTTTTTGCCTGTCTTTTAAAATTTTATTGATATTGATAATTAAATCACCAAATAATACGACTTTTGCAACATTTATTTTAAATCAGTTCAATCTACAGAGGACAAACATTTTGATTTACCAAAACATTCAAAAATCAAAAAAAAATTACAAAACATGTATACAAAAAAAAATTAACTTTGTTTAAGCCAATGAATTTCTAATAGGGTGTGTTACCGCCCCTGGCTCTAATTATAGCTTCCATTCGTAATCGAAGGCTTCTAAACAGTTTCTGGAGGTATTCTTGCGGCACGTTTGCCCAGAAGTCAAAAAGAACATTATGAAGATCATCTAGTGCTCTTATTGGTGCTAGATGTTGCTGAATTTGCCATCCTAGATGGTTCCAGACATGTTTTATCGGATTAAGGTCCAGGCTACGTGCAGGCCAATTTAGGGTGGGTATCTCGACCTCTTCTAAGTATTGCCGAACAACTCTAGCAGCGTGCGGACGAGCATTATCATGCATTAGCACAGAATTATCACCGATATATGGCATATAGGGCACTACATGGGGTTCTAGGATATCGGTTATGTACCTATCAGCATTTAGTCTTCCATCATTCACTGGTACTAGCTCCGTGCGACCCTCGAAAGAAATTCCTCCCCAAACCATGATAGAGCCACCACCTTGAATCCTTGGTAGTGTTCGTTTTTATGGAGATGTCTAAGAAATTAGGGCTGTTGTTATTTTCAACCTCCATGGTGAATTTTATGTTAGAATGAAGACTGTTTAAAAAATAAAAAAAATTGTCTTAATCTAATCTAGAGCTTGCCCAAATTACAAATGTATCATCAACATAATGGCGCCAAAAATTTATAGATTTTAGAAATCAAGTTCTAAACACCCTTCCAGTAGCGAAATGATAGCATCCTTTTGGGCTCCACTCAAATAAGATTTAGATACTAGAAGACTTTCTAATATCTGTGTTGCCTCCCTTCTAGGAATACTGGGAAATAAATTGACAATGTCAAATGAAACTAATAAATAATTGTCTGGCAATTTGAGAGTTTTCAATAGGTTCACTATCCCGATGGAACTTTTCTATAGAAAAATTATATTTGACTTAACACTAAATGTATTAAAAATAGAATAATGCCTAACTACGTATCAAACAAGTTCAAGATTAACTCACAGTTGCCGCTTAAATCACAGGTAAAATTAGACAGTTTGAAATTTTCCCATTTAAAATAAAAGAAGTACTTGGTGTGGTAAAAAGAACAAACTGTGTACTTTGATGACCTTCATTTTGTTTGGTGTTACCCTTAAAAATGGATAAATCTACCCACCCGTCAAGAGCTATATCTGGAACGTAAATGTAAAGAAGAGAAGAAAAGGCACTTTGGAGCCCTGAGAAGAAGGTTCCGACAGCTCCAAAATAAGAAGAAGGAAGAAGAGAATCGCTAAAATGTTTTATTTAAATTTTCCGACCCCAAATTGCACTCTAGGATTTTAAATTTGTCCACTTGCGACTTTACAAAGAGTGAACTAGATTTTCTTGCGAAAGGATTAAAGTTCAGTCTGCGCGGTGATTTAAATAAATTTAACGAAACCTCTCTTTTAGTAAAAGTAGAAGTGCCCTTAAACTCTATTAGAAACGTCTTTGTTGACTCTGTCCGGGTGCCTGTAGGCAAATTTTATATATAAGGAACACTCTGAAGCCCTATACAAAAAATTAACATTTTATCAAACAAAAAAAATCCATAAATGCTATTAAACAAAAAATAAAGCAATATGATTTGGTTTTGGGTAAAGCAGATAAGGGAAATTGTCTAATCATTTGCGAGAGGGCAGAATATAGTAGAAACGTTGATGAATTTATGTTAAATAACATCTCAATAAAAGAAATTAAATCTGATCCTTTCAACTGATAATTAAGAGATTTAAAATAAACTTTAAATAATTTGCAGCCTGTTTTTATTTCATACAATATCCTAGACCCAATATTCTAATGAACCCTTATTTTTAACATACCGTCACTATATGATATGTTAAAAATTCGTAAAATAGGAATTCCAATTAGACCAGTGGTAAGTTTTATTAATTCTCTTGCTTACTATATTGCAAAATGGCTTAAAACCTTTCTAAAGGACAAAATTAATTTTAATAATAATTTCCCTATAAAAAATACCATCGGGTTAGTAAACCAACTAAAAAGGTTGAAAATAACAATAGCCTTAATTTCTTAGATATCTCCATAAAAAAGGACACTACCGGTATTCTATTTACACAAAGCCTACACAAACCTATCATGCTATCCCATTTAACACTAATCATGTCACATGCCATAAATCAGCAACATTTTATTCCCTAATACATAGACTTATCACCATCCCTCTAATGCCATTGGAGTTTATTAGGGGAAAAAATAGCATATACCAGATCACCATTAATAACGGTTACTCTCGAACCCTAGTGATAAATAGAAAATTCCACTAAATTCAACTGAATTTAATTAAAAGATTTGAGAATGAAGACTGATTTACGCCTCAACAACCACCAAAATTTTTATGTTTGAATTTTTTGGGTTTTGTCTTACTTAAATTAGGCAATATACTTAAGAACTCATATGAAAACACTAGGATATGCTTTAGATCTTTCCTTAATTTGAGAACCATCTTTAGTAGATTAAAGGATAACGTTCCTAATCTGCACAAAAGCGAAGTCTACCACCTAAAATGCGATGACTGTGAGGCTACTTATATATATAGGTAAAACGGGTCGTAATTTTAAACGCGCATACGCGAACATCTCAACTTCTTTAGAAGTCACCGAACGACAACAGGTCAGCCTTTATGGTACATTAAAGCAAGAAAACCGTCATTTTGATATTGACAAAAATTTTAAAATGCTTCATTGCGTCCCAAATGGTAAAAAACTGGATGCCTTGGAGTTCATCGAAGTTGCCAACCAAAATTCTAAATGATCGGGCGGAGAGTTCAAATGAACTGGTCAAAAATCATTTATATTATTATTGTTTATGTGTGATGTTATCATTAAGTTTTTTAATTAGATATAAGTGCCCTTATTGTCTCTTGTAATGTAATGAGAGTGACGTAAATGTTGTCCTTTATCATCTTTTATTTTTATTTTTAATCTTATTTCATAATCTTTTTAGATATTGACAAGACTGCTCTTGATAATAACAGTAGCCGAAACGCGTCTAGCAAATTAAAGTGTTTAACATACAGTTTGCAGTTTTTTTTATTTTTTTACCCTTAATAATATGACACTCCACCCTGAAGAATACCTCAACTATCATACAATTAGCCAAAAAGCACATTAATTAGACCAGATGATAGTTGAATAAGCTACCTGCATTAAGCTGAGAATATTCTTATGGACGAATGGCAATATTTAGAGCAAAAAGCTATTGCAAATATTAAGCGAAAAGAGTTCACAGGCGATATGCACATTCATGACCTTTTTCATAAAAAAAAAGTTTTATTACTATACTAAGTGTAAAGTATTTTTCACCTGCGGGTGCATTAGTAGCTGCAGAAGGTGGTGCGAAAACTACTGCACTAAGGCTTAAGTAGGCCCATTGTTTGCCTCTGTTAAAGAAGTAAATGATCTCTCCATCAGCTCAGTATCCAGCCTAACAAATCAACAAGAGCGACAACGTCTTCAAGGGACCGCCTGCGATCTCTTTAGGGGATAGGAAAAAGACGCCTTTTGTTTGCAGTCGCAAAGTTTGCATCTTCATAATAGACTCCTTTTTGTTTTACTTTTAAAAAGATGGCCGTTTTACTGTGACCAGTAAGGATGCCTGTTATAACACGTAGTTTCACTTTAGTCAGAGATGATTTGCCTCCAGTTTTTCCGGATAACTGAGAAGCTCCTTAGACAAATCGCAGCCTAAAGGACCATCCTACCGCTTTTTCAAAAGCGTGTGAGAGTATGATTTTATTAGTTCTTTGATAAGTTCGCTAGACCTACGAAGGGCTCCGACGGTTGAAGACTTCTTCACAAGAAAGTCGGCAGTCCAATTTTTCTCGCCATGGTTGTACCTATTGATCAATCTGACTCCCACGCTGTTTTTAAAAGAAGCTTCTACTAGGCTCCGATGGCATTATTACACTAGATCTGACGTGAGGTGTGGTCTTGACTGCGCAAGAATTGTGTGTTTACTGTCTTTGTGGATAGTCACCATTTTAACAGTACCGTTACTACTAATTAGTTGTTCTGTCAAAAGACCCTTGATATAGTACCTAATGCTAGCATTGTCTTTAATTGGGGGTCTTTGGAGTATACGCCGCAGCCCAAACTAAATGTTTATGATGTAGGGCTTATTGAATGCGAGGCAAGGTTAAGCCTCCTATAGAAAAAGCAATTTGGTTACTTCTAGCCAAAGATGAGCTCTTTGCAGGCTGACCTCCACACTTATATTCATCTTAGAAAAAGCACATCATTGTTAGTAGGATGACCTCCTTGATATATATATTCAGGGGCGCAGATATAGCATAAGCCCCAAATTTCCAAAGCTCTGCTTGGTATGGTTCCCATTGCTCTCGTTATGTTAAACCACGCCATTTTTTAAACATTGTCTAGTTTTCGTAATGTAATTGTAACTTGATGCACTTTATAGCCCCAGGCAATAGCACCATACGTTACATACGTAGCATAAGGTCTTATAATTCACATAACTGCCTATTGTGCACCTACACTATTCGTAAGAGATATATGCTATCCGTAATCTCTTTGTAGTATAAATGAAAGGAGAACAACACAGTCTCGGTCTCAAAAATCTATCTTTGTAGTATAATAGTTCTAATTTAGTTTAGTTGCGAGTGGCACATCAATGTACTTAGTTTCCAAAGCATAACTTAATGAGGCCTGATAGTCTGGGGATCAGAAAGGTTATTCTTTTTCTCTTTTCAGTGAACAGTAACATCTTTCGGGGCTTATGGATAAGGAATATTTTGCCCATAATTTCTGGAGTATAATTTGAAGAACCGCTTGCATTCATTCCAAGAGCTAGTGCTCAAATTTATCAATATTAAAAAAGACTAAGTCATCTATGTAGGCTATTGTATGGTGGTAGTCAATATTCAAGCGGATGATAAGACTATTCAGAACCATGTTTTAGAGTAGAGGTGATAGAACCTGACCATCATTTTCCTAATTTTGAGGTCCTGCATATTTATGTATAATAATGCTTCTCGATGAATGTATCAAGAGTATTTTACTTCAAAAACATAACATAGAAATTAATGAAAGGCTGTTTTCTCAAACGCACTCTCGTTATCAATAAACACTTCTAAAGTAGACTCTCTGTATTCCATCGACCTTTCCACCTGATCACTCAGGGTGGAGCTGAGTCTATTGATCTTACTAAAGTGTATTCGTGTTGGTTAGGACAAAGCAGATAAGTTATTTTTTTATATAGAACTTCATGCCTTATATATCTTTTGCTTAGCCTTTCCATGGATTTTAAGCAAACAGATGATAGGTCAATAGGTTAATAAGTCAATAAGCTCTGAAAGTTGTTGCTGAACACCATTCTGACTGCTCTCTATGCCTTAGGGACGTACCTTAGTGCCAGAGATGCTTTAAACCACTAGGTGTAGTGTATATAGTAGTAATATTTATTCCAGGCCCCACTGAACATTGACGATTCAAAGGGAGAAAATGCAGAGTGCCCATTTCATTTTGTCCTCGAGAGTTATCAGATTTAAAAGTAGTCAATCAGCATTCGAAGGTAAGTAAGGTACCTATATCCAATTCTACGTAATACTAGAAGTAAGATCATGAAAAAGTTTAGATCACGAAAAGCATAGAACTACTAATAGTAGTTCTATGCTTTATTAGAGGTTGATAGTAAATCTGCCATCGGTATAGTATCTCCAGCATCGGTATAGTTCTCTATTTTCCTACAGTTCATTCTTCATCGTTCTTTCTACTTTTGTTTTACAATTTTTTTTATTAATTGAGGCGGCTCTGATAAAGGTTTTAGTCCTCGGCCACTTAACACCTTATGGCTGCTTATTAAAATAATAAAATTTAAATTCTAAACACTCATTTAAACCTTAGGAATAAAATGAATAACAAAACAAATTATAACCTAATAACACAAATCTTCAACCAACAATCTTTTTCTAGGCTTAAAGTATTACTGATTAGTAGCATGCAGGAAAACAAAGCGGTTTCCTTCTGTGATTCATGGGTTTTGAAAATATGTTACCACTTTTGTCATGAGATGGCTCTCGATCGAGTTGACAGTAGATTATATTATTAGACGGCAAACAGTCATATCTATTTTTGTTTTTGCATTTAGTGGGCTTACGTAAGTTTTTTTCAATTTAAAGATTACAAATAGGAGGAGTCTTTATCTCCAAGAAAAATGCATGTAGGTCACTAAGTAGGTAAATGCATAATACATTTACCTAAGTGACCTACATGCATTTTTCTCAGAGATAAAGGGTCCCCCTATTTGTAATTTTTATATACACATTCTCCTACAAAATATGGACATCTATTCAACTATTTTCTCAATTTATCGTTCCAGATTTGTTGCCATTATTTTTCCTAATGTTTGTCTTCCACTTAGAACTAAAGTCCTTTGGTAGTGTGTTATTTTGATTATGTTTGGTGACATTTTTAATATTAAGTAGGAATTATTCCCTGAAACTTGGACTAAGCAATTTTAATTATCGACAATCTTGGTTCCATTTCTGAAGAATTCGATGAGTGGAATATCTTTCTAAAAAGCAAGAAATGGGATATTTTTGAAATCAAATGTGATTTTTTTACATTGTCTTCACAGCCTAAAGTTTACAATGTGTAGGGTAATTTCTGCTTAGACCCTCCTAACATCTTAGGTAAGGCCTTTTTATTGTCGGTTTTCTACGTAAACTTTACTTCCACGTGTTTTTTTAGGGTATCTACAATATACCTTCTATGTATGTCGATTTTCTGGTGAAGCCATAACGATTTTCTACTAAATAATAAGAACTTTTGTCTACATCCTCACCAATGATGATTTAATACAGGCGACTTTTTTTTTTAAATTGCAAGAGGCTGAAATTTATGAAAGAAACTACTAGCGAGTTTTATGTAAGACCCTGGTTACGAGGAATTTTTCCTATTGCTGGCTTCTTACTAAATCCCTAGTCTGGATTGTGAAGTTCTCGAAGAAGTACAGCAAAGTACCTTTTATATCATATATATGATTATAATAAATCGTTCTCATATACTCACCTTTGCTAAGTGTTTTTTGTTTTTCTTTTATTGAATTTTATAAAAAAACAATCACTAATACAATAATCCTATCTCCTTTTATTAAGAACAACCTCTCTGCAAGAGATTTACTTTCATATTTTTTTATAAACGCTGATTAGCATTTAATTTAACATTAAGTATGTAACTTTGGCAAAAGCAAATATTCTATATAAACATTTTATATTTAACGTGATTATTTAAGGGCTTTAAAGCATAGGCATTTATTTTTCTGAGAGTTACAATATTATGTTAACTATCTATTATGTTAACTATATTATTTACATTTATTCTATATATATGGCTAGGTAGAAGTAGAAAACGGCATTTTTTGTTTTTGAAAAGAGATTATTGGTGATTCATTGTATTATATTTAAATACAATGAATAACAGTTGCACGTATAATATTAAAAGTATATTATTACTTGTTATTAAAAAATAATTGAAGCTTATTATGTGTTTCACTAAGTGTTATATTTTCTTTTACCGTTTATTTACTTATAGTTAATTCACAAAATTTTGCCAGTCAAATTGCTGATAAACGTAGATAAACTCAGATAAAACTGGATGGTGTCCAAAAGTTAGAGGCAAGCATCTCATCAAAAATTCTTTCCAAACTACCGGTCAACCATATTGCTCAAGAGGTGAAAGTATGAGTTATTAGCATATGTACTTTTTCATTTGTTATTTATTTCTTTATTTTAACAATTACCACAAATTTAAAATAAAGCAGGTCGAGGATCTTGTTTTAAGGGTTGCCACATCTACCTGTCCTATTCGAAAGAGTTTGGAAAGACTTGACCTTTTGCTGGTGCAGTTTTAGTTTCATGGTGGAAAAGACACCATCTCTTTACCGAGACGTTCCAGCAGAACCTATTTCGGTGTTTGCTCGGATTTCTCGGCTTCTTTCGGCAGTTGTGCAAATATACAATCCCCAAGTTCGTATTGGTAGGTCCAGCACTGAGCACCACTATCTTCGTTTATTGCCAGCCTAGCGATGCATCGTTAAGACAGGTGATCTCGACGATCTCGCCTATGTAGAACCTTACCGAGAAGTTTTGAAAGGTTTTGTTGAGCTGTTGAAAGTGGATTTGATGGTCTTATTCAGCTCCTTCATAAGTGCTAATTTAAGGAGAGCCTCCCTGTCAGCTGTAAGTTTTTCATAGGGATACTACTTATTAATGATTGCTACTCTAAGATGGCTATTGGCAGCATCCTTGTAACTTTTTTGTAGATTTTTTGTGATAAGCTGCTGAGCAGAGCCTCCTGTGTCTGTCTAGAGTCTCCTTCGTAGACGTCTTAAACCTTCCTTGACTTTTTTCTATTTCGCAGGTGTATCGCGTTCCGGGCCTCTTGTGATAAGGGAATTGGCGTCACCTCTTGTGGACAAAAGAAGGCGGCATTGCCGTTCTGCGCCATTTACTTTTTTATATCTTTTTACGATTTGATGTTGGTTTTTTTGTTCAGTGGTGTGCCACTTGTCCCAGCCTCATAATTAGAGCAAGTTTAAGTCATTTGCTTAATATTTAAATAGGTTAAACTCATAATGGTTCTGCCAAGAAGAAAATGAATCAAAGGGTCGCCTAACTGCCGTAGCAGTCTGCAATAGTCAGGACTAAGTTTCCCCTTAGCTACGCAGTCCTCGGCCCATGATATTCAACTTGACTTGTCAATATAGAAGAGTGTTATTATGACTGCAAACCACTTGCCGGGCCAATTAAGGCAAGCCCCCAAAAGCAGAGGACCAGACGCTGAAACTGAGTCAGTAATGAGGTTTGTATTGACTACATACAAAAATTAAATTTTTTTTACCGCTGTTAGTCTCAATACTTCACTTTTAGACATTTATCATTTTGTTACATGGTCCTAAATTTATGGATGTCAATCAGGAACAGTATAGCCTACTCGACCCCCTTATCGCTTCGAGATCTAATGACTCCTTGAGAGCACTAAAATATTATTCATTATTTTTGTTGTTACTTACACACCCGAAGTTATGTATTCTGAAAAATAAATAAACCAAATAGAATCATTTTAAATATACAGCTATGTTTTACCTTTAACAATCTAATAACAAGCTTTGATTTTTCTATTTTAAATACATTTGAATGTCATTTAATTTTTAATTTTAATTATAACTTTCAAATTTTATTGTTGATTCGTATCTCTGTATTTTAAAGATGTGTTTAAATAATTAAAATAGTCACTAAATAATTTAAGAGTTTATTTTTAATATACTTAGATTTTTTTTTTTTGAATTTATTTTAATTCTTATTATTTGTTTTTGATCACTGTACACCATATTATCTTAACTTGTCTATAATTGTTTTTTACTATGTTTTTTTTTTAATTTTGTTGCGCCCTGAAGAACGTTTTGGCCTAATATAGGCCGAAATATTGGCAATAAAGGAAAAAAAGTTTTGAATAGCTGCGATTTTAATTGACTCCAAGTTAACCCTTAAAAATTGCCAAAATTAAATTTTTATCAAATATTCAATTATAGATCAAATATGTAATTCAATATAATATGCTCTTTTTTATAATATTAAATCATGAAACACCAATTTTATCGTAATTCGTAGGCGAATTTCTTTTTAAACTTTTTAAACATCTCTTCTGGTTAAACCTGATATATATATATGGCTTTTTAATTTTAATAGAAAAATCTTCGTTTGGAAACCGCTATCTAAGCACGATATAAAAATCGCTGAAAACTCAAAATTGAATCACTTATTATCCGTGGAGCAGACATTTAATATATAGAAAACGCCATTGTTTCCGTAGTACAAAGATATTGCCGCAATATATTTCTAGAGGAAACATCCAAGAATTCAACGAAACGAACGATATCTACTTGGTGTTAATAAAGAATCGTACAAAGAAAAACCAAGGCCTTTGTGCTTTTCCAACGGGCGGGATCAAAATTATTTTCTCTGATTTCTGAAATAGCGCTGAGTTGAGATTTTTGGTGAAAAGATTAAAAAGAGTAGAGTGGCTAATAGAGATAAAATAAAACAGAGTATAAAAGCTTTAACATGTTTTAAATATTTACATAAATAAATAATTTACTATGTCGATAAAATTTAATTTAAAAAATTATGAAAAGATGCAATAAGAATATATTAAAGGAACAAAGATAATTATTAAAAAACTTATTTCTCCTGTTATCTTTTGGTAGTTAAGTATGACAGATTTTACACCTTAATAAGGATTTGTGTAGAACTGTAGTACATATTTAAGAGCTAAATAGGTTTAAACAATACGTTTTAGTTAAAATATGATACTTTAATACTTTTCGAAGGCATTTGATAGAGTGATTTTGCAGTATAATCAGTACATCACAGGAAGGCATAACAGTCTCAAAACAAGGTAAAACACTTCAAGGCTTAATGTTCTTTAGCTTAGGTAAAGCTCCTTTATTGGATACATAGTTTTTATACTTCTTGACACAACATCAAAGTGTATTTAATTATTCAACAATGTGCTCAAATTAATAATTTGTGATTTACATTACCATTTTCATATTTCAATCTTTTATATGGATAATATGTTTGCTACTACATAAAAAACTGTGGCTCTCTCCAATAAGAAGGAATTAATAAGAACAAGTAGGTAAAGCTTTTCTTATAATTCGGACTGGTGACGAAAGCTAATAAAATTGCAAAAAAATTAACAGCACAATACTATAAAAAAAGAGTAAGCAATTTTAATAAGCGAAAAAAGCAAAACTTTAAGAGTTATTAGAAAAGCTGCTAAAAAACAAAAATTGCTTGTAACTTAAAGCGGTTGCCAAATTTGGCTTACAATCGATAAAAGTAACAAAATTATTACTTCTCATTTGATTTATACATACAAAGTAACATATTCAGATAGTTTTTTCGGATATTAGCCTACTAGATGACTTATTATTATTTACATTGACATCCTAATATTGACATAAATTACTTTGATCGTTAACTTTAACACTTACATAAATAGTTCAAAAATACAATAAGTAAGTTTATGCATAACCAAAATGGGTGTGATGGCCGAATTATATATTTCACAATTAAAAGCCATTTATTTAGGTAAGGTTGCAAAGGGTTAAACGACTATGCATTTTCCTTGCCGGGTTCTTGATATTATTATTATGTATACTCTATTTCCTTTTTGGTGAGAGCACAGTGCCTCATTATCTATGCAGAAGTAGCATAAAGGGTATAGGGTGACTCTTCCATTTTTCTATATGTAACAAAATGATAAACCAGGCTGTTTTTACCAATTTTAAGTGGACAAGTCCTGTATGGTCTCAAATACAATAGGTCGTAAAATTAACAAACAATGATATTTAATGATATTAATAACAATTAATAAACAATGGTTTCGAGTTCATTTTTATGACGAACGGGTTGCCAGTGTCGTGCCCAGTCGACTATGGATATTGATTTTAATTTTTAAGTTAAATAATTATCTGTTATGAAAAATTTATAAATAATGTTGGATTTTATCTATTATCTATTAGATAAAGATTTTTAGAAAAAGTATGGTTGATAGGTATAACCTATATTTATTAAATTAACGAGAAACATTTCTTAAAAGCGGAAAAGCCTCATTATAAAACTATGGCAAATAAAATGAAATATAAAAATTTGATTAATACCGCAATTTGATTGTTTTTTAAATGTTTAAATAATTGTTGTAAAATTTCATTTTTTTAATACCAACCAATAAAAAATGCAACTCTCCAAACATATCTTGTCATTTATAAGAAAGGTACATAAATATAAGGATCTTTTAATTTATTAACCATATTTACATATATTACAATAAAAATATTTACGAAATATACAAAAAAAAATAATTTATAAATCACACATTTCATTACTCTCATCGCTTTCATCCGAATCAGACATTCTCACTGTTGTAACTAAGGGTTCGACAGTTTCTTCTAGAAGATTATCGAGGGTCCACATATTTTCTTCTTCTTTTATAGCATGATTCACAGCATTGCTCCAGTTTTCTTGGGTAACGTTATCCACTGCTGCTTTCAGAAGTTCTCTCACATCTTTCAATTTAAAGGTTTTATTATTTCTAGCCACAAATCCTTTTACTTGAGCCCAAATTAACTCTATAGGATTTAATTCACAATGGTAAGGTGGCAAACGAAGTTCAGTTATATTGCGTTGTTTTTTCATTTTGTCAATAACGTGTCTTTTATATTTTGTTTTATTTTCTGTAACTATTGTCAGAAGCTCTGCTTTTACCGCGTCATCTCCAATTGACTTGATCATTTCGGAAAAATAATCTTCAAAAACATCAGCGTTCATTTCTTCGTGGTAATCCTTAGTTGATTTCGATTCGAATTTAAACAGACCGCCAGTTAACAGTCCTTTATAGCTCCTAATATGTGTAATTATTAATCTGTGGCCCTTACCAGAAGGAAACTTCAAGCCAGTCGATAAACCTCCTAAAAAAGCCTGACGGGAGCTTCCAACATTTTTATCCTGCCAGCACTTGCTCACAGTGTGTCCTTCGTTAAGCCAGGTATCATCCAAATAATAAATGTTTCTTCCTTCCTTTCAATACTCCTTAATTTGCCTTAAATACTTTCTTCTCCAACAGACTATTTCTTTCTTATCTATTAAAATAGATTTTCTATTTTGCTTTTGCCAAGAAAAATGTAATTAGTGTAAAATTTTCCATAATTTTTTCTTCCCATTTTTGGTACATTTTCGTCTTCTTTTATAAGTGTCAAAATTTTGTCGATAGTTAGGATTTCATTCTTAAAATAAAATGAATGTACTGTCCTCCTGATGATCTGCTTTGCGGTCTCATCAACTGCTATCGGCTTCCTACCGGCAGTTTTCTTTACACTCTTCTTAGACAAGTTCTCACGGTTTTCACTTTTTCTGTCACTAAGAAGTCTGTAAATTGTTGCTTTACTTATGCCTGTCATATTGGCACATGTAGAAACTAGATTTCTAACAGTACTTAGAGGCATTTGATGCACAAGTGCATCATGTACGTTTAGTACTATAGTCCTTGCTTTAAAATCTAAAATACCTTTACACACTACCGGGCTAAACTTTGACATTCTTACAACAAATGCGCAACAATACTGAAAAATAAATTAAGTTTTTAGGATATATCTACATTATATACCATAAAATATAATTAACTGTTTGCATTTAAGATTGCACAATTTAACTACCTATAATACTTATACCTCCATATTTACCTAGCTAGACAATATCTACCTTTAAGGGTTAAAAAGAACTTGTTCATTAGGTAGTAGGTACTTAAGTAATTTAAAGAATTTATGGCTAAAATTGGCCTATTTCTTGCACTAATAAATAAACCCAACAAATGAAAACATTCAGGTCTTAATGTACTTAAAAAGTGGGACGCCAATGGTTTACGACCGTTTTATAGCGACCCTTTCATGTGCTCCTACAGATTAAGAAATGGACTATAGTCTCCAGTAAAGCTACTCGGCAATTCGAACTGTTGTTAATAAAATTCTTTAATTAAATACATTTTGGATGCCTGAATCGACCTCAATCCTTATAATATGATTGCGTTCTTATGCTCGTCAGTAATAACTAAATAAAATAAACTAAACAAATAGCGAGTTCATCAATAGTGCGGGAGTTTTATCAAAGTCTATATATGTTATGTTGAAAAATACAGATTTTTATGTTATAATTATTTTATTTGTGTTATTGTTCAATTACCTTAAAAAAAATTAGAAGTATATAAGTTACAAACTGATTTATATAGTTGATTGCAAAAGGTGATAACAAATCCTATATTGTAGGATAATGTAGGTAAGAATAGGTTAGGATAAGTAGGCAAGGATTTGGGAAAAATCATTATTCTTGTCAAAAGCCGCCATTTTTTTATTTAGCAAAAGAACTTAATATTCTCAATATAACATTGTACCAAAGCTGACAGCTTATAAAAGAATATTTACTGTCTTAGCAATGATATAAATTTTAGAAGTTGTATTACTCCTCCTAGTGGTTGCAAGTAGAGAACTATAGTAAATGCATAATAATGTATCTATATAAAAAAATATAATATATATATATATATATGGGTAATTAAAAAAATTTCACTGTCTCCAATGTAGCCCACAATAGCCACCATTAATATATTCATTTAATAAAATTATTATATTTTTTTATTAATTATAAACGTTGCTCACTGATAATTCTAAACTAAGGTTTCTGTAGTCTTAGTTGATTAATATTTACCAGGAACTTACACTTTATCCTAGACTTAAGATTATACAAAATCTAAATGAAGAATGAAAAAGTCGTAAATAATCTAGATATCGCTTCATTTTTAAGATTTATATTTTATTTAAAATTTGCTAAAAACATACAAAAGGACAGTAGTGAATTTAAAAAAAACTTTTCAATTGAATTTTTAAAGACCTTCCAGATTAAGTTAAACGAAGTAGTTTAACTCTCAATTAAACGAAGTTAAAGTAAATCAGTGCTATTGCAAAAATGTATTCGTTTATAATTTCAGTCTTATAAAAATTATGTCTTATTTGTCATATCATTCATTAATCATATTATTATAATTATTTTACTAGTAAGAAATATTAAGTTATTAAAAAATTAATTTACGTATTCCAAAATAAAAATAAATGGATAAAAAAAAAATTGCTTATTTGATCAGTGTCTTCTTTCCTCTAACTTAATATGGTTTTGTGCATATAAGACCTTTTGAGACATTAAATTTTTTTTTTTAAATTATAATATAAATGATATTGCAAAAACAAAACGTGTATATTAAAAATTGTTAAACTAGAAGTTAAAATAATCATACTATTATGTAAGTATAATACTGGTTCAGGCCTAGAAATAAAAACGAGTTTTTTTCTTAGACATCTTATATTTGATGGGTATTAAACAAGTTAAAACAAATTTGCAACAAATCAATAAGAAGTCAGAAATAATTTTCATATAGGACAAGAAAAAAAAAGGAAAACAGCCCTGTACTTTGCTTTAAACTTTAGTAATAGTATGTAATAATGTATAAGCTTAAGTTCAATATTTTAGTAACTCAAAAATAATTATTTACAGCAAAAGATGCATTAAGTTTTTTCCCTGGTTGCTAACTTTTAAATCTCGACTGTCGATGCGTTTACACATATTTGCAAGTAGTCAACTTGATTATTTTAGGGTTTCCCACCATGCCTTTAATTACAAAAGCTTTAAACAAAATCATAAGAGAGAATATTAAAAATCATCCGTCTTGTATCTAGAACTTGGAGGAGGTAAAGAAAAGAACACAAATGGCAAAGCTGCATTTGGTCTCAGTAGGCTACTATGTGTCTCTATTAAGATAGAGCAGGCACTTACCTGGTAACCTGTAGAGAACCTATATTTGTAGAACCTTCACTGCTTTTAAAGAAGGTATAAATATAAAGGTTATTACAAATATAACAGGTTGGACTTAAACACATGCTTCAAATTTTATGATAGGCCTTGTGAAGCACTTCAGTGTAAATTTGCTATGGCACTTGTTGCAAAAGGCTCCAAATAATGTTACGTTTAATTTATAATATAATTTTACATAAAAATTCCTCTATCAATTTTATATTAGTTTTTATTTTTTTAAGACACGCACGACCACATATCTTAAAACTTAGGTCTACTTTGATGGCTAAGAATGAAAACCGCTGTGACTTCATTTTAATGCCTTTGCGCACCAGATTATCAATTTCTCTGCCAGAAATACGCAACAAGATAGTATGTTTGTTACAAGGTCAACACTTCACAGTGTTAATATCAGGCATAAATACTTGTACCTTAGAATATTGAAAGGCTAGAATTAGTAAATAACAACTTTGTTTGAGTTCAACATGTGCACAGGGGCAATGTTTTGTTTACAAACATATTCTTCGATTCTCTGTTGTCAAATTGACACGCATTTTCAAAAGAGGAAATTTTCAGCTATATATCAACACATATCGGATGGTGCGTCGCTGAACGGAACATAGGAAAACCCATGTAAATTTTAAGGGGGTCAATTATTGGCTTCCCTGTACATTTTATAGAAAAAATGTTAGATAAATTTTTGAACTGAGACCAATCTGGCAAACCCTTGTGCAAAGTTTCAAAAAATTTTAATAAGCGAATCTTGAATTATTCAATTAAATGTAATTTAAAAATTAGCAAATTTTCGGACGTGAGAAAAAGTGTCAATAAATCAGTGACAGTCGATATTTGAAAACAAGTATGAATTTTTCAATCGATCAAAAATAGATATAAATATTTAATATAACTTCATCGTTATATTAAATTAAAGTTTAGATAAAAAAGTAATGTTGACGTGTCTTTCTTTGAATGTATGGTTGTGAAATTGATTAAACGAAAAAAAAAACATTTCTTGTATTCGGCTGTACGACAGATTTAATAAAGCCTTATAACAAATTGTTTGCTGATGGCTGGTGTCTGGTTTTACCTGAACCGAAAATTTGGTAATTTTGCAACTACATTTAATTGAATAATTCAAGATTCGCTTATTAACATTTTTTGAAACTTTGCACGAGGGTTTGCCAGATTGATTTCTTCAAAAAGTTATCTCACATTTTTTCTGTAGAATGTACAAGAAAGCCAATAATTGACCCCCTTAAAATTTACATGGGATTTCCTATGTTCCGCTCGGCGACGCACCATCCGGCATAAGAATGTTAATTTTACTTATTGATGTTAGATTTTGGACTAAAAATAAAAATTAGAAATCGATTTATGTAATTCTAAGCGCAAAAATAACACCTTTAAAGTAAAAAAAAATTATGACATAGCATTTATCAAATATGACGAAAAAATTATGCAAAAAGCTGATGTCAATGGGCTTTGTGTTTACATTTGTGTTTACATTTTGAATTTTGTAAAGTTCTGCGTTTTTTCTTTAGTTTTTGGTTAAAAAAGGAAAAAGGTTGAGTCATTTCACTATTTTTGTGAAGTATTATGATATTAAAAACTTGTGCCGTTTGTGCCGCACGGTGGGAAAAAGGCGATTTAAGCCGATCTTTTCACAAATAAAATGTAAATACCGGTATTGTTATAATATCATATCAAAGGACAACCATCGTCATAAACGTAGAATAATAAAAACTTATTAAGAAATCTATAATCATTATAAAATATTTAATTTCCATAAAAATGTTTTTTATTAGATAAGTAATAATGACGAACGTTTAAACTCTAATGAAGTACGTTAAAAAAACGCATAAAGAGTTCATAGACGGTAATATTGTTTATAATTTATAGCATTATCTATTAATAATAAATATTTATCGAGCAAATATTTTTTGACGCCGTCACTGGTAAAGATTACTTGTGTTGGTGGAATCAACAATGCGATCGAGCGGCGGCGTTGCAATGTTATTACCTTTTTCTCTAATATAGGGACGTTATCTACATTCATTTAACTTTAAAGGTTGATTTTTTTTCTATATTTTATAAAAAAAATTGCTTTATATATTATTAAAGATGAATAGTATTGCTTTGCGCAAGTCAAAATATGTCACAAATTTTTATGATGATTTATAGTGTGTTTTTTTGCCATTTTTACATAAACAGTTGGCATCAGATATAATTCAAGCAAACAAACTGCCCATAGTTCCACGGGAATACTAATTCTAGCATTTTAATGTTCTAAGACTTGTGCAATCTTTAACATCTATTTTTTAAACCAGTTGCCAGTAGAGCTTAGAAGTTTTATTATTTTAAAGTTTAAGAATAAGTTAAAAGCATTTCTTTTCTTAAATCAGACAAACTGATTAATTTTGCCTACTGTAATCTTTTATCTTTTGCATGCGTTTATGTGTCCTGCAGATTTAAACTATAATTTATGTTTTTTTTGTTCTCTTAATTATTTGTAATTTAATGTTTTCTATCTTTCTGTCGCTATCGCGTGCGATAATGCTTAATGATCTACGTTAATCTTAAGCTATTATAAACGTATTTTGTTAAACGAAACCAATTTTTTCATGTAATGTGATGGTTAAGTAGAACAGAAAAATTTGCTAGATTTCGCCATTTTGACATATTTTTGTTGTGTTACCTAATAAAAGCCAGATTTATTTATTTATTTATTAGTAAGAAACGCACCCAGATAGACTTTTCCATTTGCTGCACATGTAGTTGTCTTTAAACGAGGGTGCCTTTTCTTTTAGTATTGGTCAATCACTCTCCCCATGGCCTTCTGCAGAACTGCTAAGCTTGCATGTTCAGTACGTAGCAGTCATAAAAACCCAAAAAAATATAAATAAATTACTTTAGCACACATAAAATTAATCGACTTACCCGAAGAAAGATTAATTATATATTTTTTAATTTGTCTAAAGATATAAATAACCAATCCACACTTTATACCCTAAAACATAAGTAATTTTTATATAGGGGAAACTGGCCTAAAATGACATACTAGAGTAAAATAGCATATCGGCCACTTCTCTAATTTGAGACGTGGCAACGCTATCGTAAATGATAAAATGTAATTGGTTTGCAGCTGTGACCTCAGTCGAGTCTACTCTGCGGGGCGGAATACACGTGTTTTTAAGAAATACCGAAAAAAACTTTTTCCGAACCTGAAAACATTGTTCTGTGGTTTCCTAATTTCTCGATATCACTTGATGAGGTACAATAAGCCTAAGTACGGTTAGTCCAGGTAAAAAAATAGACTTTTTTCTTTATTTTGATGTGATTTAACCCCGGTTTTTTTGTGTTTTTAATAAGTATATGGGTCATTTCTAACACACTTATTCTTTGGGTAAAATGACACACAGTGTTGTACAGTGACATACACAGTGCGAAGCTATTAAAGTAGTCCAAAACGGTGATCTGGGCTGGTTGGCGGCGTCTAGAAGATAATATGATGTACCGCAAGCAACCCTTGGACGAAGGGCACAGGATAAAAATAAAAGAATAAAAGGTTCTCAAAAAGGCTTGGGTCGTTATGTACCTACATTTTCTGCAGAACTTGAACGCGAGATAGTGCAAAATATTAAGAAATTGGAAACATGCATGTTTGGCCTGAATACAACAGAGGTCAGGCAATTGGCATTTGAATTAACTGAAAGGAAGAAGTTACCCCACAGATTTAACAGGATTAAGAAAAAGGCTGGCTGGGATTGGCTTGTGGGCTTTAGGGGGCGCAATCTTGACATTTCACTCAGAACACCGGAACCAACTTCAGCGGCTCGTACACAGGGTTTCAATAAGCCACAAGTTGAAAAAAATTTCAATTTATTGGAACATACAGTAGCGGAACATAACATAACCTTTTACCGTATCTACAATGTTGATGAGTCTGCGCTTTCTACGGTTCAACGTCCGCAAAAAATTATGGCCACAAAGGGAAGAAAGCAGGTTGGTGCCATTACAAGTGCAGAACGGGGGGCACACACTTCTGTAGTTTGTGCTATGAATCCAATAGGTAATTTTGTGCCACCGGCTCTGATTTTTTCTCGAAAAAAATGGAAGCCACAGTTAATTGATGACACACCAGCTGGGATATTGGGCTTGTGTCAAGAATCGGGCTGGATGACAGATGACCTATTTTGTAAGTGGCTGAAACATTTTATAAAGTTTACACATTCATCTCAAAATAACAAAACCCTCTTACTGCTTGATGGTCACGTTAGCCACAAACAATTGGAAGTTATTACGTTGGCTAAAGAAAATGGTTTCCTAATGATTTGCTTTCATCCGCACTGCACACACCGATTACAACCCCTGGATGTATCATTTTTTGGTCCTCTATCTGCCTATTATAATCAAGCGATTACAAAGTGGCTCAAGAATAATCCAGGTCGCACTGTATCTCCTTTTCAAGTAGGAAAGCTATTTTCTGAAGCCTATGAACGCAGTGCAACTATGGAAAATGCCGTTAGTGGGTTCAGGAAAACAGGAATCCATCCGTTTAACGCCAATGTTTTTCCCGACTGGATGTTCGCTGCGTCATTAACAACCACCATCCCTGAACAAAATGATCCCGAATTACAAACATGAGACCACCAAGGACCTCATCCAAACACATCCCCTCCACCATCACAAGCCGACAGGGACAGATTTGGATCATCCCATATAACTTCAAATGAGGAAGAAGATAATATACTAGACAGTAGCCGGGTTTCCGTGGAAAGCATCATTCCAATACCCAAGGTATCAGCATCTTTTAAACGAACAAATCGGAAAAGACAGGGAACGGTTGTGCTAATATCTACACCTAACATGGAAGAACCCAAGGCGGAAGAAGAAGAGAAACGTTTAGTCTTGGAGCGACGTGCAAAACGTACCCAGGTTAAAGTCAAATTGTGGACCGATGATGAAGAAAAAAATCAAGATCCATTTGCTGACGTTGAAGACGATGATGAAGATGCTGCGTGTATCTATTGCAACAGCCTTTATTCCCAGTCTAAATCAGGCGAGCTTTGGCTGCGGTGTCAAAAATGTAAAAAGTGGAGTCACGCAGAATGCGCAGGGGTCTCCCGTCGCACTAAGTTTTTTACTTGCGAACTTTGTAACTGAATAGGCATTTGTTTTTTCGTAAGTGACAAAAGCATTATATTTTTGTATTTCATAATAAAGGTTTTGTCACTATTTCTACTTTTTTTATTTGCAACATTTTCTATAAAAAGGTGTATGTTATGTTGCCCAAGTATAAGCCTAAAATGACATACTGCACATTTTTTTTAAAATTTGGCATCAATATTTTAAAGTCAAAAAAATTAAAGCTTTGTGCCTTCCATGGGAACTGGCATAAACTAACGAACTCACTGAACTTGAAATGAATGGTCATCAATAAATATTCCTAAGTTTTGTGGAAGCTTTTGTTTAGGGTATGTCATTTTAGGCCAGTTTCCCCTACTCCAACAAAATGATATTATAGGATGTATAATTGGGCTATGGGTTTAAAAAATGTAAAATCAGATTTTTATTATAAATAGTTTGTGCTGATGAGTAGATTTACTGAAAACTCCATAGTAATTATTTCTTAGAACAAGCTCGGCAAATTCCGATTTATTTTCGTTCAAACAAGTCGATTCATTTTTTAATTTTTCATATTTTTCAAAATATATTCAAAAGAAATGAGTGTTAAAATATTTTAAATGGTTATAAGGGATGGACACAAGGTTGTCTGCGATTAAGTATTAATAAATTATTTTCGTTTTAATATCACTTTTATCGTACATAAGAGAAATTTATACAAAACTATCAACAAAATTACGTTCTTGAGTGCAGAGTTCGCTCGTAAAATTAAACCCTTTATCTCCGAAAAGTTAAAACAACTTTTTACCGTAATCATTTCGAGCCGTAATTGCATTATTCTTTGTAGCATCGCACTAACGCGGATTGAGATCAGTTTTACATCTGCGAAATGGCCACATTGCCCCGTAACGGTCAATGCAAATAGGAAACGTTCTGCCCTTTGTGCCAATTTGTTACAAATTGTAGCGGTCCCTTGTCCCTTACTTCTCCTTGTTTTTCCCTTCTATATGGATTATGGAAATTTTTCCATTGTAATTTGCACGTTTCGAATAAATTTTTAGCTTGTTCGAAATAAAAATTTATATTTTTGGTAATATGGCGTGAATATCAAATCATGTAATATTTATTATTTTACGGAAAATTATTACAGTAATGTAGTTTTGTAGCATTTCAATAACTTTCTGCAGTCAAACTAAATACTAATTATTGAATGACTGGAAGTACATAGTTTATATTCTCAGAAAGCAAGAAACAGCATTCGCACAAAGACACAAAGCCAAAATTTGGCTTTCGTCGGTTTGTTGCCTTTGGCTCTGTCCGGCTTCTGAACAAGCCCGACGAAATAGCTTTGGCGTTATTCTGGTTTCTGCTGGGTTTTGCGTGTTAAGCACTAAGAACTTTATATTTTATACACGTATGCATTTCTATAGTTATATTAGTTATACCGATATAAATTTGAAATATTAATGTTTCAAAAATTAGTATTTTTGCACGTATTGAAATAGAAAGCATAGGAAAAATGCGGTATCATTTCAAAACTTGCTTAATCCTGTTATGTAAGTTTCAGTGACATGTAATTTAATTAATTTATTATTGATTATAATATAATAAACTATCTGCCTAACGTGTCCATTCTACTATCCTCTTAATGTGTATGTTATTTCCATAAAAATAATAAATTTAAATCAGCTGTACTAAAATAGTTGCACCTTTGAGAATTAACATGGCAAAGTCGGAATGCAGATAAAGTTTGTGTAAAGAAAAAACCAAAACTATTATATGTTTTATAATATGTGTTAAAGTTAATATAAGGAAATAAAAAAAAACAATATTTAATTATTCGCGGATAAAATAGTGTAGTTAATTTAGTAATTTAAAATGGGTGACAGTAAAGGAAGATGTCTTATGTTAGTGACAGGAAATTTGGCTGAAAATTGGACTATATGGAGAAAACGGTTTGAAAATTAGTGGCATCCGAGCTCTCAAAAAAGGATAAAACCATTCTGATACTCAGCTATTGCATTTTATAGATGATGAAAGTTTTATTATTTATCAAACTTTTTCCTTCGAACCAGATAAAAATAAAAAATTAAAAAATATTTAAAAAAAAATTGATGATCACTTTCTACCTTAAAAGAATTTTTATAAAGATTAAAATTTTTTTACCTGTAGACAAATGCTAGGAAAAAGTATTGAGCAATTTGTAGTCAATTAAAAAAAAAATGCTCTCAGTTCTGAGTTTAGCACGCTAAAAGATTAAGCACGCTATTTAATAAAAAATCTAATGACGTGTGGTCTTATAGATTGTTCACTTTGTGAAAAACTTTTGCAGGCAGATGACAATTTATCTCTTGATGAAGCAATTAAATTGTTTATATCTGTGGAAAGAAACTCGTGAGCAGTCATCAGAAATAACCTGATCTAATGGCAACAGTACGGGTGCTGTGCAAGTAGAAGTAATAAAACAATTTAACAGAAATAAACAAATAAATGATAAAGCAAGTACCAGTTTTGATCAACGCACCAATAGTTTTGCAAAGAAATCATTCCAGTAGTCTACAAATGCAGAGCAAAATTATCTGTAGCAGTACTGAGTCAAGTGATAGTCGTAAGTCTAACTATTTATTGATTAACGAAATAAATAATACTTGTAATGGTTAGTCTTATTGGGATGTAAATTTACTGGTAAACTTTCAATTTGAAATAAATCTTAAGTTAGATACCGGTGCTATGGCTAACTGTTTATCTATAAATAATTTTCGTATACTAAACATAAATGAAAAATCATTGTGTAAAACGGATATTAAACTAACCTCATATACTAAGGATATTTTACGAGTAATGGGTAAAATTTATTTAACTTGTATGTTAAACGATAAAAACTGTATTGGAGAATTTTTTGTTATAACCTTAACTGTTAAATCTTTACTAGGGCTTGATGCATGTAAAAAATTAAATTTAGTTTAAAAGATTCAACTTCAACTACTCTGATTTTATTTATGGTCCTTGCTTAGACATTGCAGATAAAAATTATTTTCAGAAAGTTCAAAATACTTGTTTACGGCTATTATTTGGATTACGAAAATACGATCACATTTTACAGACATTTAAAGAGCTTAACTGGTTGAGGATGGACAGGCGCAGAGAGTTACACTTAGGTAAATTTTTATTTAAGGTTTTATTAAACCCCTCTCTTCCCTCCACTTTACGGAATAAATGTTCACACAAGAGTGATCCGATTTCCGGAGAGGATGACACTTCCTCGTCATTCGACTGCAATATTTAAAAGTTCTTTTACGTACAATGCCATTAAACTATACAATAACCTACTAACTAAATTGTCAACTTTAGATCAGAAGTCATTTAAATCAAAGTTTAAGAAATATCTTTTACATTTAACCTTTAATCCGTAATTTAAGCTTATAATTATTTATTTTTAGCAATTTTTTTAATTTTATATTTAGCTATTTAATATTTATTTTATATATATATTGTTCTTTATTTGGGTATTTAATAAATTTAATAGAGCTAATCTTTATATTGTAGCTTAAGTTTAAAACCGTTAGTAGCAGTAGCATTCAGGAATTAACCGGCCAAAAAAATTTCCTTGCCATTACATTCTATATTGAAAATGACTATTAAGGAATTGGAAAATGATAACATTATAAGAAAAATTGATAAACCAATAAATTGGGTAAATTCAGATAATACATTGTGTTTATGTTTAGACTCAACATATTTAAATGCTTCTATTAAGCATGAACATATTTTATTGCCAACAATAGAGCAAATAACTACAAAATTAAGCGGAGCTACTTGTTTCAGTACTCTTGATACAAGTAGCGCATTCTGCCAAATAGCTCTGATTGAAGAGAGTACTAAAATATGTACAGGGTGTCCCAAATTCGAGGGTGACCATTGGAATCTCGAAAACCGTAAGAGTTACGGCGTCGGTTTAATGAAGGCAAAGTTGCTCAATTTGGAGCTTAATAAAATGACGTTTAAAATTTTTTTATAATTCCGGATGCTTCCGGATTATCCAAAAAAAATTGAAAATTGTCAAAATTGTTTTTACCTTCTACCGACTTTATTTAAAGAGATATCGGAACATTAAAAACAGTTTTTCATTGCCACTTTTTATGCTCTACAACATGACGCAAAACAAAAATCCGACGTCTCATTTTTTTTCGATCATCAACTTTATTTTTTCTTATGGGCGCCATATTGGATTTTGTCATTTTTAAAAAGTATTTTTAAATGCTTTTAAAATTAGGTATCGCACTTGCATGTCCGATTACTCCTTCTTGTACTTCCCATAAGAACTCCATGAGTGCAAGAGAGAAAGATATGTCAATGGGATTTCCAAATAAAAAATTTTTATAAAAACATAATAAACTGAAGCTATAAAATACTCTGTATTTTATATAGTTTTTTTTAAACCAGTTCAATGAAAATGTATCCTTTCATATTATTAAGTTAGCCGGTTAGGCTGTCATTTTCTCATGACACACTATATAAATTAAAAAAAATCAAAATATTAGGTTAGGAAAAGATACAGTTTCATTGGTTTAAAAAAAGTATATCAAATTCAGAGTATATTATAGCTTCAGTTTATATAAAATCAATTTGTTTGGAAATCCCATTGATATATCTTTCTCTCTTGCACTTATGGAGTTCTTATGGCAAGTGCAAGTGCGAGACCTCATTTTAAAGGTAATTAAAAATACTTTTTAAAAATGAGAAAATCCAATATGGCGCCCATAAGAAAAAATTAAGTTCATGATGATCGAAAAAAAAACGAAACGTCGGATTAATAAGAAGAGCATGAAAACAGATTAAGAAAAGTTCTTAAAATAGCCGAAAATAATAATCTAGCTTTTAATAGTAAAACTGTATTGTTGGAGTTATCGAAATAAAATATATGGGTCATATATTGACCCACGTATTTTATTACGTGGTGGTGGAATAGGGCTCTATGTAAAAAACTCTCTAAACATTAGGGTACTACCTTTAACATTTGATAGGTTTCGAGGTTTCAGGAATACCTTTTGAAATAAGAGAAACATCGTTTGCGTTAATTACTATATATCGTTCTCCATCTAGTAGTATACCAAGATTCCTAGATAACCTGGAAGACTTACTTGGTTTAACTGTAAACTTTGATCATGTTATTATGATAGGCGATTTTAATATTGATTTTTTAAAAGAGCACGCGTATTTAAATAGGCTTAAACAAATTTTCGAATATTTTAATTTATCTCAACGTATATCAGAGCCAACGAGAGTGAATGCCAACTGGAAACGCAAGTCTTATTGACTACATCATAGGCAGCGATAGTTTGATTTCTTTGAAGTCACTATCAGTACCCATCTCAGATACCATATCAGACCATAATATCATTTTTTCGATTTTTAAATTTGAGAATATAAAGGCGATAGGAAAACATATTTCGCTTCGAGATTATAACGCAATAAACATCGAAAATTTTTGGGAAAAAAATGATGGGGAACTTATTCCCTGACACGAGATGTACTGCACGACTGATATTATTGAAAAAGTTGACTTTTTTAACAGAAACATTTTGATAATCCTAAATAGGCATGCAACTAAAAAAATCAAGGAAAAACCGTTTACTCCTTGGATAACACAAAATATAAAAACTTTAGTGAAACTTAGGGACCGTGCGCATAAAAAACATTTAAAAACTAAATGTCCAGCGCATTTGCAGTATTATAGAAAACTAAGAAATTACATAAAACACGCAATCATTAGAGAAAAAAATACTTTTTTTAATTAACTGTCAGATAAAAAGGAAAGGATTTTTGGAGAGTAGCAGACAAACTTCATCTAACAAGGAATAAAAATCAAAATATTATACCAACTAATCTATTAAATCCAACCGAAGTTTATGAATTTTTTAATAGTATTAATGCCCTTCCGGATACAGTAAGTAGAGAAGCAATAGATTACTCTAAAAATAATCTAGCTTGAAGTGTTAGCATTTCAACTTCTTGAATACTCTAATTTAACTAAAATAATCTCTTCAATAAAATCTAATGCAGTGGGAATCCATAAACTTGGGTAAAGTCCAAAATAATAATAAAATTGTACACGTTTCGGGCTTTACCCGGGTAAACGGCATTCTATCCGCCTTGGCATGGTTAATGTTATAAAATAACGCCATAAATATTTGGAGAAATTTATTTAATAAAAAAAAAACAGATTTTACAAATCAAAGGTTACACTAAAACTGTATCCTAACAAAGTAAAAGATAATATAGTCTATTTGTTCAAACAAGACAAGCTGCTGTGACATTTCGAGTTACAAAGATTTCCAATACCTTTACATTTACATTTATTGGTCATGCATTTAGTTTTACAGTTGCATTGTTTATAACCTTGACCTCCTAAAAGTGACTGTTCATTTGCAAGGTGTCTTAGATTTCTCTTTTCCGGTGATACACTTTCCATCTCAATAAGCTTCTCACTGCACACAGAAAATTCGTTCCTGGAAAACATTTCTTTCATAGTTCCTCTCTTGTTCGCTAGCTTATACAAATCGTCGTCAATTTTCTCGATAACTGTCATAAGAAGTTCATAAGAACATAAGTTTCTAAAATCACCCCTTCCTCGATCTGGAATTTTTACTCTCACTGTATCTCCAACAGAACATGGGGGAAACTTTGAATTAAATAAAGCTTTCATCTTTTTGCTTGATTTTCTAAATTTCTTTTTGCGTCTAGTCTGTTTGACTGTATATTCCTTTGGTACAAGCTCTACACACTTGCTCTGATTTTCTGAAGTTTCTGTATTACTAGCGTTTTCTCGATAATTATTGTTGCCATTTTCCATATTGCCAACTTCAGTAATATCTTCTTGCAAATTGTCTGGTTCTGGGTCACTATCCATAGACTGGTTTATATTTATTTCTTGTTGAGGCTGTTTACCTAAACCAAATTCCCATACCACTTTCTCGAACTCTTCTTCGGTTCGTAGATTTTCAATAGCCTTTTTTGGAAAAGCTGATGTGGATAGGCCGACATTAATATCATGCCCAAACATGGCGGCATAAGAAGCTTGTTTTATCCCGTCATGGTATGCTCTATTTTTCATTAACTGAACAAATCTTAGACCTTCTGACCATCGCGTGCAGTTTTCATCGTCCATCCACGTCATAAGCATGTTCTGTATATCTTGATTTGCTCTTTCTACGCTGCCCTGTGACTGAGTGTGACGTGGTTTCCCATGGACTATTTTAAGGCCACTCCACATCGTACATAACTCTTCAATGACATGGTTGGCGAACTCCCGGCTGTTGTCCGATTGTAGTATAGATGGGGCGCCGAAAATACAAAATATATCTACCAGGCTCTTAGCTACTTCCTCAGCTCTTTTTGACGTTAATGGACGTATTTGAACAAACTTAGTTAAGTGGTCCTGATACACCATAATAAATTTGTATTCTCTATCCGGATGGGATTGCATGACAACGGCTGTTCAATTCCGAAAAAATTATTGGTTTAACCACAAGTCCTTTTTTGGCAGATTTCAGTTTCTTTTGGCACCCTTCACACAAGCGCAGATATAACTTAATAACATCTTGAGTTATATTCTTGTACTTTTTTTTACATTCGCTTTCCATACGGTGCTTACCGCCATGTCCTATAGCTAAATGTGCATCATGCAAAATGTCAAACATTTCGTCGTTTGTAACGTAATATTTAATGCTAGATTCACCTGACGATACACGAACAATAAGCTTTTCAACGCCTCTAACAGAACATATGTCAAACCTCTTTAACCGCCGATATTGTAGCGTAGTCTTAGTTTTAGAGTTTTTTGCCAACTTGACTGATTCTAACATTTCTTGGTATTGTTCATTATTAAAATAAAAACTATTTGCACTTTTCGTAGACACCAACTCGTTAAAAACTTCATAAAAATGCTGTGCTAAACGCGCACGTCCACTCTCTTCGGTTGCCATTTTAGAACTGAACTGAACGTGGTGAAAGATGATGCAATAATAATTCCTACTTCCAACTTTAACCACGCAAAAGCGGATAGAACGCGGTTTACCCGGGTAAAAACCGAAACATGTGTAATTTCAATATTATTTCGGACTTTACCCATGTTTTCTGGGTATTGTGCAGTTTATCCGGGTAAACCTAAGTTTAACCGTTATTCTAACTTTACCCGTAACATATACAAAAATAAAGAAAACTATGAAATTAAAAAGCAAAGCAGCGATGAACACGACATTCGGCGTAAAACTTTTTGCAACCCTGTACAACGATACGCCGACCGGCCTCGATTGTAGGTGCAGGGCTTTCTTAATTTTTACGACCAAACGACCAATAAGAAACTGCGCACGTGCCGATAGCCACTGTTTATGTCGTGTCTATCTTGGAAATAAATATACCTTAGATGAGGCTAAACATAATATTTTAATTATTCTTTAAATCAGATTTTGTTATTACTTTAATAAAAATAATAAATAAGATTATTAAAACACTAATAAAAAAAAATTAAAAGCAGTTAAAAAACTAAAGAAATTGAATATTTTATTATATTAATATTGTTGTAAGATTTCAGTTTCATTAATTCATACAATTTTTAGAACAACCTGGAATTTCAAATTTTAAAACAGCATTTTATTGAGTGCTCTATAATTATTGCACCAGGAGAATTATATTAAGTATGTAAACAAATTATATTAGTTTTAGGCTCGTGAATAGGTAGTCTAAATCTTTTCAGTGCAATGTATAATTTACACTTTAAATATTTTTTAAATTCATGCATGATTCCGTTTAATATTTACATAATTTACATGAGCTTACGTATATCTATCACGGTATATTTAGGATATTCTAACTTCTTTTGTTTATTTATTTTAATGCCTTTATTCTTAAAAATTTGAAAAAATATTCAAATTAAATAAAAAATACACATATTTATCTTATTTTTAGCCTTATAATGAACTAGATTCGAAAAAATAACATCCTAATTATTGAAAATATAAAAAAACTAATTAAATAATTACACAATCCTTATTAAAATTTTTTAATATTTGGTAAGGATATTTAATTTATTTGAATATTTTTTTTGCATCTACATTGCCGCATTTAGCGATCCGTTATAAAATTAACTTTTTCCAATTTAGGTTTTTTAGGTATGTATTTTAACTCTTAAAGTATCTTATTCTTAAAGCGGCTTTTTCACATTTAAAAGTCAGATATAAAGCCCAAATATTAAAAAAAGTTTTATTGTCTATCCTCAAATTGGATTCAGAAAAAGATTTTAAATTTCACCCACGCTTAAAGAAAGTCTATATACGCAATTTCTTGAGAAATTTCATATAAAACTTTTAATATTACAGAGCCCATCACAAACAGAAAAAAGAGAGCAAATTTGTACTGAATACCATTTCTCCCGTATATATTCGCATGCCAGTGTTAGTATAATTTATTATTTAGAATCAGCAAAGTTTGCATTTCATTTTATATATACGAATATACTTTTTGTGAATATAAATTAGCCATTTTATATTCGAGACATCTAACTTCGTTTTATATTCTTTCTGTTTTATGGCACGTATTTTTAAATTTTTAAGTTTTTCATAACCTACTTTTGGTCTACTATATTCAGTAAATTATATAACTACCTAAATATAAGAATTTAAGTAAATAGATTGATAAAAAGTATGTATCTATTATAAGACGAATGTATTTACAATGTCCCATTTGTCTTTTAAAGATTTTTGTGTCTAAAATTAAATCCGAAATAATCTTTAAAAAATTAATTTTGCAATATTCTATGCCTACACTAGAGATAAAGAGGAAGGGAGCAGAAAAACAGACTAGAAACTATTATTACCGTCTTCCTCGGGAAACTTGGAGATAGGAACGAATCAAGAAAAAGACAACTTGGAAACTCTAACCAGACAATGGGCAGTGTGAATATAAACTTAGCTTTTGCTTTTAGTATGAAGTATAAGCTTTAGCTTTTACTAGATAGATTTAGTTTTTGCTAATAGCATTTGCTGAAGTTGAAGTGAATAACTTTTTGCTTTTACTTACTAGCAAAAGCTAGATATTTTAAGCATTTACTTAAAGTTTTTATTTGGTAAATCATCCAATGGTGTTATGTCGTACCTTTTATCGCCTAAAATAAGTCCATAGTTCTGTTGACGTTTTCTTATCATACCAAAGATATTTGGTCTACTTAAAATACGACTGTCATGCACCGAGCCAGGCCATTGAGCATCTACGGATGTAAAAATTTCTTTTGCGTCACAAGTTGCTTACACATTATTTTATAATACATCATCCTTTCCTATTGATATACTTGTCACCATGTAGCGATGGCGTTATTATTGATACATGACTGCAATCAATTGCACCAAAAGCACAGGGAAATCTATACAACTGTACCCATTCGTTGATTGCCTGCTCAGTCGAGTTTTTTGTAGAATATTTCATCCAAATTCCTGCCTTTTCAACTATTTTTGGTAAAACGTGAGATATCGTTTTACATATTGTTGTTCTATAAACTCCTTCTTTTTTGATCCTTATTTAAAATCCGGGATCACTTAGAAATTACAAAAATATTTGCATTTTTTGTGGACTCAATGCACCACCTCTAGTCTCCACTTTTGGCTCCAACAAATGGTTAGCTATCCACTCAACATTTTCTTCACTAAATCTATACAGACCGTGGTATTCTTCGGCACGACTTTCTTTTCTTTCGGAATAAAATTTTACTGATCTTATATTCATAAATACAGCCATTTCTACCAAACTGTTTAACAATTACTATATTTTTAAGCCGGGGTCTAACAAGCTTGCAAAAATGTAAGCTTTGCCTTAATATTCTTAGTAATTGCTTACTTTTATTCACACCATTTTTAGACAATGCTAAAAACTTTAGCTTTTTCTCATTGAATTTTTAGTAAAAGCTACTACTTATTTTTATGCATTGCAAAGTAAGCATTTGCTAGGAAAATGTAAGTTTTAATTTTTATTGAATTCTTATTCACACTGCCCAATGAGAACTTGAACAGCAATTTCTGGAAGTTCGTTCCTAAGGCTGTTTTATTTCAGTTTACTGAAAAATGCTCAATGATTTCGACTGCAAAATTCCAATTACTTCAGATACATAATATTAAGAATCTTAGTCTTTTTATGAAGTAGTATTATTGACCCTTAGCTTTTAGCATTGTATCCCTATCCCCCTATATCAATTTAAGGTGGTTTCCTTCACATCTGTTGTGATATAGAAAACGTTCTTTTAATGTCTATTTCCTTCAAAGAGAGATCTACATTCTAGCTATTTTTGACCTCCTCCCATCAAGGCTGCTCATAATAGAGAAAGTATTTTGGCATTTCATATTGCAAAAATTGCACAGTAAAGTAGTAGATAATAAAAAAGTAGTATACGCTAGTTATGTTTCTTATCGCGTGAAGCACGTTTTAAAAAACATAACTGGCGCAGTCGGGTAGGATTGGAGCAGTTTGTGTGATCCAGTTTTCACGTCATCGGGACGCCGTGGTCACTGCAATCGTGAGTTTCAACTCTTCAGCTCCAAACGAACGTCGAAGCTGTAAATCAACCCTGAAGTGGTCTACCACGGGAAGAAGAACAGTCGAGACACCATTTGGCAATCAAGGCGCAGAGAAGAGGTGGCTGACACGGAGATTCACCTTGAGTAGGAAAAGGTTGACATCTCTCCGTCGAGGGGTAAGTGTCCAATCCTCTCAGATCCTTTCCCTTTCTCCGGTTGAGCAAGTGGAAAGTAGTTTTAAGTTTATATTTTATTTATTTAATTGTCTAAAATACAAAGTGTATGACAATTTATGATTTTTGAATTTGAAAAATCTATTTTTGATTTATTTAATTGTCTTGAATACAAAGTGTATGACAATTTATGATTTTTAATTTGAAAGATTTAATATTAAAATAATAATATTATCAGATTTTATATATCTAGTCTTTTATTAGTTTTAGTATAAGATACTTTTATTCCGTTAAAAGTATAAAAGATACTTTTATTCCGTTAAAAGTATAAAAGATACTTTTATTCCGTTAAAAGTATAAAATACTTTTATTCAGTTAAAAGTATAAATTAATAACTAGCACAAATCAGTTTTAATAGGCGCGAAACTTTAAAATTGATGAGTGAACCACACATTATAGACGTATTAGCGGCTAGGTTGGCTGAAACTTTAAATTTAGAAGCTATTCAAGAAGAGTCAACACCAATAACGAATAATTCTAGCACAATGCCGAACATCACTGTAAATTACAACCTTTTAAAAATGTATGTAGACACCATTCTACCATACAATGGTGATACAAATACTTTAAATAGCTTTATCAGTGCAGCTGATTTTCTTTTTGAAACTTACAGTAATGATAGTGATCCTATTTTAAAACATTATTTATTAAGGACCATAAGAATGAAGCTCATAGAACGTGCTCAAATTTTAGTAGGTAGTCGCATGGAATTAACAGATTGGTTATCCATTAAAAATGCACTAATTACTTGCTTTAGCGATAAAAGAAATCTAGAATGCTTAGAACAAGATCTTTTTGTGGCTTCGCCCATACGAAGTGAACATCCACTCGAATTTGCTAAAAGATTACAAGTTATAAGGAGTAACTTAGCTCAAAAAATTAATAACTTTGAATCCCGCGAAATGGATGCAGCTACAAAATTAATACATTTACGTCAATATGATACCATTTGCTTAAGAACATTCATTAGAGGTTTAGCAAACCCTTTGCAAAGTATTATAAGACTGAAAAACCCTGACTGTATTGAAACAGCCATGACCATGATCACCGAAGAAGAAAACTTTCAATATACACAGAATTTATATAAACCTTATTCACAACAATTCTTACAAATACAAAAACAACCACAACATAAACATAATCAAAATCAAAATAATCATTCAAATCAATTAACAAATTCGCATAAACAACAAAACCATTCTTATAATCAACAACAATATTATAGACAAAATAACCCTCAAAATAATCAAAATTTCCAACAAAATTCTTCTTCAACATTTCCTAGAGGCCCTGTACCTATTCAACCAAGATACATACCTCAAAGACCCTTTCCAACAAACGAACAAGTATTTGGAAAACCCAAGAACGTGTTTAAACCAACAGGCCAAGTTCCAAAAAATAAACCTGAGCCCATGTCAACTCGTACAAGTTATACGATACCCAGAGACCCTTCTAATAGAAACTTTAGATCTCAAGAAATCTTCCAAATAGATAACTCGAATCATGAAGACTTCCAAAATCATGAATATGATGATCCTCGATATGATCCATCAGATTATCAGTCAGATTACCCTCATGAAAATGCTACTTGTTTAGGTTATAATGACCCAATTGAAAATTGCGATTTAGAAGAAAATCAAATATCTTGTGAAAATGAAAATTTTCATACAACCCCGATTTTCGATCCTCAAAAATGACCTACGAAATAAACACTCAAACAACCAATAATAGTTTACCTTATATGGAAATAAAAAATCCCCCTATGAAATTACTAATTGATACTGGATGTTACCCTTCCATTTTAAGACCCTCAATTGCTGAAAAATATTTCCCAGACAGAATTTATCAATTTTCCTCAAAATTAAAAACAGGTGTAGGAGAAAAAGAAACTCTCTTCAAAGCAGATTTACCAGCATTTAACGAATTCAAAACAAATGAACCAATTTCATTTATTTTGTATGATTTTCACGAATTTTATGATGGAATTTTAGGATTAAAAGAATTAACTCGATTTCATCTTAATATCGATCTGACTAATAAACAACTCATTAATCCAACTCGAAACCTTATATTACCCTTTAAATATCGTGAACCTGAGTCAAGTTTCAAGATAACGGTAAATGCACACGAAATCCTTAGTGCAAAAATTCCTGTCACCACGCAAGAATTTGTCGATGTTGTCATTCCTGAAGGTACTCTTGATAATTTATACGTGCCCGAAACGATATGCACCGCAGAAAACGGTTTTGCCCGCGTAGACATTTACAATAATACCGATGAAAACATATCCGTTGACTTAGACAAACCTTTTAATTGTTATCTTTTCCCCGAAATTATAAAAGAAAATTACGACTTTTTACATATAAACGAGTTTATCAATCAAAAAGAAAAATCTTCGTTGTACCATAAGTTATGTTTCTTATCGCGTGAAGCACGTTTTAAAAAACAGTTTTTATTTGACAATAAGTACAAGCAGCAAGTATGGTACAACGAAGATTAAGGCATAAGGCCGTTACATGATCTTATATAGACTTAAAGTAGCAAATACAGTGAAATATAATACAAAGCAACGTTAACATAAAAGTAAGCAAATAAATATATAGAGTGGTCAATGTTGTGGCCATAACTCCTCCCTCCTAAGATTGAAACAACAGGGATGTCATGTTTGTTTCAACATTCTTGGTGGCGTCTTCTTTCTGTTCTGGTTCTTCTGGAACTGTTCTTTTCTTGAAGAATAATTCGTATACTGCAAAGGCTATGCAGCACAGGATCAGTATGACTCCAAGGGTTGTGGCAAAACTCCATGTGGCTGGATGGATTTGGTCATCTTCTTCTGGAAGGGTTTTGATAACTCTTGCCTGGTCTTGAAGTGCTTTTATTAAGATCGGATCGATAGAGTCGAGCTGGATTGTTTCCATGGGTAATTGGAATTCAATGTTGGTAAAGGATATTTCTGGTAACTGGAAGGGTACATAATCCAGGATTGTTTCTTCATTCCAAAATTGGGATCCGAGGATTTCGATTCCACATTTGTATGGTATCTGGACCAAACTGGGTCTAGTTACGAAGAAAATTCTTCTTGAATCACAGAGCATTTGGATTTTTACTTTTGAGGAAGTTGGGATTATCAATACAAACTCATTGGTATAGTTTGTATAATAGGGGTAGACACATTGACTTTGAGGAGCTTGCAAGGTGAGTTCTCAGCTTTCTGGATCAGAGCTGTTGAGCAATCAGCTTTTGGTGGTCCTAAATTGTTCTGGCAAACGTATTGATCTTGGACGACAGGACAGGCTTCTTCTTGATATTGGTGCGAGTATGGCCCAAGTATAAGGTAAGGTAATTCCGGAACAATAATTGAATTGTTTATAGGGATGGTGAACAAGTGGTAAATATTAAAATTTTCTTTTATAAATAAAGGAAAATGTATGGCAAATATAATCTTGTCTTTTGAGAAATTTACTTGTAATCCGGCAATTTGATAGTAATAATTTAAATCTATAAATTTTATAACTTTTTCTTCACCATAAAGAGTTATTAAATTAGAAATTATCTGTTCTAATTCGCTAGCTGAAATTACTGCACTATGAAGCGTATTGAGCTTTGCAAACATTATTGCGTCTTCTAGGTTGTCTAAAAATGTTATGAAACTTTGACAATTTATTATTAATTGATTTATGGTATTTTGAAGTTTTAATAAAATTGAGAGATCATTAATAGTTTTATTCATATGTTTTTCGAATAAAGCAACATGTTTGTTCAAAGAGTTTTGATTTTTGCTTAGAATAGTGATAGTGCTATTGTAATTATTAATTAAGTCTTTTGTTAATGATATTTGCAAGTTAAGCTCCTTTTTATAAGAGTTTTGAGAAAGTTTAAGCTCATTTATTGCTTGTTCATATCTTTCTCCATCGTCTGCATCTAAGGTACCAAAAAGCCATTTCGATGCTTTTCCTAATATGTTAATTAAGCCACGTTTAGTTCTATTGTGAGGTTTAATATTGTTAAGCTTAACTCTAACTTCGTTAATGAAATATTTAGCATGAGTAAGCAGGTCAATAGTGTTAATATGGTGCATAAGCAGAGAGTTAATTATGTTAGTTTCATTGCATGCAGCTTCTAAAATTCTAAAAGCGTTTTCTATGTTTTCTAATTCTAATTGTAGAGGTTTTAATTCTATATAATGTATAAAAGTATGTTTATTTTCTATAACTCTGGCATTTCCTAAGTGAAATGGGAGTAGTGGAGTTTCGATAGGATTTATTAAAAGGTTACGGTCATTCGCTATCGCTGCTGTCATCTGTAGGATGATGGCGAGGCTCGTCAGGAGGTTCATTTTTCCTGGGGAGAAGAAAGTCTTTTTTAGGAAAGGTTTTAGGCTTTTGAATTAAAGCTTTATGAATGACTTTCTGTTTTTGTGTTATTACTTTGTTACCTATATCTTGTTTTACATAGTCAATTCTTTTACGGGGTTTGTCCTTGGTTCTTAAGGCTGTTTTGTCCGTTATATATATTTTCTTTCCAGGGTTTAGTTCGGGTGGTATTTCACGATTTTTATTTTGCTTTTCATTTAATCTGGTTTTTGTATTGACTGACTGATTATAAATTTGTTCATGAATTATTTTTAATCTTTCTTTTCGATCGTTAACATATTTATTGATAATAATTTCGTCTGTCAAATCAAAGGGATCTAAAGCATTTAAGCGTCCGTTTATTATGTCAAAGGGTTTTTGTTTTGTTACGCTGTGTACAGAACAATTGTATCCCATAATGGCATAAAGCATAAGTTGTTTTGTTGTCGCGTTTGGGTGTTTTAACTTTAAGACTCGAATGGAATCAATAAGGGTCGAATGTAAACGTTCTACAGGGCTATTACTATTAGAGTTGCCCGGTGTGGTATAGTGGATTTTGATATTATGGAGTTTACAAAAATCTATCATAAGAGATGTTTTAAACTCAGTACCATTGTCACAAGTGATTAGTTGGGGTATTCCATGATGACTAATGAATATCGATAGATTATCTAAAACAGTTATTGCATTATTGGTAGGTTCTAGTGGGTATGCTTGTGCATATCGTGAAAATACATCGATTACTGTTAAGAATTTAATATTAGATATCTGAAAAGTATCTATGTGGATTGATTCTAAAGGTTCCTTTGGAGTTGGGGTTAATGAAAACTTTAATTTTAAGGGATGGCGATCGTATTTTGCCTGTTGACAAATGTCACAATTATTAATATATTCAGTTAGATCATTTTTCATGTTAGGCCAATAATACATTTTCTTTAGAGACATTAAGCATTCATTAATACCTTTATGACATGATTTTTCATGGTGGTTTTCTATTAAGCTTCTTTGATGTTGAGTATCGACTATATCATTTAAAAAGGTGTTAGATATTACTAATTTATAAGAATTGTGTCTGAATGTATTCGATAAAATAGTAGCTATTTTATTTTCTAAATTATTGATTTCAGTTTGTTTAATAAATAAACAATGTACAACTTTGGGGTTTATGTATTCTTTAAAGAAGTAAATTATTTCATTTTCATAGTTTTCAGTTAAGGTTAAATGATATCGATTTTTATTTCCAAAATGAGTAGTTTTAAAAGCATGATATTTCTTTTTAAAGCCGTGAGTTATTAAGATTTGATTTGTATAGGTGTTAAAACAATTTTCTGTAAAAGGTATATTTAGAATTGGGTCTTCTGTTGCAGAGTGTGTGGTTTCTCCACTTGTTAATGGACCAGGGGGTCTTATTTGGATATTTTGTAAAATTTTGATTTTACTTTCTTTTTCTGGAGGATTAGGTTGTGTTAAAGATGAATCAAATACTTCAGTTAGTTGGTCTAACTCTTCTAATGTAACATTTTCGTTAGAAAGGTATTGATCTATGTCGTTAGAAATATCTCCAGGGCTGCCAATTGTTGAATCATTCTCTATCATATGGATTTCTATTCTAGATAGGGCATCGGCGTTGGTATTTATGGATCCTTTTTTATACTGTATTTCGTAATCATACTCTTCAAGTTTTAATCTCCATCTTACTAATCTGGAATTTGGTTCTTTTAAACTGAATAAATACTGCAGGGGTTTATGATCAGTGATTATTGTAAATTTTCTACCAAACAAGTAGGGTCTAAAGTGTTTTGTAGCCCAAACAATGGCTAATAATTCTTTTTCAATAGTTGAATAATTTGTTTCTGCTGGGTTTAAAGTTCTTGAAGCATAGGCGATGGGTAAATCTTGTCCTACTTTACCTTGGCTTAAAACTGCTCCAATAGCTATGTTAGATGCATCGGTTGTTAAAATAAATGGTTTCTCAAAATTTGGATATTGCAGAATTGGATTGTTACACAAAAGATTTTTACAAGTTTCAAATGCTTCTATATAGTCAGGTGTTAGTTTAATTGTTACGCCTTTTTTTAAGCATTGTGTAAAAGGTTTCGTCAGCTTTGCAAATCCGTTAATAAATCGTCGATAATATCCTAATAGTCCGAGAAATGATTTTATTTCTTTAGCTGTTTTAGGAATCGGGAATTTTTGTATGGCTTCGATCTTTTTTGGATTTGGCTTTACTCCTTCTTTGGTAATAACATGTCCTAAGAACTCTACTTCAGTTCTAAGAAATTCCGATTTATCAAGTTGTATTTTTAACATGGCATTTCTTAGCCTTTCAAAAACTGTTCTCAAATTTTTTATGTGTTCTTCCAGATTTGCAGAAAATATTATTATATCGTCCATATATACTAGGCAGAATTTAAGGCCTCGTAGTATATAATCCATTATCCTTTGGAAAGTTGCGGGTGCGTTCTTCAATCCGAATGGCATTCTCACATACTCGTAGTGTCCATTCTCTACAGTGAATGCTGTCTTTTCTATCGAGTTAGGTGCCATTTCAATTTGATGAAATCCTGAAGAAAGATCTATTGTTGAAAAATATGAACATCTTCCTAAGTTGTCTAATATATCTGTTATATTAGGAATCGGATATCTATCGTCGATGGTTTTGGAATTTATTCCTCTATAGTCATTGACTATTCTCCATTTCTGTTTTCCACTAGCGTCTAGCTTTTTGCTAACTATCCATATTGGACTGCTCCAGGGACTTTGACTTGGTCTGATTATTCCATCATTGAGCATCTTGTTTATCTGTCTTTGGACTTCTTCTTTATGGATGAACGGGTAGCGATAAGATTTGGAGTGTACGGGAATTTCATCGGTTGTCCTTATTTCATGTTTAATCTTATTTGTAAAAGTTAATTTTTTATTTTCTTTATGAAAAATATCAGCGAATTCTCGAATTAATTTGAATAGTTCTCTTCTTTCTTCGTCATTTAGATGAGCGTGTCTTATTTGAGATTTTATGTCGAAATTCTTTTTATAAAAATTATTAGAAAAATGGGATTTTTTTTTTTGATTGATAAACTCGTTTATATGTAAAAAGTCGTAATTTTCTTTTATAATTTCGGGGAAAAGATAACAATTAAAAGGTTTGTCTAAGTCAACGGATATGTTTTCATCGGTATTATTGTAAATGTCTACGCGGGCAAAACCGTTTTCTGCGGTGCATATCGTTTCGGGCACGTATAAATTATCAAGAGTACCTTCAGGAATGACAACATCGACAAATTCTTGCGTGGTGACAGGAATTTTTGCACTAAGGATTTCGTGTGCATTTACCGTTATCTTGAAACTTGACTCAGGTTCACGATATTTAAAGGGTAATATAAGGTTTCGAGTTGGATTAATGAGTTGTTTATTAGTCAGATCGATATTAAGATGAAATCGAGTTAATTCTTTTAATCCTAAAATTCCATCATAAAATTCGTGAAAATCATACAAAATAAATGAAATTGGTTCATTTGTTTTGAATTCGTTAAATGCTGGTAAATCTGCTTTGAAGAGAGTTTCTTTTTCTCCTACACCTGTTTTTAATTTTGAGGAAAATTGATAAATTCTGTCTGGGAAATATTTTTCAGCAATTGAGGGTCTTAAAATGGAAGGGTAACATCCAGTATCAATTAGTAATTTCATAGGGGGATTTTTTATTTCTATATAAGGTAAACTATTATTGGTTGTTTGAGTGTTTATTTCGTAGGTCATTTTTGAGGATCGAAAATCGGGGTTGTATGAAAATTTTCATTTTCACAAGATATTTGATTTTCTTCTAAATCGCAATTTTCAATTGGGTCATTATAACCTAAACAAGTAGCATTTTCATGAGGGTAATCTGACTGATAATCTGATGGATCATATCGAGGATCATCATATTCATGATTTTGGAAGTCTTCATGATTCGAGTTATCTATTTGGAAGATTTCTTGAGATCTAAAGTTTCTATTAGAAGGGTCTCTGGGTATCGTATAACTTGTACGAGTTGACATGGGCTCAGGTTTATTTTTTGGAACTTGGCCTGTTGGTTTAAACACGTTCTTGGGTTTTCCAAATACTTGTTCGTTTGTTGGAAGGGGTCTTTGAGGTATGTATCTTGGTTGAATAGGTACAGGGCCTCTAGGAAATGTTGAAGAAGAATTTTGTTGGAAATTTTGATTATTTTGAGGGTTATTTTGTCTATAATATTGTTGTTGATTATAAGAATGGTTTTGTTGTTTATGCGAATTTGTTAATTGATTTGAATGATTATTTTGATTTTGATTATGTTTATGTTGTGGTTGTTTTTGTAATTGTAAGAATTGTTGTGAATAAGGTTTATATAAATTCTGTGTATATTGAAAGTTTTCTTCTTCGGTGATCATGTTCATGGCTGTTTCAATACAGTCAGGGTTTTTCAGTCTTATAATACTTTGCAAAGGGTTTGCTAAACCTCTAATGAATGTTCTTAAGCAAATGGTATCATATTGACGTAAATGTATTAATTTTGTAGCTGCATCCATTTCGCGGGATTCAAAGTTATTAATTTTTTGAGCTAAGTTACTCCTTATAACTTGTAATCTTTTAGCAAATTCGAGTGGATGTTCACTTCGTATGGGCGAAGCCACAAAAAGATCTTGTTCTAAGCATTCTAGATTTCTTTTATCGCTAAAGCAAGTAATTAGTGCATTTTTAATGGATAACCAATCTGTTAATTCCATGCGACTACCTACTAAAATTTGAGCACGTTCTATGAGCTTCATTCTTATGGTCCTTAATAAATAATGTTTTAAAATAGGATCACTATCATTACTGTAAGTTTCAAAAAGAAAATCAGCTGCACTGATAAAGCTATTTAAAGTATTTGTATCACCATTGTATGGTAGAATGGTGTCTACATACATTTTTAAAAGGTTGTAATTTACAGTGATGTTCGGCATTGTGCTAGAATTATTCGTTATTGGTGTTGACTCTTCTTGAATAGTTTCTAAATTTAAAGTTTCAGCCAACCTAGCCGCTAATACGTCTATAATGTGTGGTTCACTCATCAATTTTAAAGTTTCGCGCCTATTAAAACTGATTTGTGCTAGTTATTAATTTATACTTTTAACTGAATAAAAGTATTTTATACTTTTAACGGAATAAAAGTATCTTTTATACTTTTAACGGAATAAAAGTATCTTTTATACTTTTAACGGAATAAAAGTATCTTATACTAAAACTAATAAAAGACTAGATATATAAAATCTGATAATATTATTATTTTAATATTAAATCTTTCAAATTAAAAATCATAAATTGTCATACACTTTGTATTCAAGACAATTAAATAAATCAAAAATAGATTTTTCAAATTCAAAAATCATAAATTGTCATACACTTTGTATTTTAGACAATTAAATAAATAAAATATAAACTTAAAACTACTTTCCACTTGCTCAACCGGAGAAAGGGAAAGGATCTGAGAGGATTGGGCACTTACCCCTCGACGGAGAGATGTCAACCTTTTCCTACTCAAGGTGAATCTCCGTGTCAGCCACCTCTTCTCTGCGCCTTGATTGCCAAATGGTGTCTCGACTGTTCTTCTTCCCGTGGTAGACCACTTCAGGGTTGATTTACAGCTTCGACGTTCGTTTGGAGCTGAAGAGTTGAAACTCACGATTGCAGTGACCACGGCGTCCCGATGACGTGAAAACTGGATCACACAAACTGCTCCAATCCTACCCGACTGCGCCAGTTATGTTTCTTATCGCGTGAAGCACGTTTTAAAAAACAGTTTTTATTTGACAATAAGTACAAGCAGCAAGTATGGTACAACGAAGATTAAGGCATAAGGCCGTTACATGATCTTATATAGACTTAAAGTAGCAAATACAGTGAAATATAATACAAAGCAACGTTAACATAAAAGTAAGCAAATAGAAAATATATAGAGTGGTCAATGTTGTGGCCATAACTCATACTTGCTGCTTGTACTTATTGTCAAATAAAAACTGTTTTTTAAAACGTGCTTCACGCGATAAGAAACATAACTCGCTCTAAATATGGCTTCTTTGTCATGCGCAGTTTGACTGCAATAATTTTTTTTATAAAAAAAATCTAAAAATCATTACATCATTTAATTTCATCTTGATACTGGAAATGTTAATTCAATGTCAATATTGGACTTAATTGGGATTCTAGAAGAATGGAGAATTACTTTGACTTAAATTGTTTCCTTCTGTCATATACAGGGTGTTCGTAGTTAGCAATCATATTTTACGAATTTCAAAGCTCCATTTCTCGCTTTTTTTAAATGGAACACCCTGTATATTTTTGATATATATTTACTGAATTTTATAAAGTATTTGTAAAATTCAGTAGTTAGTTTATTCTGTATAAACTCAGTCCTTATTCCGTATAAATGTAAATTTACATATTTCAAGTTGTAAATTTACCATTTATGTACTGTAAAATTCATTATAAATTTAAAAATAAAAAACGACCCTAAGGACGTTTTTGCCAAAAATGACAAAATATATATTGCATTGTTTAATAATCCAATTCATAAAATTTTAAATTGTGTTATGTATTATTTACCTATTATTACATAGCTGATTTATTGGCTTTTGTATTTCTCTTAGAATATTGAAATGTTAGAATTAGTAAACAACAACTTTGTTTGAGTTTAACATATACACGAGGACAAAAAGGGTGTTTTGTTTACAAACATATTTATCGATTCTCTGTTATCAAGTTTACACGCTTTTTCACACCGCAGGCAAAAGCTAATGTCATTTTGCGAAATGTTAGTTGTGTCCATGGAATTAACAATGCAATCAAGCGGCGTTGCAATGTTGTTGCCTTTTTCTCTAATATACGTTATCTACGTTTATTAAACTTTGAACGTTCACTTATTTATAGAGTATCTTATTATATTTTATGAAAAAGAAATGCTTCATATTTAATTAAACAGGAATAGTATTATTATGCGCCTGTCAAAATAAGTGACAAATTTTTATGATATTTTAAAGTGTGTTTTTTTGCCATTTCTACATAAGCATTTGACATCATTGCATCAGAGATGTTGAAAGCAAACAAACTGCCCATAGTTCCACGGCAATGCTAACTCTAGCCTTTAAATTTTCTAAGGTATTTCTTCTTGAACCATTGTAAATTTTTATTTGAAAAAACCCTTATAGTCACAGACCAAATAGACTAAAATACCGTAGTTAAAATATTGCAGTTTTATACTTTACTGTATTATTATAAATTTTTTAATGAAATTTAAATTACATATACAGGATGCCCGAGAAGTCGGCGATCAAAAAGGTAATTTAGAATTAAAATAATCATATATGTGGTTATCTAATTGTTATGTTATGTCTAGAAAGTTATTTCATTTTTTAATATAATTGTATACTGCAACAAAAATCTTTACTTTTTTATAAATATGTATTAATAAACAAAGAATATAGAAAATCTAGTATAAACACTAACACATAATAGATATTAACATATATGTCGATAAATATAAAAGTATAACAGTTTGATCAATCAGAATTTCACAAGATATTTAATTAGATCTTACCTATTTTATTAAACAAGGGGCTCTATAGTCAAATAAAAGTATGTTATACTGTAACAATATAAATACCTTTATATTGTACAAATTTTGAAAAAAATGCTCCAAGAAAAATGTAAATTAAAGAAAACTTAACTTTTAATGTTTACAATGTTAAAAAAAAAAAAAAACAAAAAATCATATATAAATGTATAATAATTATATATTTTTTTAAAAATTTTATAAGGATCCAGTTTAAGAGAATAGTGACAATCAAAGCAAGCAAATACACAAAGTCTAGAAAATTCAAAATGACAGGATTTACAATAAAATAACCTAAATGAGCTAAGTTGGGCCTTAAGTCAGGCCCTCAAATAAGATGGAGAAAACTAGGCCCGAAAAATAGGTGAAATTTTAAACTAAACATAAGTAGAACTCTAAGCAAACTAATTAACTAATCCACTTAAACTACAAACTAAGAACAAAATAGGAGAATAATTAGGCTATTTACATTTTTTAACAATATATCCTGTTGGTATAGGTAGGATATAGGTGTAATCAAGCCTTTGGTTGTGCTAAAATGGCATAATGCTACCTTAGTATCCAGTAAATAATTTAACTTGGATAAAGCGTTTGGTGTTCCTTTTTACCTTATCTAGTGAATTGCCGTATCATCGAAGGTCAGAATAATACTTAATCTCAGTAATGTTTCGAAAATCCGGGAGTGTTATATTTTCCACCTCCCATCTAGATTTTACGTCTTTGGGCATTTGTATTATGATATGATCTGTTTTATAAATACTAATATACTGGGTGTCCCAAAAGGTGCTGCTGAATTTAAGGTCTTTAAGAGCTGTTTTTCCCCTAAAAATTTCATCGAGTTTGTTAATTACTTAAAAGGCATAAATATACCAGAAAACGCAAGCTGAATTTCTTTAGATGTCAAGAACTTTTTTTCCAGTACACCGCCATTCGATTAGTTCACTACTGACTGCATTGAAATAATGATATCATTACTAGCAAATTCTAGGATACCCAAGTTGACCTCTTTAGACTTAATTTGCCTATTACAAACAGGTTGTAGACCAAATTTTCTTCGAATTTTTTAGTGGAATATATAAACCAAAAGTAGGCTTAGCAATGGGAGCGCCTTTCTCCTTTTTTAAGTTAATAGCTTATAGAAGATATGTGGATAAGATTTTTGTATTGTTTGGTGAAACAATGAAGACTATTTTTCTAGATTCTTGGATTTTACGAGTACTCTTTATGACAGATTTTTATTTATCAAGGAAAGAGAGTAAAATAACAGTTTGTCTTTCTTGGACCTTTTGTTTAGGAGAATTAATAACAAAACCGAATTTGACCTTTTTGATAATTCGAGCTCGCCACATATACATAAGTTTGCTTCTTTTACCTCTTTGTTATGTAAGTTATTCACCCTTACACTATCAAAAGAATTATTTTATAAAGAAATTACTATAATTAAACAGCGTGCAGTTAACAACGGCTTTCCACTTTCAGTATAAATAAACTTTCCTTTAAATTAATAAACAATATATATATAAATAAACAAATATAAGTTTTCATTCCACGATTTACATTCAAATTCGATAAAATCCAATAAATTCAGATCATTAACTTTTTTTGGTTCAGTACCTCTTTAACTTGCTATCTTTTTAAAAAATAATCTTACAATAGCCTTTAAGCAAATCTGGGGACACTCCTGGAAATGTGGTGAGTGCTCAGCTGTGTATGTTGGTCAGTCCAGGAGAAGAGTTTCTACTAGAGTGAAAGAACATCCTAGTTTTTTTAGCAGCTATAGGAACACCTATGCTGTAGGAACAAAATCAGCGTTTGCTAATTGTCTCTTGTCAACTGGTCACAATTTTTTGGTGTCGGATGATGTAACGGTTCAACATAAATATGTGAAAGACAAAAAACTGGATCTTCTAGAAAAGCTGGCGATTACAAAGAAAAGAGTATTCCAACCTTAATTTGTGTTAACGATGTCTTTTCTTTCTTTCTTGTTTTGGTTGGGATGGGTTGGGTTGGATTGGGGTATGGGCTTTTGCTTTGAGTCGATAATTAGCCAGCTCATTCGAGAAAAGCCATCGGGTATCTACTCTGTTCCCCGAATCGAAAATTTCACAATAATAAGGATTTCACAATGGAAAATTTATCCACCATCATACATACGAGGAATTGAAAGGGACAAAGTACTACCACGTTTTGACTGGGTAAAGGATGACGCGGAAGTGAAAGACGTCTTTAATTTTGAACTTAATCTCATCTTCAATAAACTCCAATAAACTTTAATTTTTAAGGTTCATATTTAATTTATTATACATTTCGTATAATATGTATAGCAACCAAATGTTCTCTCACAGATCAGTTTAGCGATAAGGTTTGTGAGGTATGAATCTAAAAAATCCTGGATCTGATCCCCGTTAAATTTTAAAAACTTTTTTATTTTGTGTTTTTCGTGTTTGTATTTATTTTTATTTCTTATACAGGAATATGAAGGTAATGCATCAGATTTTAATAATACTTGGTGTTTAATTATTTATATCTTAGTTTTTTTTTCTGAATTGTTGTCTAACCACACCTGCATGTTTTAATCTTTATTTTAGGTCTGCTGATGCTGTAAGGCGAAACGCGTAATCTAACTAATAGACGCTACATTTGTGCTACTTTGACTTTGAGTTAATTTTCCTCGTTACATATTAATAAAGTCTCTTTGAGAATAATGGATGAATTTTCTGAAACTTAAGAAAGTTGTTTAGGACAATATAGTTAACAATATTTGTATAGAAGCCAAAAATAAGCTGTTTTGGTTTAGAGCAGTTTTTCCTCTTTTATCTGTAAATAATTTATTATAAATTTCAGTAATGCAGAATATTAAGAAAAAGATAGGAATTTGTAAATATTCTTTTACCTCTCAATGCTTGTTTATCAATAATGCATACCTGAACTAATTTTATTAGCCATTTTAGTCGAAATACCAGTTTAGTTGTTTCACATTAGATTTGTCTACAACAAAGTTTTATATTTAAGTCTGAAAATGGTTGATTTTACATTTGAAGAATATGCTAATATGCTTTTTATTTATAGCAAGACAAGATGCACTACTAGGAAAGCTAAGCGGCTCTATGCTGAGCGCTTCCCTAATTACCAAGATCCTTCTCAAACAACATTTTCTTTAGTCCACCATCGATTACGGGAAACAGTTTTAAGCCATCAGGAGGTAAAGGATATCCACGAACAGCACCTTTGAGAAAGGTTTTCGGTAGAAATTGTGAACAATCTAGCATTAGCATAAAATTAAGGCAAATAAAATTAAATTAGCATTAAATGAATGCTGCCTACCAAAAAGTGTGGCAGCACCAATTTCATCCTTAACACCTTAAAAAATCCAGGCACTGGGTCTATGAGACCAGCCACGAGTAGATTTTTGTGTATGTTCTTGCAGCGTATTGCAATTAACGGATTTATATTTGACCGTTCTATTTACCGATGAGAACTATTTTACCATGAATGCCACTCTAATAGTGGCAACGACTATCTATGGTGGATGCTGAAAATCCTCACGCAGCATCGGTGAGAGCTCACTAATAGTAATTTGTGATTAACATGTGGGCCGATATTATTGCCGACTTCTTAATTGCTCCGTACTTACTTCCACCTCGGCTAAGTTAATGGTAACATCTACTTACATTTAATACAAGTCATACTTCCTTAGCTATTGGATGATGCTTACGTTCCCCTAGGTCTATGAGCTAGAATGTGGTTCCAATATGACTGTGCACACATTTTTCTCGAATTGCACAGGATCAGCTAAACCATTTCCTGAGAGATAGATTGGGAGAGAAAAAACTATCCGTTGAGCAGCGCGTCCAGACTTAACCCCATTGGAGTTTTTTCTATGAGGTTTCATGAAATCGTTGGTGAATAAAACTCCTGTAAACACCCAAAAACAATAACTAGGAAGAGTGATGCCCGGCTGTCGTCATATAGAGCAAGTGGCGTCCCTTTTTCAACGAGTACGCGACTTTATGAGGCAAAGAATCAAGGTATGTAACCGTGTTGGAGGTCGTCATTTTAAAACATTATTATAACTTTTACATTATTGTTATATTATAAGTAAAGTTCCAAGATATTGACGTTTTTTAGATTTAAAAGCTAAAAACTTTTCATAAAAGAAAAGCGACTCTGGAGACAAAAGGGCTCATTTTTGACTAGGGGTAAATATTGCTCACTATAATATCCGAAGCTTAGCACCACCATTTTGGAATACTCGGTATAGGTATTAATATATAATAAATATTATCATAAAAATAGCTAAAAATGTATTTTAAAAGTTTTTGTTTTATCGTTTATGATTATAGATTAACACATTTGAGGCTATGAGAATCAAAGTGGTCTAAGCCCGAAATACTTCAAATGAGAAAAACTATGAAGTTTTTGATATTTTCATATTTATTTAATAATAATATAAGTAAAACAGGGTATAATAGTTTTATTTAGCGTTTCGTAAAATATGAAACATAATATTTGTCACGTGTCAATTTTAATTTAATTATTTTGGTTGTTATTTTTTTAATTCTTGATAACAGATATTACGTATTCGGTTATTTAACTTCAATATTTCATTGGCTTATATTTTTTACAGTGTTGGTGTTAGTTGACGGTAACCTAATTTACTTTGTATTTTATTTAATTTATCGCAGTTTCCGTTGGTTTAGCAACAGGTTATCTCGAGTCGTTGTGAATGTAGCTTTATTTTGACATTTTTGTGAGTAACATATAACAGACATCTTTGACAGTATTTGGCATTGGTATTTTTTCGACCGCGTGGCAGGACTTACTTTTCTTCTGGTTTGCTCGGTGGTTGAATGCCTCGACGTTTTCGTAACCTGATTTTGAGGATTTTGGGGGCTTATCAGATTTCCACAGGGCTTTTATTTTGTTGCTTCTGAGTACCTTTATAGCCCGGTGGAAAACCGCCTTACGGGATTTTTTGGGCAACTATACCAGAGGTAAGTGTCCGTTTGTCAGCCTTTTTTTTGCAATACGTGCAGTTTTTTATTGTCACAGTCGTCCCTGATAGAAGGTGTAAGAAGCCCTTTGAGAAGGTTCCACTAATGCCACTTCTGCCAAACACCGATGCAGACTACTAGAAAAAACCCTGTAACCAACAGGTTGTCCTTTTTTAATTACTTTTTTTTACTCAATTAATATGGCACATGGTCACATTTTTATTCCAATCTTTTCATATTTTCATACTGGGGTTCGCACCAAATATTTTCATGTAAATTATATAAAATGGGATTTTATATTATAAGTATTGTAACTATCATTAAGGCGATTAAGGAGTGATTGATTGCATTTTTTTTTCCTGACTTAAGTTTTTTTTACCATTAAATGTATGTTTGATTCTACCGACCTCAGTGACCTAAGGTTAACTCTTTTTTTTTAAATTATTATTAAATTGTGTCATTAATAATTAGGCATATATAATTATTAGGTATTTTAGGTTATTTTATGTAAGTCTCCTAATAATATAATGTGTCAGAATTATATTTATAATAATTTTCATGAACGGTGCGATATTTTTGTTGACAGTTTAAGGTCCATTATAGAAAGTATAAAGTAAATAGGTGCTGCTGGGTTTTCCTAATATGTATATAGTCTGTTTAGCTACATAGAATGGTATGGTTTTTAGTTTCAATTTTTATACATACATGTTTTGTTTTTTTTCAGCTTTGCATATGCTGCAGTACCAACTTTAACATGTTTTAACATATTTTTATTGTTTTTTTTTTCTTTTTTAAAATCAAATTCTTTTAAGTAATAAACCTGTTGGAAATAAACGGCTTTTTTTTGTTGAAGAGTGAGTCCATCCACAAAACTCTGGCTCATTTTGCCGAGAGCCAGTGGCGCTCTTTACTTACCATATATTCCTCCTAGGCTGAGGCATAAATTTGTCACCACTGGGGCAACGTTCTTACCAACAAGCACCTGGTCACCTACGTACAAGGCGATTTGCAGTCGAGTTATAAAAGGAGGTAGATGCTTCAGGGACCTCGTCCAAGACTAAGTGTTGGCTAAGTTCAGGATCTTTCTTGATGGTATTTTTCAGATAGTCTAATGAAGCTAAGATATCAACCAGAAATTCGGTCTTCTCGGTTAGTATTTTTAGCAGATAGCCAAGACTCAGGAATTCTTTGTACAGGCTCAAGCAAATGTTCAAGTCTAAATTGGGTTGCTAAAGATTTCCTTACCTTGTATAGTGGGAATAACCTTATTTACCCCATCAACGAAAAACCGAATGTGAACCTTCTCATTATCAAACTTAAACGGGTAAGAAGGAATAGAAAGAGTGCCACTTTTTTTCAATTTTAAAAGGAGATGCAAGATAGCTTTTAATTGATATACAGTTTTAGTTTTATTAATCTTTACACAACGGAAAAAACATTCACCAATAAGCATCTCCTTACGAAGGTGCAAAATATCCTTTGATACCAAGAAAATCTGATAATCTTAAAAAAAAATCAAGCCACTATGTTGATATTTAAAAAAATTAAAATCAGGTAAGTCAAAATTATTAAGATAAATTTAATACATAATGAATTATCAAGCAACAGATAAAAGATAAAATCAAGTATTTAACGTGAATATAGTATCTAACCAAATTCTGAGTTTAGCGGGTATCGCAGTACAAAATTTATAGTTTAAAAGGTTAGTTTTTTTTAGCTTACCAAAAAAGTATCAAAATTACCTTAATCAATTTTACATCAAATAACATCTAAATAAAGTTCTAAAAGAGAAAAAAAATAGCAAAATTGACTCTACAACTTCGATGCCTTTTAAAGAAAAATTTAAAAAAAATACGATTTTAAAAACCAGGCCCAACGTTGGGCGCCAAGAAGTTTTCCACATTATTAAAAAAAAAAAAAAATTAAAATATAAATAAAAGGGTGCTTGTTAGCAAGTAATTTGCCCCAGTTATGACAAATTTGTGCCCTTTGCCGAGAAGGGGAATACGGTGGGTGAGAAGAGCCACTGGCTCAAGGCGGAATGAGACAGAGTTCCCTGGATAGTCCTAGAACTCACTGACCAACAATAACACAATTTAATAATAATGTTATTTATTATATAGTTTAACTAATGTTACAATTTATTTAAAAAAAAAACTAATACTAGTTACTACAGTTACCACAGTTGGCTGCAGGGTCTTACAGCAACTTGTAGGTGTGGTTGGACGTTTGATAAAATACAAGGGAAAAATAGTTAGAGATTCTATCACAGTACATTATAAAAAAAACCTAAAACCAGTAAGAAAAAAAATACAATCAATCACCCCTTAGTTCCCTTAATGATAGTTACAAATATGAAAAGATATAAAGAAAAATGTGACCATGTGCCATGTTAATTAAGTACAAAAAAGTAATTAGAAAAGAACAAACGGTCTTTACCTGTAACCGTTTTTTCATAGCAGTCTGCACCGGTGTTTGGCAGTTGTGGCTATAGTGGAACCTTCTCAAGGGGCTCCTGACACCTACTCTGGTATAGTTGCCTTATAAATCCGGCAAGGCGGTTATCCATAGAGTATAAAGGTACACAGAAGTAACCGAATAAAAGCCCTGCGGAAATGTAGTGAGCCTCCATCAGCCCAAAATCGAGTTAACAAAAAGTCGAGGCACTTAATCACCGGTGAGAATAGGATGAGGTAACCAGAAGAAGTCTGAAGAAGTCCTGTCACGCGGTCGAAGAAATGCCAATGTCAAACACTGTCAAAGATACCTGTCATGTCTGTCTCACAGAAATATCAAAATAAAGCTGCGTTCACAATAACGTGAGATAAACTGTTGCTAAACCAACGGAATATAACACTGCGATAAATGAAATAGAATTCAAAGAAAATTAAGTGACAGTCAACCAACACTTACACTGTAAGAAATATAAACCAATGAAATAATGAAGTTAAATGACCCAAGACTTAATATCTATTATCAAGAATTAAAATAATTAACAACCAAAATAATTAAATCAAAATTAAAACTTGACTCAATTTTCTCAAAAAAATGTGTTAGGCTACTTTTTTTATTTTTAGAAGGTCTATGTGAGTAAGGCCGCGATAACAAATTAGTATTTTGTTAAAGAGACTTGGTTTAACTGATTTTAGAAATGAAAATTAGGTAGCGTTACTAAACCAAGAGCTTTCATTAAGAATTTGCTGGAAATGTACCTAGATTGTACATGAAATTTACACATTAATTAAAATAAATGGACTAATATTTTTATTCCTGCATATCATCTCCATCGCTACATATTTACATTACTGCCAATCTTCTGTTGGTAATATTGCTTTCTAATTGTTAGAAACAAAGTTTTTTGATTTCATATGGATATTAATAAATGCTTTTTTAGCGGTTAAAACTATACGGCACCAATCTTTATGAATGTAAATTTCTTTGTAGTATTTTTTTTTTCAATGAGCCCAAAGTCTTGGTCCAGACATGATACTTGTGACCACTAACAAGAAATGTATAGTCAATTTCTCCTGCAATAAAAGAAGGAAAAGAAACCGTAGAAGAACATAAAAGGCAAAATTTAATACTCCGTTTTTGACCACCGCACTGATCGGAATACAGTATCACTCCTTTTGCTATCATATAGTTTTTGATAAAGTACATTATGCACGATATAAATTGCTAAAGATCTGTTGATGCTGTAATCTTGTGCCACATAAACATGCATGCTTGTAAACGCTAAGATGTAAACATCCGGAACTTGTATACTTCACAATACTTACACAACTAAAGTTTATAGTAGCAGATACCTGTTAATAAAACAGATGTTCGAAGGGTCGTCATTAGGTCGAATGCTATTTCCATGATATCATTCTGTTGATGTTTACGCATATCTGGATCACATTTCATACCATTTTTCTCATTATCAGCTTTTGCCTGAAGTTCACGTTTTAGATTAGGCTGACGCAATCATTTGTTGCCTTGAGCTAGATTTCAAACTTATGACATCTATTATAAGAATTAGACACGGAAGCAAGAAATTGTAGATTATACCTCTTGTGAAAAATAGTTCTAAAATATGATAAGAACTAGGAGACTGAGTGTTTTCTGTGTATAATTTATATTGTTTTGATAAGCTCAAACTAGATGCTAGATATGTTGGCTCAAAATTCTTTTTCCTTGATTTGTGTGATTGATATGATGAATGCAATTAATAAATTGTTTAACTCCTTTTTTTTCTGCAAAGCTTGGTTTGAGGGGATATCTTTTTCCTCTCCTATCTTTCGGTAAATTACCTCCAAGAGCTTTATTTTTAAGCGCTTAAGTAATACGACTGTCAGAAATTAAAATTACATTTTTGAAGAAAACATTTCATACTTTAACTTTAATTCATTTTACTAGTAGTAAATAGTATTAACGAGTTTTTTGTCATTTAGAAGGTGAATATTAAAAAGTCCAAGCAATCTGTATTAGCAAAAGCTAGCAGTTTGAATCAGGTGCAACTTCGGTAATAAATAAGGTTGAAAATTTTATAAATAAGATTTCGTCTCATAACGTGTTAAATCATAACAAAACCAATATTTCATTAAACATTGTCTTCAAATTCCTCCCCTTTTTTTTATTATTTTAAAAATATTAACCCTAAATATTAACCAAGCTAAAAAAATAAGAAAATTGTTCAAGAAGTTTATATTATTTATGTTTTAAAAAATATCAGTGTTCTTAACTACGCTTTTTTAGTTCATTTAAAAGGTGTTTAATATTTCCGCCTTCTTTTAAGCAAAAAAATATTAATTTAATTTATGATATGGCATTAAGGTAAAATAAAGCTTTAAGTAGGAGGTATTTTTCAAACATAATTTACATAGTTATATTAAAAACGACTCCTTCTTTCTTTCAGTATTAGCGATAAAAAAATACCTATAAGTTATATCATATTAAACTTATAATAATATTTTATTTAAATGTCAGTCAAGTAATAAAAAAAGGGGGACCAACATCGTCAAAATTTGTGGGTGCAGGATCCAGAAGGTAATATTTCATGAACAACAATTTCGCCCTTCGCAAGTAAAAAATAAATCAAAAATTGATACAAAAATGAAAATCTAATCCCGGAAAGGCAGTTTTGTTCCCACCTTTCGAAATTTATCATCCAAGTGTGGGTCCGTTAGATAGAATTTTGCCGGGGACATCGGGCCATTTATCACGACCCCTATCTAGACTTCATCTATCAATATTACAATAATATAAGTCATTTTCCTTAGAACAAAAGATGACAGGTCGGTTTGGATCAAACACAGATAAATTATTTTCAATCGCTCGCTATTAAATGAACGACCCGATTCTTTTGTATTAGTGTGAGGAGACAATTTTTTGAAGCGGACTCTGCGGTTATAAGAACTTTAGGTTTTATTAGTTTTTTATATTAAAATCTCAAGAGAAGTGTTATTAGTTTTCACTTCCTTTTAACTGTTGAATTAATAATAAAGAAAAAAATATATGAGGCAAATTAATGTTCTTACTATAATTTATTGCTAATATACAGGACGATAATTCGTCCCTATAAAGTTAAATAGGCGTATCTCAAAATACTTAGTTCTGAGGCTAGTGAATTAAAAAAAATAATAATAAGATTTAAAATTGTGGTAAATATTAAAGATGCCTATTTATATTTATATACTTCCTATATAAAGTAGAATATGTGCTTACAGAATTTTTATTATAAGTTACAGACCTTTAACCTTTATATGATAGGGTAAAATCATCCCTTAAAAGAGATATGCCGATTGGACGTATGCTAAAATTCTGTATCTTAATGAAAATACATACTTACGCCCTATAAAGAATACAAATAATATGCTTTAAACAACTTAAACTTTATTTATAATAAAAGGAAAAAATAAATAAAATGAAACTAATAAATAGAATACTCTTTTTTAGATATAACCAATTACATAAACTCTTAAGAACAAAAACTAAATTCAAGTTTTCATTCATTTCATTCATGAAAATCGTATTAGCTTGACAGTTAAAATTAAGTGAAGTTATATTTCGCGAAAAAGAAATGAATCAATTACATAAAAAACTTTAACTAAATTTATTTTGCACTACACAACTTAAACTATATTCTTAAAAAAAAAGAAAAGTAAGTGAATTCGTACTTTAGAAAACGGTGGTTTTTAGAAGCTACTAAATCTTTAAAATAGACCTAAACCAAAGAAAACGTTAGGTATAGTAAGAAGTTGCTAATGTGGTTAATTTTTAAATAAATCAGTATGTTCTTTGAGTTTTATTATTGACGTGGAGCTACTACATAAGGCCATCCAATCTTTATATTTTTCAGATCATATTTTTGGGCCAATAGGATGATTTAACATAAGTGGTAAAGTCGAAATTTTAAAGTAATATATCTTTTATGTTTTACCTACCTATTATTGATTTATAATGCCTTAGAAACGGAATATGTTATGGTAGCAATAATACCTGCTATGACACCTAGGGCATTATAAGCGGGCATTATGATAATGACTGGAAATGTTATTGCTTATCCAATTTTATTTCTCTTATAATATAGCTATTTATGTATCAAGGGCATTGTAAGGACGATAATGCCTGGAAGGTGGAAATAGTATCCCGAGGGCTAGGTAGGAGAACAAATAATAAAATTTCTTGAGAAGGCTCCTGATGATATCTACTTGGTACACAAAGTCATATTGGTAATGGGTGTTTTTGGAGGTTTAAGAGGAGATGAGGTGGTCAAAATGACCATTGATGATATTGAAGATAGAGGAACGGTCTTGGTTATAAAGGTACCAGAAACTAAAACTTCAACTTCAAAAAGTTTTACTATCATTGAAGAAGATTTAGGCGCTTATTTTCACCTTCCGGGCATTATCGTCCTTACAATGCCCTTGATACATAAATAGCTATATTCTTATTGCATGTGGCTTTTTTTAAAATAAATATTTTTGGTGCTATCTTTTTTTACCATTACTTACTATACTCAAATTGTTGGGTTTTATTTAATGAAACTGGCGGCATTTTGAAAATAATAATACTTTTATAACCTTATTCATAACAAGATTGAATATGTCATCCTTTTGGCTAGATTAAATTTTCGAGTACCAAGCATAAACTCTAGGCATTTTAGATTATTTTATGTAAATCCCGCTAAGAATAATATTTTGTTTAAAACGCCTATTAACCCATTTACGCCTACCGTCCTTTTAAAAGGATTTCAAAAAGAAACCTGTATTTTTCTGATTCAGCTGACGGTTTGAAGATGTCGCCAGTGTCACATTATATTTAGTTAACATCTTAAACAAGATCAATCGCGATCGTTAGGATTTTGTTAATTTTTGGATCGATAGTGACGAATAAAACACGCTGTGTTTCTAGTGATTTTGCAATGAGTGACTCAAGGTAAGATATGTTAAAACTCGTTTATTTTTTCGTTCTTGTTTTGATTGTTTTTAACAAATAACATAACATACTGACCTTTTTATATATTTGTGGTTATGTTTCACACTTCTTGATCAATCCAGGAGCGTTCAATTAAACGAGTCCTTTTAAAAGGACGGTAGGATTATATACTACTATGTGGTTTTTTATAGGTATAGGAAAAAGCCACTAACCATGGCAGAAATCTTAGAGGAATTGGAGAATGACTCTACGTCGAACATTCCTACAATAGGCATTACAATTTTTCTACCCGAAAATGCCAACAAAAACTGCGATACTGATGAAGATTCTGGGGCTGAAGACGATGTAGTACCAAATAATTTACCCGGAGTGCAACTAAGGGCCCCGGCGGTAATAAAATTTGACGTAGAAGATGAAGACGACTGGGACAATGATGACGATCTACCACTGTCCACTTTTGTTGAAAGGCGACCTAAACACATAAAGACGTTTGACTAAACTCTCAATAAAGATTTAGAGTTTACGTTTATGCAATGGCAATCAGTTCAAACTGTACAAAGCAATCGTTCCCCTGGAAATATTTTCAAGCTGTTCTTTGATAAGAACTTAGTAGAAGAAATTGTCAATTTTACCAATATTTATGCACAGCAAAAAAATCGCCCCGGTAACGTTACTGCAGATGAGATGTACTGCTTCATAGGGGTGTTACTTGTCAGTGGATATACATCTGTTCCAAGGCGACATATGTATTGGCAAAATTGCAACGATACCCAGAATAAACTTATATTAGCCGCTATTTCCAGAGATAGATTTCAATTCATAATGAGTAATCTTCATTGCAGTGATAATACTTTTCTTGATAAAAAAGACAAGTACTCTCAACTGCGTCCTCTTTTCAAGAGCCTATAAAAAATTTTTTGATTATGCCCCAGTTGAAGAGAATCACAGCCTTGATGAGGCCATGATATCGTATTTTGGGAGACATAGCTGTAAGCAATTTATTTGAGGCAAGCCTATAAGGTGGGGGTATAAATTTTGGGTAGATACCCTACACTTTGGATATATTGTTTATTTTGATCCCTACCAAGGTGCGTCGACAACAATTCCGGACAAATATAAACATCTAGGTTTGGGAGCGTCAGTTGTTCTCAGATGCAGATTTTTTACAGAAAATGCCTTACCAGCCGTTTCACATATTTTTTGACAATTTTTTCACATCTTTGTCACTTCTAAAGGAGCTAAAATTGAGGAACATCAAGGCAACTGGTACTATACGTGAAAACCGGATCCCACAATCTCCATTTAGCAATGCGGCAGTTCTGAAGAGAAAGACACAAGGTAGCTAGGACCTAGGGACACAGCTCCTCGAAACGTACAGGAAAACAACTAAGAGAGGACCTTCGAAATTTTCCAAAAACTGCATTCCAATTCTCACGTTACGATAGACTAGATTATTTAGTTACATATCACGAGAGTCAGCGGAAATGTGCTGTGTGCCACAAAAAAGCAAATTTTCTGTGCCAAAAATGTAAAGTTGGTCTTCACCCAAAAAACTGTTTTGTGGACTATCATACAAATTAGTTTTTAAGTTTAAGTTTTAGGTATTTTGCTATGCATTTTGTAAGATATATAAACATATTTTTAAGTAGATAGGTGATGCAGAGTCTTTTTAGTTTGTATATAGATAGTCGATTTAATTACATAGAATGTTAAGCATTTTTATTTTCCATTTTTCTACATATTTCGTTATTTTCTTTTTTCTTTCCTGCTTTGCATGTGCTGAAGTACAAACTTCAACATATTTTTATTGTTTCTTTTTTTTATTCTTTCCTGTAATTGGGTTACAACCTTTTAGAAATAAATGCTTTTTTCTTATTGAAAAGATCATTTGAAACTTGTTTAAAATTAATAAAATCATCGGACGTTAGCATATGGCCAATGTATGCATTATTCCTTCTAACAATTTTTGTAATTGGCGGGACCAACTGGGATGGTAAAAATAAATCGTTCGATCTTTTAAAAGCATTATTAATTGCACTATGAGCAGAATCACTTGCATTTTGACCATGAAATGGTTCAAAAAAGGAAATAGAAATAGTGTCATCATTTTTTAGACAAACTTACCACAAACAAAAATATTGATATTCCTATTGAATTTTTATTTTAAACACTACAGCCGCCTGAAAATAAGTTTATATTTGTAATACCGTTATCATCCATAAAATTTTGGTATTTAAATAAGCAAGTGGCAATTTCATTGGAACCTCGCTTATTTAAACCTTTATGCCACAAAAAACAATGGCACTCTTTAGTCTTAATGTTGTATATAGTCAAGTTATACCATGCTAATCTACGTCGATAAAATAAATTACTCTCATTAGTGATTGGTAAAAAAATCACTTGCTGAAGGTCGAACACAGCGCAATTTTCTAAAGGATAAGGATCACTTTTTTTGGGTTGTTACTTTTTGCAAACTTTTTCTTTTTCAAGTACATGCTACTAGTAGGTTTCTTCTAGTTCTATCTTTTTGGCAGGATCACCTTTTTGATATGTGAAACACAATCCGCACTGATCCTTTTTTGGATGATGGAAAGATAGGCGGAGTCCACGAAGAACATTAAGGTCGAGTGTATAACGAACTTGCTCAATATTGTCAATATATAAATCACGCATGGTTCAGTAAAGTAATAATTGTCATCGGGTGTAACTTAACATTATTTAATTTACTATAAGTCTAAGGACGCAATTTCAATATTTCGTTTACTTCAATATACGTCGACGTAAGTCGACTTTTGCCTGTTCGTCAAATCTTCAAATTTATTATTAGGAGTTACGCCTAGACCTATTTTGTTTATGTCAAAATCAAGAGATACGCCAGTATGTCATAATAAAATATTTAAAAAAAAAATAGTATGTTGGGCAGGCTTATCTCAAAATTCATATTTTTTGAGATATGCCTCTTCGACTTAATAGGGACGAATTACAGCAAAGATAATTTGAACATCATTCCTTTTTTTATTTTGTAAACGATATAGACCTATTTTAAATACGACCCAGAGAGAATAATATAATACAAAGAGGTAAAATATATTGGAATATTATAATTAATACAGGCAGACAGCGCACAATAGACCAGACATAATATTTACCCTTTGACCTATTTAACCTGGTCTAGTAGAATAATTCTTAACCCTTCCATTGAACAATTAAAGACCACCCTATTTGCTAATACTCCTAGCATAAACAAAAAAACAAGACCGACATAATCTCTCTTCTTCTTTTACTCTCGAGACGGTATGGTGACATCATGTCTCATTTGCTCAGATCGTAGTTCTATATCTTTCTTTATCTTGATCTGCATGAGACGCTTTCGACAGACCATGACTAATTATTACTTTTTCCCCCCACAATAAGTTTTTCCAGGCCATTCGTTTTTCTTGTAAAGTGTCCAAAATACCGTAAGTATGATTGGTTTATGCTGGTCTAAGAAGCATATATGCCAATAAGAATGTTCAAGGACAGGGAATAGATACATTTCTCAGTCACTTAAAAATCACCGATCTGTCTAACATTGGGAGGACTGCATTCTATTATCATAGTTTTCGTCTTCGGTAAAACTATGTTGTCTGCTGATTCTATCCAACTTTTTTTTAATTTCTGTTAGTTCCTCTTCCAAACGAGTTAGTATTAAGCTGTCATTTGCATCTTTGAGGCTATTAATTCTTTTTCATCTTATGTTTAATCTCCTTTGCCATACATATGAGAATGTACGAAGAACATACGACTACGTACATAATGAGAACTTTTTTCATTATGTACTCTCCGTATCAGTGGCGGCTCGTAGCTCGTGAGAAAAGCAGTGCACAAGTTTACCAAGCGTGAAAAAATTTTTTTTGTGAAAAGTATAAAAATATTAAAAATGTCTATGAGAAAGAACGATAAGAAAGAAAAACCACTGCTTTACTAACGAAACGATCAATAACTGGTTTATTATTGTACAATGCTATTGAGAAACACCTTTTCAGCTCATAATATCCCAACGCACTTGATCTTAACCAAGAATCAGCGTAAGATCGCCTATCGATCTTTGTTTAACTTGTGACTACATTTATTACTGCAAATTAATACCATTATTTTCGCGTGTAGACCTGAGTTCGTTAGACCTGAATATTTGGATGTCATATTAAATAAAAAAAATTACATTTAAAAACAAATCTTTGCATAAATTAAATAAAAAGGCTATGTGATGATATAATACTAGTGTAAACTGTGGCTACTACTTTACAGAATATTTTCCAATGTACCGCCCTATATTGTAACTTTACAGCAACTAAATTACATTGTACCGACCTGTGTTATTACCCCAAATATAAAATAACTTGTGCGTCCATGGAATTTCAAATTCGTTCAACTAAGCTAACTAAAAACTAATATTTAAAAAAAAAAAGTATATTAATTTATCAAAATACATAAATCTTAAAAACAAATTCCATACAACTACATAAATATATTAATAACAACTTATACACAATTAAACAGTCTTGTTTTTCTGTTCATGCTAAGAGTATTAGTAATTAGCGTGGTCTAAAATTTTTGAATGGAAGGGTTAAGAACTATTCTACTAGACCAGGTTAAATAGGTCAGGATTAATTTTCTTTTTTCTTTTTTAGGGTAAATATTATGTCTGGTCTATTGTGCGCGACTGTTCTGTCTGTATAAATGATAATATTTCAATATATTTTACCTCTCTATACTCAATTATATTCGAGGGGTATTTAAAATAGGTCTGTATCGTTTACCAAATAAAAAAAGGAATGATGTTTAAATTATCTTTGAGTAATTCGTCCCTATTACATCGAAGGAGCATATCTCAAAAAATACGAATTTTGAGATAAGCCTGCTAAATATACTATTTTTTTAATATTTTATTATGACATACTGGCGCACCTCTTGGTTTTCACATAAACAAAATAGGTCTGGGCATAACTCCTAATAATAAATTTGAAGATTTGACGAACAGGCGAAAGTCGACTTATGCCCCTTCGTCGTATATTGAAGTAAACGAAATATTAAAGTTTGAAATACGATGAACAGGCATATTTCGATTTACGTCCCTTAGACTTATAGTAAATTAAATAATGTCTATCAAAACTTTGGCAAAATAATGGAACATTCTCTAAAAAAATTACAAATGTAACAAGAAAAAATTATGGTCAATTATTGGTTACTTCAAAGTCCCTGTCGGCATCACTGTTATCGACTAATTAATTGGCTTCTGAATCGTCATACAATTTGCACTTAAAACAGGTCTTTGCTGTCTTTATTATAGGGTCCGCAAATCCATGCATAATATTTCTTTGTAGTCTTTCAACATTATTCTTGCAGATACCACATTGGGAATTGCTCTTTATTTCCCTCTTGCTCTTTTTAGTACGGAGTTGCTATATGCATGGCAAAATGATAGATAAAGAGGTTCTCGGTTCTTTTCAGAAATATTAGAGTCTATAATAGTGCAAGACGAATTACTTCCAGGTTCAACGTTTTGCCCTTCTACGTTTTTTCTTAACCTAAGTTCCACGGTGCTCTTTCAGTAAATCAACCAAGTTGTTGAGACTAAGACTCTTTCCGGTACTTTCACTGGTATTGTGCTCAAAATTTCAGGATTTGCAGGATGGAAACCAGTTGCTCCAAATCCTGATTTAAGATTCTCTGCTAAATTTTAACTGACCCTTTCCATATTCTGTCGAGTAATTTCGGCAATTGTTCTTTTGGAATAGAGCCTTAAAAACAAAACACCTTTCTAAATTAGCTGAGAATCTCTTTTCATTTTCTTGTAGTTGGTAGGGACGGAGTTATGGAGATATTAATAAAAAATATAAATTTAATAAAATATAAATTTTTGTATACAGGATGGAACAAAAATTAAAGATATGACGTCATCGGTCATTTTTTAAATGAAATGCTATATTTTTTATTGCATTTATGAGATATAGGCGAAATTCCAAGCAAGTGTTGTATAACACACCTTATTTCAATACTCAACTGTTTCCGAAATATTCATATTTAAATAACAAGAAAACAAATAAGTGGCTATTGATGAGGCTAGGGTACGGGTATCAAGTGCGCACGCAAAAAGAAGTAAGTGAACTGTTTAATGCCAAATACCCAAACCATCCTGTTTCTCAGTCAACAGTTAGTAGAATAGAGCACAATTTTATAACTTCAGGTCATGTTAGAGATTTGCCAAGATCAGGTCGTCCAAAAATTTTTGAAGAAACAAAATTAAACGTTCTGCTCTCCGTCGAAGAAAATCCAAACAATGCAGCTTCACAAATTTTAGTTGATAATAATATAGCGGGAACGTCAGTAAGACGCATCTTAAAAGCAAATGAATACCACCCTTATAAATTTAGACTAATACACGAATTAAATGAGGATGATCCTGATCGAAGAAACCAATTTTGTGAGCAAATGATGAACATTTGCAAAAATAACCGTCAGTTTGTGTTACGAGTTTTGTTTTCGGATGAAGCAACTTTTTATTTAAACGGTGTCGTAAGTCGGCAAAATTGTCGGTACTGGTCAGTGTCAAATCCACACTGGGCAACTGAGGCTCACACTTGTACCGTAAGTCTATTAATGTTTGGGCTGGTATCGTAAAAAGTAAAGTAATAGGGTCATACTTTTTCGAAGAAAACTTAACAGGACAACGCTATTTGAATTTTCTTCAAGAAGATCTTATCTCTGCTTTGGCTGCCCTATAGCCAGAGGAACAAGACCAGACAGTGTTCCCAGGAAAATCGATAGGACGAAGAGGGCCAATAGAGTGGTCGGCCAGATCACCAGACCTAAATTCCTGCGACTATTTTCTATGGGGGTACCTGAAGAGTAAAGTTTATATTGAGAAGCCAAACAACGTAGAAGATTTGAAAAATAGAAGTAGATATGAAATTAGACGTATATTAGAAATAATTGATAGTGCTTTACATGAGTTTGTAAACCGTCTTGCTTTCTGCTAAAAAGTAAATGGAGATCAGTTTGAACACTTGATACAATAATAAGAGTTTTCACAGTTTATAACATTTTATACTCCATTTTATCTTAATTTGCAAATAGACTTGCTTTCTGATACTTACTTGCTTTCCTGTTGGTTAAATGTAAATATTTCTGAAACAGTTGAATTTTGAGATAAGGTGTATTGTACAAAACTTGCTTGGAATTTGGCCTATATTTCATACATGCACTAAAAATTTAGCATTCCACTTAAAAAAATTACCAATGACGTCATTTTTTTTTGTTTTACCCTATATACAAAAATTTATGTGAATAATGCGCAACTTTAAATAAAAATCGACGGGTCCGAGCGTTTTCTCAAAAAATCATGTCTCTAATTTTTATCGAATTTATGCGGAACTTTAGGCGGTCACTGTATATATTTTTTGTCCCGGATCCTCATATACTCGACGTACTGTACATCGGATCGAATTGCTGGTCAAAAGTCTTTATTGGCATTTCCATAAACCATTAAGCTGAGGGTTGGGTTGGGTTGGGGATAGACTGAGGGTTGCAGGGATAGCTCCTGAATTTTTTTCACTCTTTTCGTGTTCCTTGGCACCACCACCTTCCTGGAGCCAGGATCATCAGTCACATTTGTTTCGTCAAAGTTATAAAAATTTGAGATTTCGATTTTTCTAATTGCTAAAGTAATATTATTAAAAAAATTTAAAATTTTATCACGATGCACTGATGCCTTGGATCTCTTTATTTTTGAAGCCATTCCGACGCTTAAGTGGTTCTTTTTTATAATTGATTATAAGAAATCAGGTTCTGGGAAGTTATTTGTTAATATTTAAATATGTTTTCTATGCTTATTTAAGAATTATTTTATTACATCACGATTATCAACCTTTCTGAGAGAAAATCCCCAATTTGCTCCAACATCCAATGTCTTTGAACTGAGAGGCTCTTCTTAATAACTTGAGACCTTTGGATGATTATCTGATTTTGAGGGTGTACCTAGAAGTATTCGACCTAATGTAGTCCGTTCTACTTTAATTAAAAGTTGTAACGTCTAATTTTCTCGACATACCTGCATTTAGTGCGTCTACCTCTTGGCGCAAAGTGTTCTCTGAGTAACGCCAGTAAGTTCTGGCTCCCGTTTTTTTTTCTAATTGCGAACCTTTTTTACCTTATATTTATCTGTAACAACAAAAAGCTGGTCATAAAAAAACAGAAAAGACATAACCTAAATTAAAAAAAAACCATAAAAATTTACGTCGTGGACAACTAGCCCCAATTTACGGTTGAATGAATAAACAATAAGTTTAATTTTGTACCAATAACCAGTCGTACAGAAACTACAAATCTCTAGATATTTAAGTAGTGAATTATAAATTAGCAAATATTTTAGAAGCAAATTTAAGTCAGGTAATAACATAATGATTTTATACGTTAAAGTTATTAAACAATTGTTATTACTTTTATACAAACTAGTAACCATTAGCATACAAACTAGGTTTATAAAACACAAATTTACAAACTAGGGTATGTTAAATTAATTTAAAACGATCATTAAATGATGGATGTTAATTATTAATATAAAATGGGATATAAATATTTATTTATAAAATAGCAAAATTAGTATATTTCGATTATTGTATTAATTATATTATAATACTTATTATGGATATACACCTAAGAAGTCTTGCATAAGTAGTTGATAATCATTACATAGTTGTATATCATTACAGTAGTTGATAATTTTTACATACAATTTATTGGTTTATGTAAGAATTAATTGTTTGATTATACCTTTTGCTTTTTTATAATAGGCAATATTTGATAAGTATGCAAACTCAAAATTGGGTGAGGTGACTAAAGTGCTAAGATTATTATTAAAAGTAATATTATAGTATCATTTTAATGACCTGCAATATATATATTTTCACTTTCTTTTTTTATAACGTCAATATAATTTTTAAATAAAGAGATATAATTTTTAACTTTCTTTAATTTAACTATTACTTATTTATAGATAAATTAGTAATAGTTGAATTTATAAAATAACAGCTATATACTAATTGAAATAAATTTTATTTGAAAAATACTGTTCCTTTATATCAAAATGTTTAATTTAAAAATAATTTTAATTGCATTTAGAATAGTTAATTATAAATATCAAGAAAATATGTAAAACTTTCATTAATTTAACAAAAAGCTACTCTATATGGGATATTTATGGTTGTTTATTGACTAACATACAGGGTATCCTATTCGCTATGTGTGACTATTGCTATTTTCAAAACTATAAGTTAAATTAGCAAAAAGTTGCCAATTTTGATGCTTATTCTAAGTCCTTTTACAGCCTTTCAAAATGTTTATTAGTTCCTAAGTTAAAAGGTGATTTATAAGAAACGCCAAATTTTATTTTAATTATTATTTCCAAAACTATTGATTTTAGAAACTTACTTTTAATTACAAAGGTTTATAATTTTTTGTGCTTTACAAAAGTTAACCTTTAATTTTCTTTTATGACGTTTGGTATCTTGGCAATTGGTATCAACTTCTGTTTATTAAATACGGACCTACCACCATACGGACCACAATTTATTTTAAAGGCATTTTTTATTTCCTTTAAAATGATATACTTTATTCATATGTTTCCAAATGTTTGAACCTAATAATAATCATCATCAGGAATTTTTCCTTAGTGCGGATTTGCCTTTTTTATAATAAAATTTTAAATATTTCTTCTTTTCTTCGTGATTTCAAATTTAAATATGTAAAGTACAAGATGTATTAAGTAGTGGTTGTTTGTGTTAAACCCATTGAACCATAATCTTAATATGTTAAAAAATGTAGTTTTAAATTATGGTACTTATTGATATTATCCGTTCAATTTAGTTGGCTGTGACAGTAGTTGAGGTCTGCGTTAATAATGTAATAAGAAACTTTGAATGTTGCCAACAAAACCTGTACATCGACATCGGCGTTGTACAAGGTTTCTAAATAATTTGAAGCCACATCGTTCAATTGGTAATAACGGCTCTAATAAATTGGCCCGCAAGATCCCCTGATATAACACCCATGGATTTTTCCATATGCGGTTTTATTAACCTTCCGGTACTAACGAGGACTTATGTGACATAAATACTAACCTCGGACTCCCACTCCGCATATCTTTTTTTCAATGAAAAATTATCAAAAATCGTGTATAACTATATTAGTCTTGGTGGAAATATATAAACACATCAAATATAAATATATTTACACATTTTGAAGGTAAATTATTGAAATCCAAAAGCCCAGAAAATCTTTAATAAAAAATAATAATTTTTAAATTACAGAATCGAAACATATTATTATCAAAAACAAAAACAGAACTTCTAACAAACTTTCAACATAAACAAAAGATGATTACTTTTAAAAAACCAAAAATAAAACTTTTAACCTAAACTCTGACTAAAATAATATCGTCAAGTAATTCCAAACAAATCGGTTTGTTACAGTATGCACAGCTAAATCTCACTGGTCTATTTTTCTTTCTATCACAATAAAAGCAGCGACGTTTTATGTTTGCGGTTTCTGGTTTGGGTAACTCTTCCTGCAGTGGTAAATGTAAAATTTCTCTAAGGCGAAGTCTAATGGTACGTGGTATCCGAATATTAGTAGCTCTTCGTCTTATGTGTCCGTCTAGTAACTGCATACCAAGATTCTCTAGAAATATTCTTCGAGGTGTATCATCCATATATTCTGAATTGCTCTTGAAAATAACGAAGGAGTTAATTCCAGCTATATTAATTTGCATAAAAAATATAACCATTGGCCAGCGACGAGTAGCTCTGGCGCTCATAGGCCGCACAGATCTTGTCCACTGTATCAACCCCACCTTTAGTTTGATTGTAATCAACTATTATTTGTGGTCTTCTAGTTTCTTGGTCTATTTTGTCTTCATTATGGTGCATAGTTGACAACATAGGCACATTTTTATTTTTATTGGGAATATACGATACTATGGTTGCTTTGTCTTGAAATGCAAACATGCTTGTCTGGTTGGGTCGTTTAGCAAGTTGGTCAAATTCCAGTGGAAGTTCTCTTTTATTCTTTTTAAAAGTACCAGGAATCGTGAGTTTATGATTTGATGAAAGGGCGTTAGCAACAGCCATGCTGGTAAAGAAATTGTCCATGGTAATGTTTCTGCTGCTTCCTGAGATGGGGTGACAAAGACGGGAAAGGAGGGAAACATTATCAGTTTGAACTTTATAAGCTCCAATCGGTTGTTGCCCAACATAAATTTCCATGTTCGCAATGTAAAACAATTTTGCGTCCACTAAAGAATACATTTTAATACCATATCGGTTAGGTTTATTGGGCATATATACTCGAAACCTGCATCTCCCTCGGAATGTCAGCAACATTTCATCCACTGTTGTGAGCTCGGAAACACAAAAATATTTAGATAAATTAGAATTGAATGAATCAAAGATCTCCCGGATCGGTGCTAATTTGTCATATTTTTGTCTCTCTATTCTAGTATTTTTATTATCAAAACGAATATACTGCAACAAAAATCTGAATCTTTCCCGAGACATTGTCAAACGAAATATTTCCATGGAGGTTCTATTTGTTCTAAATAAGACGGAGGCATTTACCCGACTATTTTTTGACATCGAACATATATAAAGCAATCCTATAAGCGCTTTCAACTCAATAATGTCTGTGGGCCTTGCAGATCGGTTGTTTGGATTTAAATTGGACATTACAATGTAGATATTTGTATTATCAACAATGACTTGCAACATTTTATTTGTGAAAAATAGACTCCAGATCTCTGCGGCAAATTTTAACCCTTTTGCATTTCCCTTTACCCCAGGGAGAAACTTGATAATATTTAGGGCGCTTGTCCGTGCCTGAGAATTTCCTGGGTGCTTTCTCCACTTGGTTTGGCCATCTTTTCCAATGTAATATGCAGCTTTTTTGTGCACCACTTCTTCCATTATTTCATCTGGAAGATCCAAAATGTTTTTTGGGTCATCAATATCTTGCTCATCATCCGTGTTATGATCTTGTTATGAGTCTCTTCATCATCATCCTGTAAACTCGAGTCGTCATCAAATGGCTTTTCATCAGTCGCAACCTCGTCAAAGAGTTGGCCAAGATATTGTTGTTCCCTTTCGTAATTCATATTAACCACTGTAATCGAATATTTAGGTTTATTAATTTGCAAAAAGCAAAAATTAACTAAAAATTGTTACCTTAAAAAATTAGCATAAACACTAACGTACGGAGTGAGATTCCGCATAAGAGCCTAACTCCAACACGAAGCACCCTACTCTGTTTACCACTTAACACTAAATTGGAGCCCCCAATCGCAACAGGTACTGAGCGGTACAGCCGCCTACTCGGAATTCTTCGGAAAATGCCGGCCAATTTTCGGCCATGCGGACCCGCAGTCCGCACGTTAGTACCAGAAGGTTAAGGACCAGGTTTATCAAACTACCTAAGTTTGGAAATAAGAGAAGCGTGTAATAAAATTTATCCGCAAATATTAAGGAAACATTCAAAGAAAAATTGTAACCGATGCGCAAAAATGCTTACAAAATTATGGTGGTTATTTCGAACGTTTAGATTAGTAACAATTTTTCATAATTTTACTTATTTAGTTATTTTATTATTTACTTATTTAATTATTTACATATTATTTAATAGCCTTTATTTATTTTAAATAATTTCTGGATTTATTCTTGTTCATTATTATATTCTTTATCAAGAATAAATTTATTATAAAGTTAGTTAGATCACTGTTGTAATATTTATTTTTTTTTTTAATATTACACTACTTCTTTTAATATTGATGTTTAACATTTAGTAGCAATAATGTTAATTAGCAGATGATTATTAAATAAATAAATTGATGACAGCTAAACAAATTTTACTAGTACATTCTTTAAAAGTTATTTAAAAAACCAAGTAATTTTGTGTCTAAAATGAAATTATTATTAATAATACTAATTTTACATCATCTTAGCGTTTATAAATATTTTTAAATAACAATCAAAAAGATGAATAATTTTTCCTATATTAATAAGTAATTAATTTACAATTTAAAAAAATCAGGCACGCATTAAGAAAATTCCTGACGACGGTTATTAATACGACGAAACGTATGTATGAAATACATCATTTTAAAGGGAATAAAAAATGCTTTTAAAATAAGTTATAAAAAATGCAGGTCCGTATTTTAAAAAAGAAGTCGATAGCCGTTGTCAAGATACCAAACATCAAAGAAAAGAATTAAAGGTGAACTTTTGTAAAAATAAGTTTTTAAAATCATAGTTTTAGAAATAATATTTATTTATAAATCACCCCTTAGTTCAGGAACTAATAAATATTTTGAAACGCTATAAAAAGATTTAGAATAAGCATCAAAATTAGCAACTTTTTCCTAATTTATTCGCCCTCGTATCTCCTATTATTTCGGAAAAAGCAATAGTCACATATGGCAAATAGGACACCCTGTATATGATCTTAAACTAAAATAATGAATAATATTGAATTTTAATATTTTTAAATTTAATTTTGAAATATTTCAACAAATGTCAAATTCGCTATATGTATTTACGCAAAATTTTATATCGAAATATTTTCGGGTATTCTTAAAAAAGGCACGCCAAATGCGGATATAAATATAATATGTAAAAAAAAATAAAATATCGCCATTGTTGCTTTTTAGATTTATATTTAATGGCAAGTGCTACCTTTTTCAGAAGTCGTGAGATATGTAGCTATTTTAAACACGATCACGCAGGAGCTGAATACAAAATGGAGCATTACCATAATTTGACGCGGTATGACATACGATCAAATTTTTGTAGCGTTCGCGATACAGAAATGGTTCTAAAGGTATTGTTACTGATATTAATATTTCGTTTGTGTGCGTTATTTATTCATAAAATATAGCGTACGTTTACGTTGGAATCTTTTCAAAGAGCATCACATATTAAGCTTAATAGTTTTTAGTTATACTTAGTTTTAGGAAAAATATATATCGACGTTGTAAAGGTAGTATAATTTCTTTCATTTTTTTTTTAAGAAATCAGTTTTCTTTACGATAAAGTGTTTTTACAAAATCTTTATGTTTTTATTAAATTACTTTTTACGCTTTTTTTTTGCAAGAAGGAAAAAAGGTCTTTGGTTCAAAGGTGTTTGATCAAAGTTCAAAGGTGCCTGATAATCAAATTTCTCTACTCGAAGTTTCAATCTGCTGAATCGTATTTTCGGTTATGTTTATTTAAGGAAAAGTTGGTTGTTAGCGACACGAATTTTATTCAGGAGAAATACTGTGGTAAAATAAATATTCTGAGGTTTGTTAATTTTATAAGACTTTTCTTCTGAGATTTACGTAAGTTTATTAAATTAAAGCAAAAATTAAGAAATAAATATACAGGGTTAGGAAAAATGACCCAAACGATCTGTTACTTAAAATATACAGAGGTTATAAAAACCGTTGTGTAAAAAAGATAGAGCTTTTAAAAATCTACATATCGATGTTAAATTTAAATAAACAGTGTCGCCGACAAGATTATACAGAATAGTTATATAGTTATATTATTTTTAATAGAATATCCTGCATATTTTTACTTATTTTGATTGTCGACAAAATTGTAAACATTTTTGATTAATGCAGTGCTAAACCTAAATTTACTAGTTTTCTAGAAATCGGCGTTTTAAATATAAAAGGATAACAATGCGATTTTCGAACAGTCATATTTACCTTAGCAACAAATAAAGCATGGCCATGTTTACTAATAAATAATCAATAGTTTGGCATTGGAAATTTTGACATAAATAAGAAAATAGCACAGCATTTTGTACTTACTGAAATAGAAAGAATTGATATTTTAATTTTAAGGTTTGACGATAAACGGAGATTACATCAGGATGATTCTTTACTTGGAACCTTTAATGTGGCACTCAATAAAACTCTATTTTTACTCTTTTTCCGAAAATGCTAAATCCGGGTCCAGACTATGTAACAAAATATCTTAATGACAAAGTTGTACAACAAATTTATTGTACAACTTTATTGTGTAACTTATTTTAATATAGCACAAGCATCCAGACTATATAACAAAATACAAAACAAAAAAGTGCGCATAATTTTCGCGCATTTAAGCTGGTAGTTGGTAGTATGTAAAAAGTCGTCAAACGTAATAAGTTTTTGGAGCATACAATTTGCAAATATATGGCATTATACTGTGAAAAAGTATAGGAGTATGTGTATCAGTTGAAGACACACACGAAATATTTTCTTTACAATAGATATTTACAGAGATCGCAGGAGTATAAAAAAACTTAACTAAAATTACAAGGCGGTTTACATTCAATATTATTACTGAGTTGAATCCGTAATTTGTATGATAGATAGATTAAGTCGTAGATAAGTAGGATTTTTTGAAGGTGCAGAAATTATGTAAGAAACTTTAAAGTTAAAATTGTTAAATAGATGTTATATAGACATTTTTAAGAACCATTTAAGATTTTAAAAGTGAAAGAAAAATTTTGCATTTTTCTTCAAGATTACAACAGTTTATTTAAATATCAAATTTTTTCCAACCATTTCATAAATCTACTCTAAACAAAATATATATTTATAATGAGAGTATTGTATACAAGGTGACCCAAAAGTAGATGTCCAAACAAAAGGAGGCGATAAAGGAAGTAATTTGTAACCAAAGCAACCGCATATAAAATATACAGACATGAAAAATTTTCTATTTTCTTGATCAGAGCTTTCAATAAATGGACCTAGTCTGACTATAAGAGCCATTTGTTTCATTTATATATTTTTGTTTTGTATTTTCAAAATTGTTATAATTAACTGGAACAATAAAATGATTTATTATTATTATTATTATTTTATATTAGTATCTAATTGTTAATGGTTTAAAAGTTATAACCATTGTTGTGTTCCTTATAAAAATAATGTCATGCATTATATACATTTATAGAAAGAATATCACGTATTTGCTTGATATTATCACGTATTGCCTTGAAGAGTTTACCTTTTCATAAATAATAATTGCACACATAGTTGCTGCTGTCACTACTTACAAAGGAAATAACATAATTTGTTATGATAATTCAATTCAATGTGTTTACAGATAGATTTTACATACAAATTTTTGCGTTTGAATTGATGCTGCTACAAAGTACATGTACGACCAGAAATGAACAGCTATCAGAAAAAGTTATCTCATGTAATACAGATTCTCATACGGTCAAATATTTAGTGATATGAAAAATCAACATAGTTTTTCAAATAATTTTTAAAATCAATATACCATTGATTCATCGCATGTGTAGTTAGTTGCTTCGTATTTTATCAACAACTTAGACTTGTCTTTGTACTTTTTGTCAGATTTCTCATACTTTAGGTTGTTTCTCTTTTTAAAGTTTGTGGTTTTTTCATTTCTCTGCTACTATTACACGTAAAGCTTCACAAAAGGTTTATACTTCCTGCGAGTATGCAGAAACGCACTATGTTTATGAGTTTTATGATGAAAAGGCTTATGCTGCTGCCCGAGAATATAATTCTTGCTCTAAATCGCTGTGCTGATCTTAGAGCGATCATAATTAATGTGGTCAGTCTCTCAGTCAATCAGTCTTACTTGAAAGGCAAAATTCCTGGTCAGCTACGGAAAGTAGGAAGGCCTAGGAATGATAACGATGATATTGTAACAGGGAATCCAACAACAAGTGCTCGTCATATATCAAGAAGTCCGAGACTTCCCAAGTGCACAGATCATCGAATTTGTCATTGCCATTATCATTTGCAACGTATTCAGGCACTTCTGGCCTCTGACTATGAAAAAAGGATTAGGTTTTATCGGAAACTGTTGCATCGTATTCAAGAAGTCCCTCCAGTTTTTTTTTTTAAATTTTGTGGAATGACGAAAGCATATTTAATATACACAATTTACATTATTGAAACTAGGTTAATCTTAAAATAGTTGTAAATGATCGTTTTTAGCATCAGTTTTCAGTCATCTATAAGTGGGGATCATTGAAGGTAGATTCATTGGATTATTAGAGCCAAAAAAGACTTATTGCCGAAGATTACGTATCGTACGTAATGTATCGTACATAAGACGTATCGGTAGCAATACGCCAAGACAGGTGGCTGCAATACGATGGAGTTCCTTCTCACTCTGCCCTCGTAAAGCAACATCTCTATTCAATGGCCGCCGCGCCCACCTGACCTGAACCCCATAGAATTTTCGGTGCATAAAACATAATTTCATCCGCCGTTGCCGAATGTTTATTAGGATGGCAGATGGTTTATATTTTAAACATTTACTGTTATGTTTAGCAGCAATAAAATCCATTTTTTACTTTAATTAGAATTAGTTGTGGAGTAAGTGAGTTTTATCCAAAAACGATTGGCTTAATAAAAATGTCAATCAAACAAGACTTGTATTATTTTTCTGAAAGTATTTCATCATATGAGAATCTTTATTAAGTAAGTAGCTTTTCCTGATAGTTGTTAAGTTTTTGTAGTAAATTTGTGTATGCCAGCGTCACTTGAAACGCAAATAATTTGTGTGATAAAATTAAACATGTTGCGAAATAATTATTTATTGTATTACTAAAAGGAACTATTATGCATCCAAATAAATTATGATATCGCTCCTATAAATTTTGTACATGATGCATGAAGAATTTTTGATTTTTATAAAAATCACAATCGGATAATATTATATACAGTTGTTTAAATTAATGTAAATGACCTCCTTTATCACTTTCTTTCGTTTGGACGTCCACGTTTCATGTATTGTAAAGTAATGAAGTTAAAGCATTTAGAATCTATTTTCTATTATAAAACCTGTTTGTTATTGACATGTGTAATTTTGTCACAATTTTTATTTGTATTATGATTATGATACTTAGTTATGAAGTTTAAGATCCTAAATCTTAAAAATATAATTATCCAATTTTTAATTCAATTTATTTTTTTTTATCTGTAAGAGATGATATATCCTCATTTTAATACCAAGACAAACGACAGTAAATTTAAAAATTTATCGTTTTAATATAAGGATAGCTTAAGCTTCTTAGCAGCCGCAAAATCTTTTTATTTAAAGACACCAATTAATTTACAGCAGGGACCATAAAAAGTCAGAATGATTTATCCCCCCTTAAAGGATTCTTCTTTAGGTATAAAATTACGTTCGCCACTGACTAGTATAAAATATGCTTGTTGTGAAGAAAATCGAAATCATAAAAAAATTAATAGTTACTTTATAAGAGTTGTCTACTAATTTTAATACATGACATTATAAAACATACATTCCTCGTATGACATTCTAGTTTTTCCTACTATCATACTAATTAGCATAGTTCTAGGTTTCCTCTCTCGATAGTAGATTTTTAAGAATATTATTGGTATATAGTATCCCAGTCCAGCAAAATTAAGATTTTAAAGTTTGGAATTTAAATCAATGATATCGAGGAAGAGCTCAAGATCCTTTTAGTTTGACGTTATTTATTTTTGATAGTTATTATATATGTTCAATTCAATATTGTAAAGATTTTTTTAAATATATTTTGTTAAAATTATACAATAAGATTAGTGATAAAGGCAAAAATCTTATATTATATAAGAGTTAAAATTATGATAGGCTTGTTTTATTGTACTCTTTGATCACCTATATTGTTAACCTTCGTCTTCCCGGGTGCATGCATTTCTTTTCTTGCATATTTGCCCAAAAAAAGCTTATTTTTTGTGAAGAATTTTATTTTCTGTTAATAAAAGCTTTGTAAATATTTACTGCCTTTTAAACCACATTTTTTTCTCGGTTTTTAAATAAATAAATAATATCTTTATTTAGCTACATTCAATAAAAACATAAATGAAAAATAAACTAAAAGTGTAAGTTGGCTATAACTGTAACAGGACACTCCGGTTTGTTTTTTCAAAAATAAAGTTGTTTGAATAGCCTGGGGTACATTTATACCCCACGTGGGAATGCACGCCTACTGGCTTGGCGGTGCTTTGTACTTCGATGCGCGCGCTGCTTCTAAAAATAGACCATTAGTTGATTAGAGTGATCGTTGCAGTGTGCGCAGACTTATCTACTGTTTTATTTATTTCAAAGCCATTGAAGTGTTTTGTTTTAGCAGATAGTTTTGCGAGTTTTGTGGTATTTTGCTTTTTTAAAATTTAATCAAAAATGTCAAAAGGCCTTAGTGATGCCGAATTTGAACGGCTATTATATGCAGATTCCGATGATGAAATAGGGGAATCTAACGTAATTTTGTCTGACGATGAGAAAAGTGACGGGGAATCGGAAATAAATGACGAGGAGTCGGATAATAAGACAATGGAATGAAAAATATCCACATAAATTGCAACGAACTTGGCAGCTTACCGATTCTACTGAAATCAAGGCGTACCTAGGAATCCTGCTGATCCAAGGAGCGCTTCAAGTAACCAAGGAGCCCCAAAAAATATTATGGTGTACAGATAAGAAATATGTCAGGCCTATTATTTCGGCAAGTATGTCACGTAATCGATTTCAGTTGCTTACAGCATTTATTCAATTTGACGACTAATCTACTAGACCTCAGCATAAGATAAACGATAAATTGGCGCCAATTAGAGAAGTTTTTGATTTGTTTGTTCAGAATTGTATCATGGCCTATTCACCTAGGTCACATGTTACTATAGATGAGCAACTTGTTTCCTTCAGAGGGAGATGTCCTTTTTGAGTTTACATAAAAAGTAAGCCCGATAAATATGGTCTTAAAATTTAAGCAATGGCGGATAGTAAAAATTCGTACAGTATAAATTTACAGGTTTATCTTGGTAAAATAAATAACAAACCAGAAAAAAATCAGGGTGAGAGAGTCGTTCTGGATCTTATTGAACCCCTTGGCACTGGATATGGAGTAACCACTAATAATTTTTTTACAAGTCTACCACTGGCAGATAAGCTTGCTGAAAAAAAACTTACCCTGTGTGGAACCCTCAGAAAAAATAAGTAATATATTCCAAACGAGTTGCAACCCAAATTATTTAGGCCTAAATTTTCTAGTACGCTTGCATTCACAAAAGAACATACTATTATGTCTTATACACCTAGCAAAAGCAAAGCAGTTATTTTATTGTCTACGGAACATCATGATGATACTGTTGCAGATGAAAAATATAAGAATAAACCTCATATTATACTTCATTATAATGATACAAAGGGTGCTGTAGGCACTACTGATAAAATGGTAAAGCAATACTCTGCTCGCAGAATTTGCAATCGATGGCCAATGGCAATTTTTGGCCAATTATTAGATATTGCGGCACTAAACTCTTTTATTTTATGGGACATCAAGTATCCAAAAATCAGAAAATCTAAGGACGACCGACGATATTTTTTGCTTCAGTTAGGAGAATCTTTGGTAAAAGAATATATTGTACGAAGATATAATAACTCAGGACGCTTGAGCAAGACGCTAAGGCAGTATATGCGCGATGTTGTTCCAGACTTGGCGTCTCCTCCTGTTGAAAACCAAAATGAAAGACTTGAAAGTGGACGTTGTTATCTTTGTGATCGAAATAGAGAACGCAAATCTAGACAACTTTGCAAGGAGTGTCAAAATTTCGTATGGGCGGAACACCATGTAAAAGAAGTGAATTGTGTTAAGTGCAAAGAAAATTAACTATGTTTTTTTATAATTTGATTAGTTACAAGTTTATTTTATGTATTTGTATAATTAAAAACGATATAATAATGTCTACACTTTGTATTTAGTAATTAATGTCGTGCTGGTTAACTGACTCTATTTTCATGACTTGAATATAATAAAACATACTTTTGAAAATAAATTAATAGGAATATTACATTCAAGTAATTAAACTTAAATTTTTAATAAAGTGTAAAAATATGCTCCAAATTAATATTTATTTGATTAATTTAAATATTAACTTTTCCTATGCAAATTAAATATGTTCCGTTATTACTAGCTATTTAAGATAAACTGAAATGGGGCGGCTTAACCCTTTTATGTCCGATATCGTAGCGTTATAATATCCAGCAGCAAAGTAACAAGAAATCACTTGGGACAAAATTTCCGCTCTTGTAATAGAGATACGTTTCTTGGGGGATCAGGGCCACCCTTTAGTACAACTACCTATCTAATTTTGTAAACTATTTCCATTCTTGGGGGAACAATATTATTTCCTACTGGTTTCCTTTGTTTTGTTTCTCCTAACAGCCCGACAAGGTCTGTCTATTCTCTATATATTTGTTATTTAACAAAGGAACAATTTTTGCGAAAGAATTTGTTGTTATAAAAAAAATATTGATACAGATGATCAAATTTGCAAAAAAAAATTTAATGCACAAAAGTATTACAGAAACTGTTATCATAGATAATATTCAAAAACATAAAAATTAATCAAAATAAAATTAGTCGATAGAGTAATATTACAAAGATATACCTACAAACATATATACAGTGAGGGTGTGTTCGAAAAAAGAATGCTGGGACACGTTAATTTTTATTTTCTGTCACGATTTTTATGATGTTAAATTCATGTATCAATGAATTGAGAATGCCCTGTTCTACCTCTTTTTTTAGCAAAGTAATTCATGTATTATTAAAATCAACTGAACAAGTAGCTAAGCATTAATCTTCATTTAACATTATAAATGCTTTTTCCTTTAGTTTACGTAATTTTGAAATTGGTTCCTTTGCTAAAATTCCAATTCATTTATTCTATGGTTATTATCGAATGCATGTAGTGTAATTTTGGATTTTTGAGAATCGTAATTTTTTATGTAAGATTTATGTTCATTAATTCTTTTTGGTAATGGTCTACAGGTTTCACCTATGTAAAATTTACGACAGGTACAAGGAATTTAATATGTTACATTTTTATTAAATTCCTTTTGGTTGGACTGAAAATGAGCTACGACTATCAACTTACTTTTTTTAAATAGAAACATTCAAGTGCAATTAAACCAGGTACTATCTGATTTTGAAGCAATTCTAAATATTTTTCAGAGGTAGGGTCTACCTTCAATAAAATGGGGACCCACAATTGACGTGCCCACAATTTCTGCCCATACGTTTAACTTTTTGGGAAATTGTGTGCGACTTTCCATACTCCAGTGTGGAGTTTCTGGTGCCCAAAAACGAAAATTTTGCCTATTTACAGAACCATTTAAAAAAAACTTGCCCCATCGGAAAAAACAATCTTACCTAAAAATTGTGGGTTTTCATTATATTTATTCATCATTATTTTGCAAAACTTTATTCTGCGGATGTGATTATTTTCAATAAGCTCCTAAATTAAATTAATTTTATATGGATGCCATTTATTCCTATGCAAATATTTTAGAACATGATTTACTAACTGACTCATCTGCAGCAACTTGTCGAGTTGATTTATGTGGATTTTCTTGTAAATCGAGCATAATAGTCAATCTGTCTGTTTTCTGGAAGCGTGGGACGGTCCAGGTCATATTTGTCTCCAACATGATTAAAATCTCGAAACATTTTTTTCAATTTTGCTTACTACCGAACGTGTAATAGGCCTCTCCGAGTACCTATTGTTAAACAGATCGTAAACTTCGGCCTGTGATCGAGTCTTGTCGCCATATTCTACCATCATTTCGTCGTTGCTTATTTTCGGTTCACCCTGTATATATGAATTCATCATCAAAAGAATCGACGTGTCCGAGCATTTTTTTCGAATACACCTCTGAATGGTGCCAACCTGCGCGTCCTCACTGTATTTTTAAGTATGCAGGGTGGTTGTAAAATAAAGAATAAATTCAATATCTCGTAATTTTTTTTTTATCGCTCAAATTGTTAGATTTTATTTTTGTTCGGGGCATATTTTGCGAAAAAAAAATAATACAGGGTTTCTCAAAAAAGCTTTCCTGTAATGAATTTATTTTTTCAAATTGCAACCCAATTTTTTATTGCATTTTTGGATTGCCCTTATAATTTAAATCTAAACATTTCTTATGTAGTATGTGCTATACATAAGTCCAAGCGTTTTGGAGTTATTCTCATTCAAAATTTGAAAATTCAATATTTCGGCACAGCTTTATAATAGGTTTTGGATTTATGACGCGGGAAACAAAAAAATAATTAATCTCAATATCAATAGTTAATATCGTTGATACTCCTGTATGTATTTTAGAACCGTTTTACTAGTTTTTCAGTCTATTTTTGTCTTTTAACAGAAGTTAAACTAATATGCGGCTTATTGAGACACAGCGCATAGAGATCTTGATGATAATTGGCTACGGTTATCGAGCTAAACGCTTAAAGGAAGTTTGTGAATTATTTAATCAAAAACCCTAATTGTCCGCCAATATTGGAATCGACAGTTAACAATTTTAAGTAGAAGTTTAGTCTATTTGGTCATGTAAAAGATGTTCCTAGATGTGGTCGTCCTCTAGTTAACTAGAAAATAAGCAGTGAAAAGTTTTATTGGCGGTTCAAGGAAATTAGCATGTAACATCTTGGTAGGTAGCATCTTGGCGAAAAGTAAGGATATGGATATTGGAAAAATAAGTATTCTTAAAATACTATAAATAAATATGAGTTTTGGGAGGGAACTTTGAGAGGCGCCTTGAATTTTGTAAGCTTTTGTTTTTTAAATATGTGTTTAGAGAATGCAAATTAAGTCAAAAATACACTTTTTCCAATGAAGCCACTTTCTGCGGACTTTTTTAATGGTAGCCTTAATACACAGAACTACCAATACTGGTCCGATGTAAAATTCATACTGGATGAGGGAAGAACATACATAATTCAATCAAAAAAAGCGTGTAGGCTGACGTTGATGGTGACATTAATGTCGGCTCTTTCGTCTTTGAAGAAAGTTAAACAGGTGAGAGATACTTGTGTTTTCTAGAAGAAGAACTTGTGCCAGCTCTGGCTACCCTTTTTGCCGAGAACGTTCGGATTTGCCACACCTTAACATCTGGTGCCAACAAGATGACGCTCTTCCCCACTTTGCTATGGAAGTTCGAACTTATTTTCCCAACACTTTCCCAAATAGGTGGATTGGAAGGAGCGGTGTTATTGAGTGGTCACCAGGATCACCCGATCTAACACCACTTTTTAGACTTTTTTTATGCGGATACTCTAAAGGAGAGTTATTTAAAAGCCAACCGGCAAATCTGGATGATTCAGAATAACGCATTCGTCAAGAAAACGTCAAATAATGCCCGAAATGATTCGAAATATGTAGCAGGAATAGAGTAGAGCGATTAGGCTATTGTCAGTTAACTAACGGAGGAATTTTCATCCATTTGCTGAAATGAAATAATTTTTAAGTTTATGAAGCTTTGTTTTTGATACAATAAAACGTTTTAGTAATTATTTTGTTTCCTTTTCTTTATGATTTTTTTTAGTTTTCAAATTTTGAATGAGAATAACTCTAAAACGCTTAGACTTGCCTTATGAAAAATGTTTAAAATTGTTTTTATTAGAAGGGCAATTCAAAATATAATAAAAAAGTTCGATAGCAATTTGAAAAAACATTTTTAGTAAAGCTTTTTTGAGTTATGGTTTTTAAAAAAAATATTCAATTTATTACTTACTTTACGACCAACCTCTATAGACAAACAATATATAGACAAAAGTCAAGAAATATCCGACAAATTACAAGATTACTCTAACCGTTTTAGCTGCTGCAATACAGCTGAGAAGACATAATTTTGTCTACTGTATATATATCCTTTAAAAAGTCTTTAAAAAAACCTTATAAAAAATCTTTCTAGAAAATAAATTATTCCTACTCTTCGGCGGCTAAATATAGAGTTCAAATGAATTGACACAACAAGACGGTTGATCATAATGCAAACATGGTTGGCAACACTGTACAACCTACCTTCACTGATCACATTATTAGCATAAAGGATACGATTAAATCTAACTTATTATATCTACAGTTAAACTTCTAAATTTCCCTACTTATATTCATATGATTTTCTTTGGAAATATACCGGATGTCTTAGGAAAGTGGTTCGCCCATATAACTTTTTTAATTTTTAAGTAAAAAAAAATAAATTTGGTACGTCGATGCACCTAAATTGGGATTAGCTGACGTATTGAGTTGTTTTCTGTCACTTCTGGTCTAACCGGAAATGTTCCTACTTTCTTATTTTATATGTGACCTCCCAATTTTTGACACCTAACCTTTAAATTAATTAGTTTTTTATATTTCAATCTAGAGTGCCATAAATAATTTAAAATCGTTAATTTTATATTAAGTAGTCCTAGAAAAATATAATTGACTCTCTTTTGGTTTTCACAGCTTTCCTAGATGCGTCTAAAGTTTGCAAAATCGTATTTTCGGCCATAACTCATTTTTTTCAAATGGACCCAGGGTGGCTCATTACCATAATCAAAAAGTGTATTTTTAACAAATAATTTAATATAAGATAATCGATAGTGGGGACTTTCAAAAAACCAGCATTATTGAAATTTTATTATTTATCTCTTAATTGATTGATTGCGGCGCCGCCGTCGCATCACTGTAAAATTGACTGTAGTCTATACGTAACTTACCCAATGAAATAACAAGTAAACTATTTAATAGTTGACATGTTAAATGATTTAATAAGGCACAAAATGTCCACCCATTTGTTGCTGGCAAAATTGTATAAAAACTATAAACCATAAAAACTACTAAACTAGATAAGAACAATAAACTACAATAACCGAACAATAAATAACCATACATTAAACGCAATTAGGACAATAATAATTTTAATTTGTTATACAATAACGATAATTTACAATAAGGTTTTTTAATTGGGAAAAACTAGATAGGTATGCGGCGCTAAACTGTCTTTTTGAAAATTCAGACTTATTGGAATTACCAAATATCAAAATTATTTAAAAAAATACCATAAAAAAAATACACTTTTTAATTATGGTAATGAGCCCCAGGCTGGCTCCATTTGAAAAAAATGAGTTATAGCCGAAAATACGATTTTGCAAACTTGAGACGCATCTAGGAAAGCTGTGAGAAACAAAAAACAGTCAATTATATTTTTCTAGTGCTACTTGATGTAAAATTAACAATTTTAAATTGTTCATGGTAGTCCAGATTGAAATATAAAAAATTAAATAATTTTAAGGTTAGTTGTCAAAAGTTGACATATGGGGTATCATTTTTCTTATAATGTAATTCTCTATCAAAATATATAAAAAAAAATTGGGGGATCCTTTTTAAAATAAGAAAGTTCTGGTCATTTCCGGTTAAACCAAGAGTGACAGAAAACAACTGAATACGTCAGCTAATCCCAATTTGGGTGCTACACCCTCGTACCAAATTTCATTTTTTTAACTTAAAAATTAAAAAAGTTATAGAGGCAAACCATTTTCCTAAGACACCCGGTATATAGGAAAAAATTACAGTCTCAGTCATGAATGTGCCTTTTATTTAAATTAACCTCGTACCAAGGTATGTAGAAACTAAATATTATTCTGGCGGAAATATTGTGAAGACTTCTACGAAGAGCTCTACAACAGGAAAGTAAGGTTTAAGTAATCAATATCTATTAAATATACTGTAACAAAATTTAGGAATACCTACACTTTTATTGACAATGTTAAAAACTCAAACCTGACTCGCGTTGACTGACGTTTAATTATTTTTAGGATAAAAAATAACTAAACAACAACACTAAATAAGATGTCATGAAACGCGGTCCCTTTTAAAGACCGATAGAAAAGTTTAGACCTATTTAGAATTTTCTACACTGACAGTCAAAGCAAGTAAGTATACAAATTCTAGAAAACCGAAAATTCAGGAATTTACAATAATATAACCTAAATTGGGCTTAAATGGCAACATCGCCATGGATACCTTCTAGAACTTTTGGAAAACAGATATAGAGGCGGTTAATAAAAAAATACGGTATAATTTAAGTGAAGCATAGCTTTTGGATATTACAGACAAATTTGTTAATACTACTGCATGACCTGAGAATCCTGAGACAGTCAACTAAATGTAAATCAAATTATAACACAACATAGTCTGTAGTACTGGTACTAGTTCTAGTTACTCTGTATGGTAAGTTTGTATGTATGACAATACTAGATGTCACCATCCACTGTATAGGTGTTCCATGAGGGGCATATCGAAGAAAAGTAACAACACCTCGAAGAAAATGATTATTTGTTTCTTCAACATTACTGGTCACGTGGCGTTAGTGGCATAATGATAAAGTAAGATGGTTGATTCTAAAAGTTACACCAAAATTTGTTTATCAGAGGTGATCGAAGAAATTTAAAAAAAAACAGAAGAAGAGGTCTGACAATGCAGCGACCTCTTAGATATCGGCTCAAACAAAGGAATTTTTAACAAAGCAAAACACCGAGTTAAGTGGTCATTCTCAAAAAGGCACTGAAAAGATTCTTGAACAGTACACACACACAAAATCAATGTTAAAATCTTCACATACAATTAATTTGCTTTTTATAAATATGTAGTTAAGAAAGGTGGGTAAGCTTTGATAGAATATTAATAAGAAATCTGAGTGTATCTGAGTGTAATAAATGCAAGTAATATAAAAGTCACAATCCTTTTTATTCATGATGCAAAAATTTTAGGTCTTAAATTTCAATTTCAAATTTGATATTTTTTTGAATAAAAGCAGTTAAACTTGGTTACATAAAACACTATAGGGAAGTTCACATTAAAATTTAATAACTAAAATGTTACAATATTTATTTATCAAATTTAATATACTACATTGACTATATTATTTTTAAGTATTTAATGCTGTGAGACATTTAAAATCGACTATTTTGGTTGTGCACAATTTTATAATTTATTACTGTCTGTATTAGGCTCAGCAAATTTTTATTTCTTCTTCTTTCTATTTGTGGATTTTAGTTTAGGGGTTGATTTATTCCGTGTTAAATTTTTTTATAAAGTTGAATCGTTAAACTTGACTTAATGATAAATGCCGCATATAGTTGATCATTCGCTATATTGCCGATTGTTTCCGTACAACACAACATTGTTATTGTACCTGCAATCATTAGGAAATTACTTTGGCAGAGATCACTTGTAATCTTATAAGACTCAAAATCAAAAAATATATAATGATAGAAGATAATAATAACACGTTTTATTTACTTTAATATTATTAGTATAGCGAGAGTCTTGGTCATCTGTTAAACACTTTAAAATATGCCAGTGATAAAACCGTTATATATAGAAAAAAAAAAACAAAATTGCTCTTTTAGTAAATATAAACTCTCAAGCTGAAAAGCAGCCTCTTATACTGATCTCAAAATAATATTTCTCTTAAATTCTTATTTAGTAACTACCGCAATATTTTTTTCTGTAACATTAAATGGTGTTTTTTGGGCATCAAAACGTTATTATGCTTGAAAACAATAGATGGCATTCACTTTTTTTGTCGGAAGCGTCTCAGCCCAGATGAATACAAAAGCGAAACGAAAAATGTCAAGAAACAAAAGGGTGAAAAAAGGTCGGTTGGCTATTAAATTGATAAAGTACGAATTCGGTGCGGGAATGGATAAAAACACGGCGGCCTAAATCAGGGAAAAAGTCGACCGTTTCGATAAGCATTTTAGCTGTTGTTAAGCTGAGGGATGTCTATAGACGTTTATATATTTTTTTGCTTGAAAGCTCCGAACATATTGTAAATTAATGGATAAAAAACTGAATCATTAAGTTTATAAGACGAGGGGATTACCGATTATTAATTTAGAAAATTTTATGCTTATAAACATTCTAAAAATAAAAATCACAAGATAGTTTTACCAATAACCAAAACTCTTTGTTTTATTCCCGACAAGTGTTTCGCTTACGATGTTATAATATTTATGAGAAGATTAAAACTAAACTATAAACTTATCCACATTGCTTTTGTCGAACACGACAAACACATTATCACCAAACTCAATCTTAATCAAACTCGTGGAAAGTATTGGAGTGTATTTTTTATGAATTTTAAGTGAAAATGAAATTTTTGTTTCTTTTGACGTATCTTCTTTTTTTTCAAAGAATATCTAACCCGGCGTTTTGTGTTAAATGCAAAAAATACATTCTAATACAATATTTGGTTAAGATATGTTGATGACGTGTTTGCGTGTTTGAAAAAACAAATTTCATATTGTTAAATTTTTATCCATTGTTTCCATGTAATAGCAATTTTATGTTGAAAATAATTGTTAGAGTCACTAGTGACATAATTGATACATACTTAAATTATTTGTTTCTCTTCTATCTCTAAATTTGAAATTCTACCCTAAAATTACCCTAAAATACCCTATTCTAAAACATTCGTATCCATGTTTTTTATCCAATAAATTCACCTTTAAACAAGATATAAATAACCAACTTCCATTCTTAGATATTCTAGTCTTCAAAAATAATAATAGGGTAGAATTTCAGATTTATAGAAGAGAAACAAAGAATTTAAGTATGTATCTAATAGTCACTAGTGACTCTAACAATTATTTTCAACATAAAATTACTAGCATGCATTTCTTAGTACATCGTTTAGTCTTATTTCCTCGTAGTTCCTAATTAGTAATAGAATTATTAAAGAAAAAGTAGCAATTAAAACATTTGCTAGGGATCATAATCATGACAATTGGATTATTATATTAATAAGCTGATTAGAAGATATAAGTTTGAAGTTAATTTTAAAATTCTACCATATTTCAAAAAGATTAAAATAAACAAATTTTTGTTGCAATGCTACATGAAAGTCTAAGACCTCTGAGATTAGTTAAAGCGATTGTAAAAAAAAGAAAATCAAAGATCAATTATTATCAAATTTAAAGAACTAGCTCATGTCAAATATCAAGTTTGGATAAACGTATTTTAAATACTGACCACTTTGTTCAAAAATTAGACGTATACGAACTAAATTATTTTTTAAGTATAAATAGACAAAAACCATTCCTGATTGGGAGATGTATAAAAAGATGCGCAATATTTTTACACAGGCTAGACGTAACGAAAAACAGGCTTATATAGAATTTGTGTCACGGTCTCAAAACCAGAAAAATATTTAACATAATTTTGACCAAATGAATGTTTATAACAATAAAATATATAATTTAAATTCACTGTTTTCAAATTCACCCAATTTAAACGATATAAAGCATATTAATAAACATTTTATAGATATCGTAGGTCAGATTGCCCTTTGATTAGTAATGTTTCCTTGGAATATCATAAAAGCAAACAAAAAATTGATAATTATTTTAGGCTAAAGGTACACCTTCCTTGACTCATACATTTATTTTTTATATTTTAAAATCGAAGTTTCCATCACAATGGAAAAATGTAATTCTTAAAGTACTTCCCAAGATCACACAGCCTAAATCTGTTTCGGATTTAAAACCCATTAGCCTTTTGTCCACAATGAGTAAAATGTTAGAAAAGTTTATTTACCAGCAAGTAATAGAATTCTTGGATCAAAATAATCTATCAATCTGGCATTCGAAAGTTCCACGATAATATTAATGTACAGCCCTAATTAAGTTTTTGCATAACATAGTAAAAGCGAACGATACTTACAAAAATAGAGTTCTAATGCTTCTAGATTTTAGTAAGGCATTTGATACAATTGACTATCGCATGTTCTGTGCAAGGCTCTCCTATTCATTTTCAGATGCTATTACGAGTTTTTTTTACAGCTGCTCGGACAAACAATCTCAAGCGGCTAAAATTGATAATAACTTATCAGTTATCACCTTTTTTTTTGCCGCTAAGCCATGGAGTTCCGCACGGCTCTATTATATATATCCCTTTCTAATATAGTTGAAAAACTTGCAAAAAGCAGAATTTTGTCCTTTTTACATCATAATGGCATTTTGTCTACAAATCAGTTTGGATTTCAAGCCGGTAAAGGGACTCATGATGCTGTTTTTAGCTTTTTGAACAGAGTCTATGTGCCTTGAATTCTGGACAGTCATCGGCGGCAGTGTTTTGTGATCTATCCAAAGCATTTCACTGTGTGGATCATGGAATACTATTATCTAAGCTCGATAAATATGGTTTTAGGGGCATAGCGTTGCGATGGCTTGAGTCCTATCTATCAAATCGTACTCAGAAGGTTACAGTGTCAGGGCGTTTCTCTGCTTCTAGATCCCTAAAATGCGGCGTTCCCCAGGGTTCAGTGTTGGGGCCACTGTTATTTTTACCGTATGTGGATGACTTGAGTTCATTGAAACTGCAGGGCAAGGTGGTTCAGTTTGCTGATGATACCACCATACTATGGAGCCATAAAAATTCTGATTATATTAGGACTTGTATCCTTGAAGACCTTTAGATTTTATCAGGGTGGTGTGCTTCCAACAGGCTCGTGTTTAATGTAAGAAAGACGTCTATTATGGGATTTAAGTGCGATGTTCAGGGACTGATGTTTGACAAAAATTCCCTCTTGCAGAATAAAGAGTGCTGCAAGTTCCTAGGAATTACCATTGATGGTCGCCTTCGGTTTGAAGATCATATTTTACATTTAGCTGGGAAATTATCTTCTGGATGTTTTGCAGTAAGAATGGCAAAACAAGAGCTGGGAGGGGTGGTTGCACGTTTAGTGTACTTTTCACTTATTGAATCTCATATTCGGTATGGCTTGCCTTTTTGGGGTTTAACCAATAAGGGGCTACTTAACATTGTCCGCGCTTTTATTGGCTAAGGCATATTATAACCTGGAGGACTTTTTTAATGATAGGTTTTAACCTTGGACATGTTGGAAAGTTTTTTTTCCCTTTTTTCTTCTTTAGTTTTGTCAACAAGTTTACCTTTATTTAGGAATTAATTGTTTTATTTAGTTATCTTTAATTCAAGTATGTTCAAAAAGTTTTGTCTTCTTGTGTTTAATTTTGTTCATTGTTTTGTCGATTTTTGAAATTGTATTTTGTTTTGTTTTTTTTTAGCTTGTAGGATGCTTGTACACAAGATTATTCTTACGTAATATAGCACATTTTCTTTCTTTCTTTCTTTCAAAGCACTTGTTGGATAATTCTTCTCCTAAATATCTGCTTGAAAAACTGAGCACGCGTAGTAGTTTTCATGACAAAGACTGTCGGTTTAATAGCTTATTAAATATTACTTAGCATAGAACATAACTTTTCCAACATTCATTATCCTATTTGTTACCCTGTTGTTGGCCAACACCAATATTTTTATTAAACTGACTAGCCTTTTTGTTCGAGATATTTGTATAATTTTTCGCTTGTTTAATTTGGTTAACGTATTTATTTAGTTAGTTATATAGTTTAATTATTTGAAGATTTAATTTTGTTTTTGCTAGTTTTTAAGTAGTTGCTGTAAGTTATATTTACTTAATGTAATGTACTTGCTTATATGCTCGGTTAATAACAACTATGCTGAACGTTGCTGAGCTTAAAATTAAGACTTTTGTTATACTAAAATTTAGCAATATTCAAAATACAAAAAATATTCTTAATAGGGATAAAAGTCCAATTACTTATAATCAATTGTTAAGTTTTGTTATAATTAAAACTTTATTCAACCATACTTGTGTATTCTTGTTATAAATACATTCCAGAAATAAGTGAGTTCCATCATATATTGAATAATTTATAAATAAAAGGTAACCAAAAAGACAGCCTCAAATATCTTTACTTTTATCTCTTATGGCATGATGTTTCATCACGAATTTGAGACTTCTTCAGGTAGCAAGGATACAAACAAACTTGCTTTTTCTTTTTTTAAATAAATTTTTCCATAAATTAAGAAAAAATTAAAGCAGTGGATTTTATGCCAGTTTAAAATTTTTGCTCTAAATTTATATTGAAAATCTTATAAACTTTGACCATTAAACTTCTAAGACTTTAACAATTTATTGTACGATTATATCAACTAAAATTTTTATATAAATTTTAAAGAACGCGGAGAGGTAAGTATATAGATTTGTCAGGATACTCCATGCAACACTTGCTTGTCCAAGCTCTTATCTTTTAATTTTAAACTTTATTTAACTGCATTTTATTAAGTAATCAAATTAAATAATATTTAGTTACAGTAAACTGAACCGTTAAGTTTAACCGTGTAAGTTTAAGCTAAAGCTCACTAACATATCCACGTACCCTATTTACCACTGACCTTCCACGAGTGATACAGACCATGACTTATCTCTAAAATAGGCCGCCATCCAAACAAAATAGTCCTGCCTTATCTTTACGAAATTCCATTGACGACATATTATTTTTCTCGGTTCGGTAATTCCATCGAATCGAATATTGATGTATTGTGAAATTTTCCTATTATCAAAGCCAGACTAAGCTGAGCCCAGATATCAGTAGCGTATTTCATATAGTCAAGCAACGAAATTGATTTTTACTATTTGCTTGATGGAAAAACGTAACAGGCATATAATATTTTGCAAATATGCATAGTATAGAATTGAGGTATAAAAATGAATTTCGAAACTGTTGTTAAAAAACTAGTAATAGAAATTTTTTGATTCGTAATTTTTTTTGTGAATTTAAAATTTGTATTAAAAGATAATTGGTTTTATTAAATATGTTTTCTTTTTATAATATAAATATTACCTAATAGCTAGCCCATATATTAAAAGACCAAACCTGGCCTTAAAGCCTCCGAATTGATTTTGATCCATTGCTAACTGTTTTATGATTTTTTATTACAGAAAACTTGTAGGTTTACTGTGGCATAAATAAATTACCATTATATGTCAATATTTAAATAACCTGGATATATTATCTTTTAAACAAATGGTCTGAGCGCTTGAGGCGTGATGTAATTGTATGCAGGTCAAAAATAGGATTATGTATTGTACAAAGATACTAAGAGTTTATAGAGTGCACATTTAAAAACATAGATTTTCAAGCCCAATAAACAAAAGAAATATAAAAGCGAATATTTAAAACAAGCGTGGAACAGTTTCTCACAATGCAAATCTGACAAATGTTTATTTGTTAAATTGCCTTGATTTTATGCCAAATTATGTCATTAAAAAATATATTAATAATTGAACTGTGCTAAACAAATAAAATACAATCGCGTAAGATTATAATAAGCCAAATTTTAAACTGTCTATTTTAGGTTTAATTTACGAATAAATTTTTGAATTTACGGTGTATCCAGGATAATTTTATAGATAATAATTTTGCTCGACTAAATAGCATAATTGGCACTGTAAACTATACTATAGTATTCCTATAAATTGTAGTCTAGAAAATATAACATAAGATGATGTTGCTTGCTAAATATTCAAAATAATCATCCATTACTCTCAAAGAGACTTAAGTATATGACCAAAGGAGGGAAAAAAGTAAACTCAAAGTCCAAGTCTCATAAATTAGCATCTATTAAAAGTTACGCGTTTCGCCGCATTAGGACATCATCAGACCTAAATAAAATTATCAAAATTAAATGATACGGAACATAACGCTAATTAAGAGAAAATACATACCTATCGAAATACAAAGACCACACACTGACTAACACTAACATAAATAAAAAAAATACAAAATAAAATATTGACGATGGTGTAAACTTATTTTATTTTATATTTTTTTTAGTTATGTTAGTGTTAGTCAGTGTGTAGTTTTTGTATTGCGATAGGTATGTCTTTTCTGTTATTTAACGTTATGCTCCGTATCATTTAATTTTGATAGTTTTATTTAGGTCTCATGATGCCCTAATGCGGCAAAACGCGTAACCTTTAACAGACACTGACTTATGAGACTTTGGGTTTACTGTTTTCCCTCCTTTGGTTTTGCTAAATATATTTCTCTATTGTAAATAATATGATATAATTAGCTACTCTAAACTAAATGTTTATATTATTATATTATATTAGTACATGATAGCTTTTTAGACTTAAAAAATATTTATGATGTTTCTAGTTTTGCGACAATTATACCGATCATATTTCCTAAAAACTCAAAACTTATCCAAAATGATGGTTTAAACAGTTGGTGGACCCATAGCAATTTTCTAGTTATTCCAAAACCTAATAATATTCTAAATAAAATAACGAGAAAAATGTAACTCACACACTATTTACACAAACCTACTTTTGCGCAGATTATTCTTTTTTGCCTGTCGCTCTATTACATGTAGACCGATCTAAACGTGATGACGCTAGGCCTTACAATTGATTATAATAATAATATATTATAATATATATTGCATTGATTCAAGCAGTCAGGCCTTTTCATTAAGAAGTACTATTACAAAGTCTAAAGAGTCCACATATTCAAGTTAACATAGAACCTACCTAACAGAATAAATTTACCTTATTTTAATTTCTGCTATAATAATTAACAGTGGTAAAATTACAATAATTAATGCTTATTTTTTAGTTAAATTAAAATTTATTTTTAATGCTATTTTTTTATTAATAGCACAAGAAATAATTTGAATTCAAACATGGTTAAATATATTATTAACTGATCAATTTAATTCGGAACTAAATATATCTTATAATATACTGTGTATGCAGAAAATGGAAAAATGCAAAATATGGATACTTGATTTTTCATATTATTAATCAGGTAGCTAAATATTAAACTATATTTCCATATCTATGATGCGTATCCATTTAGGTTATGCACATTTTTTGAGTTGCTATTAGTTATATTATTCTTATTATTGATGCCTAAACTAATTTTAATGATTGGCATATCATTCATTTTTATAATTAGAGAATGCTACTTACTGTCAAAAAGACTGTTATCTTTTATGAGTTTTTGCTTTTTTAATATAAGATAATACCCTAAGTTTATTAATATAAACCTGTGCATTTGATATATTTTTTGTTAAAATATATTCAATAGCAAATTATACTTATTTTAATAAATAAAATAAAAGAGACATTTTAAATGATGATACAAAAACGAGTTTTACAATGGAGTTAGGACCATTTCTTATAAAAAATTATATTATAGTTGACTAAAGACTTATAATGCTTCGGATTAAAATATCACTATGGATTTTGTCTTAAAAAATAATTCATGTTTTCTTATAATTTTTCAATTAGATTAAAAAAAGATATAAAACTTTGCTGTGAAGTCCATTAGTGTTATTATTTTGGGAAAAAAATATTTTATTAAGAACTACTAATATTGCTATAGATTATTATAGCTTTAGATTATCTCAGCTAAAAACAAAGTATTTCCAAACGTTATTATCCTTTTAAACATTCTTATATGTAACACAATAATTAAAATAATTAAAACTAGATATTAAAAATATAAAATTTCTGAGCTAAAATTATTTTTCAAAGTAAAATGACGATGAAAAATTTTCGTTTATTTTACTCTTTGACTTTAAAGCCTTAAAAAAATTACATGCTGAAAATTTGTGCTTTTTTTTAAATCTCCTAAAATATTGTGATTTTTTATATTTTCAAATGTAATTTTAAATAGCGGTATCAAATTATGCGACTTTGCGTCAAATTAACAGACTTTTAATTATTTATAAATTCGGAGATCCCAATGGTTGCTCTTATGTTTAAAATATTCTGTAGATAGTTAAGTTAAAAGTTCTCTTTTAACCCAATACTGGCGTGAATTCCTTTTTTATGCAAAAAATTAAATTCAAGAAAAAGAAACACTAAGTTACTAACCCTTCAGAGCTAGGAAGAGAATAGCTAGATTGGCAAATTATGGTGATCCCTAGCTACAGCCAGATGAGGTGGATTGTTGGTTAGATAAGAGGACGCTACGTAATTAAAATACCATAATGCCAGCAGAAAAAGTATGTCTATCTTATTCACGAACAATTAATTCCTAAGTTGCATGAAACTATTCTACGGGTCAGTAAGTCTCAATGTCAATTTATATAAGAAAAAAAATCCATTGCAATAAAAAAATAACGAATCCCTTGATTTCCATATGCAAACCTTGTTAAAATAGTCACATAATATAGCTCTATATGTTATATGAGGTGAAAGGATGACAGAAGCCTTGTTGAAAATTCCATACTGTATATTTTTGATTTTGGTAACAATCGGAGAAGATAGAAGTGCAATGAAATTATAAAGGTTTTAAGTAGAATATTTTACTACTTACAGTATGAACTGTTACAATATTAAACTAGGTAAAAAGAATTATTAATAAAACAATAAGAATTAAATATAGGTATGAAATTAAGCTTTGTTTAAATGATTACAACAATATAAATAGTAAAATGGCAGTAAAATTTACGATGTTTAAAACAGCTATATAAAATATAAATAGTGTCAATGATAGCGTAATTCACTGTTAGCGTATATGTCATAAGCTGCCAATGTCACATTTAGAAAAAACATTTAATAAATGACACCAGAATATATAAAATAAAAGTGAATAAAAAATTGTAATAAAAGTGAAGTGTTAAAAATAGTTACGATTCTAGTAGATCCATATTATTAACCTCGCCAGTACAGTAAGAGCCACTCTACATAACTTCTTTTGAGCGTGTAATAAACTTTCAACCAATTTGAAGTAGAACTTGTCAGTTTTGTACGCATTGAAATGTTACAGTCCGAATTTGTACCGCGCAGGTGATGTAGTGATCGATGGATTAAACCACGTTGACATCATACAGAAACGCAAAAGTCTCTAGGTTAGTGGTCAGGAGAGATAGGCTTATAGACAGGTATATAACAGAGTAGATTCTAATAGAATCGCCACTACATAGAAATAAGCATGCCTACAAAAAAGGAAAGTCGAGGAAAACGGTACTTCACTCTGTTATGAGTGAAGCTGAAAAAGCCATAGAGAAAAAGGAAATAGCACTTGCTCTTTCCCTTGACGTGAAAGGAGCATTTGATAAGGCAAAAACAGATACTATCTGCCAAGCCCTCCTGACCGGGGGCACTCCGGCTTATCTTGTCAGGTGGGTCAAAACGGCGCTGGAAGACCAAAAGATCAGTGCTACACTGGGAGACTGTCGTGTCAAGGCGGCGGCTGCCCGCAAAGCAGTTGCCTTTCGCCACACCTTTGGTGCCTGGTGATGGACAGTCTCCTCAGGAAGCTAGAACTTGAAGGATTCTATGTACAGGCATACGCGGACGACGGACTAGTGATGGTCACGGGTAAATTCGTGAACACAGTCTGTGAGCGAATGCAAGTCGCCTGCAGGATAGTGGAACAGTGTTGTCGGGAGACAGGATAAAAAGACCGAACTCATTCTTTTTACTAAGAGGCGGAATTGGACAGGATTTAACCTCCCATTATGTATCAGACTTGCCTAACTTTGAGGCAGAAGGTCAAATAGTTGGGAGTCATTTTAGACAGCAAGCTTTAAAACTTATGTAGAGTAGGCAGTAAATAAGGCAACGGCCCTAATATGGCAATTACGGCGAACAATAGGTACAAGGTGGGATCTAAAATCCCACGTTCTCCAGTAGCTTTATACCTTAGTCATACGACCGAGGATCTTGTACGGATCCATGGTATGTTAAACAGCCGTATTGAAGATCACCAACGCCCAAAAGCTGACCAAACTGCAAAGATTGGTCCGCTTGGGAATAACTGGAGCTATGAGAACAACACCTTTGGTACCACTAAATATTCTTCTTGGGCTACCGGACCTCCCAGTCTGGATTAAGAGGGAGGCCATGGCGGCATATAAGAGGTTGAAGGATAGCGGAGGGTGGCGCAATGTTACCTTAGGACAAGGCCATATGACGATTGCTCTCAGGATGTGTAGGAACATACCAATTCTGACATCCAGATGCACTACAGAAAGTGGCAAATTATAGTAAAAAAAGGGGTTTCAAGTCGAAATCCCGACAAGGAAAGAATGGTCGGCGAATGGATTATGGATAAAAAGCATCAATTCAGCCGGAGCTGGAGTGTACAGGATGGAAACGAACACAGGGGAATCGTTCCCGCTAGGGAAACACACCACAGTTTTCCAAGCGGAGGTGTTTGCTATACTCGAAGTAGCAAACAAACGAGAGGAATTGGAAGGTAACGGGGGGATTTGCATCTACTGCGATGGTCAAGCTGACAAAACTTGGTGGGAATCCTGACCGGGTACAACAGTCTAAACAGGCATCTACACCTTCTTGGTATAAGAGCAATCCCACTCTGTCCGAATTGCGGTACAGGGGAGGAAACTTCATACCACATACTAGGTATCTGTGATAGGTGGAGTCGCCTGAGAAGGAAAATTTTCAGAGCAACGACACTCTAACGGGAAGATCTTAAAAATCTGGACTAGGATAATATGCAAGCCTTTATGAAAAGGACGGGCCGACTCAGTGAAGACTGCGCATTGGGAGTGGAGGCGTAGGAGTGGGTGATTCTGGGGTTGGCGAATAGGGACTGTTTAGGCCTACTTTCCGAGCTTTAGCTCCCCCATCCTTACTACTACTACTACTAGTGGTCAAGGGGTTGAACCAAGTTGAAATGGTACAGCCACAGCAAAGCAGAACTCAGGTTAGTGGTCAGTGGATTAAATACCCTGAAGTATATAAAGTTATAGCAAAATAGGCCTCATCACAAGGCAAGGAAAATCATTAAAAGGTAAGGAGAAAAGGAATCCTAAAATACAACCGTCAATAGTATTCCAGAACCATGTCTATATAATCCAATTAAATTATATATATATAAGAAACGATTATAAACTTACCTCCACAGAGGGTTTTTTATTTAGCTAAGCTATTATAATTGCCACTGACAAATCACTTTGTATTGCAAAATAATTCCAGCAATAGCAAAACTTTCTCAGGTACAGCAAAGCAACAGCAACTCTCTTTTTTCCGATAGCGGCCGATCGATCTACAGAGAGTGAAAAAATATCCCATGAGGTCTAGGCTCTTGGCTTTTAAGCCATAAAACGAAAAAAAAAACTAGAAAAGATGAATAAGACTAACACTCTTGAGTTCAGTGAGCTGATAATAAGGCTGGTGAGTGGAATGAGCAGTGGGCACATACTTTGAATCGTCAAATGAGTATAAATTTTCCCTCAAGAATACATCAAAGCAAATGTGAAATACCATTAGTAGCAGAGTCAGTGAGATTCCCTTTTACTGGGAGACACAGCAACAACGAACCTAACTTACTTGGCAAAAAAAAAATACAGCAGCAAAGAAAGAAACTACTTATCACTTTTCATCACCACTAACTAAACTGAACTTAAATGGCCCATCCAAAACTATTATTTATAGAGGCGACAAAACTACCGGAAATCTAGTTTTATCACTCTTTCTCATCAGAACAAAACAATACTAAAAAAATTACTAATTTACCCTTTCCACAAGAATGACGAGCAGTGACAATAGCTCCAGCGCAACCTTGTTGATGGCAAAAATACCTCATATAGGTGGAAAATGTCGTACCTGTTCAATACGAAGAAGAGGACGTAACACAAACTCAAAAGACCTCACAAATCCGGCATCAAAGCCTTATCGAAAAAGATGGTTACAAGTTTTCAGAGACGCCACGATGCTACTAGGAATTGTGTATTTATTTAAACGAACCCCAAAAATATGTACACCAAAAGATAGCTAAGTCCTCGCACATTTCACTAAACGAATTTCTGATGACATCCCAAATGTAGGATTTTAGCATATGCCTTGACAACGCTGCAAGACTACAGAGTCCTCTTGTCCCAGTTAACAAAACCCAGTAAAGTGATCCAATCCCACCATAGTTGATGAAGTTGAGTTGATGGGACACTCAAGCGAACAGAGTAACAAGCGCCGAATGTCAAAACATAACATTAAAAATGAAATTAAACCATTGGCCAATAAAAAGAAATTCGATCTCCTTAAAATCAATACTTACAAAACAGGGCAAAAGAAAAATGCCAAGGGGTGAGTAAACAGTCACAATAAAATTATATAAGGCACCATTACACTGCAAATGGTTTGATCACCAACACTAGGATTTTTTCTTCGTTTGAATAAATTCTGTATAGGGGTCTTGACAATAAACTTTCTCTTTTAAAAAGCAGGCAGGATATCGCGATTAGTGAATAATAGATAACCAGTGAGAAAATACCAAGCACCAGCACAACCGAGTGGTCTTAAACTGAAACCACACAGCACCGAAACCAAATAGATCGAACATATCACAGAGTGTAAGGCCAGATAGAGGGGGTCTGTAGGGGACAAGTCCGAAAAAATGCATAGTCTCGGTATAAAGTTTTACATTGCCACTATATTAGCCTATCAAACAAAATTAATTAATAACCACTGTATTTACTATAGTAAATAAATATTAATTACTATAACAAAAGTTTTTTTGTGGCATCTAAAAAAAGTCAAACAAATTTTATCATATTAACTTTGACACAAAACAAATAATACAACATAATAAGTTTTAAATTAAATAACTTACAAAATTCTATTTATTGGCATTTTTTAAATTCTATGGAACCTATATGTAAGTGCATTTCCATATAATTTTACCTACCTTGGAAAACTTTTATTAACATCAAGGTGACTATAAAGCTTTTGAATGAGCTTTAACTTTACTCTTGCTTCACTGCCCTTGCAGTTTAGAATTTACTGGTTTTTAACCCTTAGATCAATAAACCAATTCAAGTTTACCTTAATTTAATGGCAGTTCCCGTAAGTACAAATTAAGGCCAACAAATATCTTACCTCGTTCCCTCGACATTTAAATGAAGATGGAGTTCGCCGCAGCCCGAGGGAAATAGGAGTTATGTTTTAGGAAAATTAAAAGACTGTTTTTAAAAGAAGTGATATTTTATGTCTTTGGGGACGCTAAAGGAAGTAGTAAACGTGCTTGAGTTCTAGTGGTTTACTCCAGGGCATTAAGCCATTATTGGAAAAATATGTGAAGTCATGATCTTAGATGGTAATGAAAATAGGGCGGTTTTCTTAAGGGTTTTATACAAAGAATTATGGCAATTTACGATCGTATTATTATACCAAACCGAGAAGCAGCGTAAGTAAAAAGCAGCAAAAAAAAATCAATAGGACGGTTTAGGAGCTGCGTAATAAATCAGATCGGAATATGTATCTTCTGGTATAAAGCGAACCGGGAGACTTAGAACTTGTTTATATAGATTTCAATTCAGATAACTTCAGTTTAACTCGAATTAGATTTACGACTAGTTGTATAAAAGTAACTTTATGACCAATCTTCGCTAGATTTTAAATGCATTTTATAGCACAAGTTTGAACAAAATATAGAACTTTTCCAGCAAAAAGTTCGGGGAGGATTTATGATCCAATTAAATTCGTTTTAAAAAACTGGCCGGATTTTACAAGCATTGTATTAATGTTAAATGAAATAGTTTCATAAAAGAAAGGTTTGACAAAAAATGGAATTTATATAGAGAAGAAAGTGAAATAATTTCACTTCTAACGTCAACTCACGAGACAATTTCGTTGTCTAAAATTCGGAAAAATTAGTAGTATTTGGTAAAGACAAAACACAAAACTATGTCTCTATTAATGCTGTTTTTGGATTAAGGCTTTAACATTATACAACTAATTTTTGAAAATAGTAATTAACTATTTGAAAATTTTTTATTTGTTTATGAATTTTATTATCTTCTCTACTATGATACTGACTTCGGGTAAGCATAACAGCCTAACTTTCTAAAAAAGTCGTGCTTTTTGGTAATGTACTTCCAAATCTGCAGTTCTATCTGTACTGCTTTTATTATACTAGTACCAATATAGCTGATTAATAATATCGTCAGGTTACAAGCAAAATACATTAAGTCTAAAAATGTAATTTTAATGTGACTTGAAAAATTTTTACTTTTCATTTTTTATATTTATATGTCTTAGAATTATTTTGGTATCTTATATATTTTAAATAGATTTCACATGTATATAAAGTAATAAAATTGGATAAGCAGTGTAATTTGACTTTTCAAAATTATTTTATTAGATGGTATTGGTAAACAACACACTGACTTGATGTATTTTACGTTTAATTTTTTTGTTAGATAATATATTTTTTGTACTAATTTCTACGTTATCTCAGTTAAGAACAAATCTTATTGAAGGATAATAATTAATAATGTAAGTATAGTATTGAAAACACACATAAAGTGAAAACCCTTAAAGCTATTATAAATAAACTTTAACTAGTTCATGTTTTCGTCTTCTAAGACTAAGAAGATTCAAGCGTTGTATCTAAAACCGAAGCTAAATGTGGCAAATCAATATAGATACCTAAAAAAGATTGTACATTTATAATAGACTCGTGATTAGTTCGAACCAGATATGATTTAGAATTGCGATCAATGACCCGCGGGTTTTTAGAACTGATAAGGGCTGATTTTTGGAGGTTAAGTATTAGGCAGTTCATGGCACACCATTCTGAAAATTTGAATGAGTCATTATTCGCAATCCCTGTAAGTTTAATCTCAGAGAAGTGGGAACTCGTTAGTGAGGTGTCACCCGCAAATTGATACATTCTATGATTCTACGATATTCCGCCATGTAGAATTCCGTATCTAACATTTTAATTTTTGATCTGAACCTGTAATTAAGAATTGATCTTGATTGAATGTAACCTGGACAAATTGGCGCCTCTCAGGTACGTACGATATAAGCCAATTCAAAGCAAGCCATCGTATGCCAAAAGATTTAAGTTTATGATCTAGAAGGCTCTTGTTAACAAGATCGAAGGCCTTAGATAGATCCTAATAAATCTCAATAGTAAACCGTTTCATATCAAGCTATCATAATAAATATGATTTAAGCTTTCAAAGAGTGTGGTTTCAGTAGATTCTCCTTTTAAGAACTTATCTCGGCAGTCTGAAAGTAAATAATATTATGTCATACAAGAATACAAATAATTTTTAATAATATTATGTCAGACAAGAATACAAATAATTTTCAAGTATTTTCCAAAAAACCGATTTGTTTGAGATGGGATGGTAATTATTTGGATTGTCGTTGTCTCCTTTTTTAAAAATTGGAGTGGCTTTTGCGGTTGTCAATAGGTTGGGAAATTGCTCTGCTGAAACGAACTATTTATTATATTTTTCAAACGAAATGGCAATATGTCGGCCACGTATCTTGAGATAAAGCAGATAATTCCAATCGGTCCACTTGAAGTTCCACTTCCTGCATACCTGTAAAAGAATCCTACAGATTTTCTCCGAGGTCGCGGGGTTTCAAAAAAAACTTTAATTATAATTTGAGAATGTTGGGTACTGTATATTAACTTGGGCTTTATCTCCGCTTGCACCGACAAACTCTGGTTAGTGTCTATTAAATATTGTATGTCTGTTTGTATTACTGTATGCAAATATTATTCCGAATTTGAACTAAAATATTCTCCATATTTAGGGGATGTAATCGTGAATGTCGAATTTCTTCTGAATATTTTAATCTTCCAGACGTCTCTTGCTATTTAAAAGAATGTTGAATCAAGAAATTTGTTATTGTGATCCTATTTTGTATTTTTTAAAAGCGTTATAAAAAGTTTTTGGATTGTGCGTTCTATTTTGTGATTTGTGATTATTGACTATTATTAGTAAAAATATAATCAATTACCGAGCCAGACTCAGGCCGCGTAATCAGATTATTGGTGCAGTATAATCCATAGCTATGCATCGTATTAATGAGTAAGGTTTTATGATGATTTTAAGCTGGGAGTTCCCAGCTCTAAAGTCAATATTAAAGTCTCCAGCAACAAATAGCAGCAGTAAGAAGTCAGCTCTTTTTGCTGCATGTAGTAGGATGGCATTAAGACTATCATTAAAATGATCAGGCGTACGATATAATGTTAGGAATAAGACCTTGTTGGAGTCAAATAAAAATTAGCAAAAAGCAAACTCTAGAACTTATTCAACACTTTCGATGTTGAAGGTAACAGGCCTAGAAGTAAAACCGTTTAAAGTGCAAATGGCTACCCTCCTTCCTCTAGTATATTTTCGATAATAACAGCTACTGAATTTATAATTGTTCAAGTTGCAGAATTCATGTTCTTGCTGGGTTACCCAATGCTCGCAAATGCCAATTAGGTAGGGTCTTAGAAAAAAATATTGACATTTAAGGAGTTTTTCTGTAGGCTGCGTGCATTTATTAGGATTTAATTCTTGGTGTGCAGTTACTAGTGTATTTTGGCCCTGCAAATTCATGCGCCATTAGTAATTTCTCCTCAGCGCAATGAAATATTGGTTGGATTGCAGTAGTTTATTTCGCTGTCACTTATTATCTCGATAAGTGTAACTCACTTAGAGCTTCTCAAAGGATATATTCATCTTGAGACGAAGGATCAGCAGTTTGTCTACTCGAAAATAGCTAAAAATTTGGGAATTGTATTTGACACAAGGCTTAGGTTTGAAGACCATATCCCTTTGTGTGCTAGTGTGCCTGCGGTGAGGACACTTACAAATTAATTTTTACTGACTGTCCTGGTGTGCTTACAGCGAAGATATTATTGATGACGTATGCGGAAGCGTGTCGCTCCTCTAAATTTAAGCGCCAATAAGAGTCGAGTATTATTTGGACAGTTTGCATATTAATGTTCGCACGTGGTATTGTTGTGGTAACAAGTTTCCCTGTTTTTTGGTTGTTAGAGTAGTTTTTGGGACCATGGGTGGTAAAATTTGCTTTTATATTAGAAATAAAATATCTAGGACGATATTTATGTTTTCGCTAGATGGCAATTTTGAGAAAAAGGTATTAGTTTTATAGAAAATATATGGTGTGCTCAGGGCGGTGACACCAGTCTCTTAGGCAAATAATTTTCTCAAAATTTCATGAGTATTATTTTAACGTTTTTTTTTATAGGATTTTATTTTTATTTACAGATAAATTTTATAACAAGCTTATAAATCTCAACTCCAAGGACCTGTATGATTATTTGGAAGAAATTCCTTGTGACAACATTAGCGAGATGTTAGTGAAGATGAGATTGAAGGGGACGCAGAAATAGTAGGCCCAACGGCAGCGGCGTCGCCAGCAATTGATTTGTTTGACATAGAAAATATGCCTATTATATTTGGGAATGATACTTTGTCCCAAGACGCTGATGCTGACTTAGCCGAATGGAGCAGTGAGGATGAGCTACCTTTGTCACTAATACGAGTACAGGAAATTCGCAAAAAAACTATATTGACTAACTCCAACTCACACTGTGTTCAAAATTTTAAAGAATTTGGAGAAGAAATAGGACCAAACATTCCCACCGATATAGAAACCCCTACCGACATGTTTTTGCATATATTCCCTGAGCATCTGTTAGACCACATAGCTTTTTAAAATAACTTATATGCCTTGCAAAGAAACGGAGGTAATAGTCATGCATTTACGCCTACTAATGTAAAGGAAATAAAGGGTTTTATTGCAATAAATTTGATAATGGGCATAAAAAAGCTACCCAGCTACAAGGATTACAGGTTTTCATGGATATTAGCCAACCTGCACCTAAACGACAACTCTGTACAGCCTGACCGTGATCACCAAAAATTTGATAAGCTTTACAAATTACGGCCTTTGTTAGATGTATTATCTGATACATATAAAAATGCTTTGAAACCAAGTTAGTATTAAGCTATTGATGAGTCGATGATCCGATTCAAAGGACGAAGCTCCTTAAAACTATATGCCAAAGAAACTAGTAAAACGTGGCTATAAAGTTTGGATTCGTTCCGAAAATTCAGGATACGTATGTCAATTTCAGATTTACACTGGTAAAATAGGTCAAATCACCGAAAAGTCTCTTGGTGGTAGAGTTGTTAGAGACCTTACGAGAGACTTGAGGTCTCTCTGAGAGAGTTGGAAAAGGGTGCGAAATATATTTTGACAATTATTTTAATTCGGTCGAGCTGCAAAAACAACTGCAAACTGAGTTGATTTACGCTTGCGATACCGTCAGAAAAGATCGAAAGAATCTACCAACAGATCTACTAGATGACAAGCAGTTAGCAAGGGGTGAATTCGATTGAAGAGTTAGCACTGATGGGTTGACATTTTTGAAATGGATAGATAATAATAGGCCAGTCCATTTTTTAACTAACTATCTGGATCCTTGCAAAAATCAATGTTTCCCGCAAAAAAAAGATGGTTCCGCCGAAGATGTTACTTGTCCTGAACTAGTAAAGAAATATAATACGCATATGGGATACGTGGATAAGACGGACATGCTAAAAACTCTTTTTGAGGTTGACAGAAAGTCGAAAAAGTGGTGGCATAGAATTTTTTTCTATTTCATAGATTTATCTTTAGTAAATGCATTCATATTGTATCAAAAAAGAACGGATTCCAATGCGCAACTTTCCCTAACACTTTTTCGACTTTCAGTGGGCCTAGGACTTGTGGGAGCTGATTAAGGTTTACCGAAAAGGGATCGGCCATCAGCAACGGTGAATCATTTCAAACGTACTGTACCATACGAAATTCGGTACGACTCTTGTTCTCACATGCCTCTATATGGCAAGCCTGGAAGATGTGCTTTTTGTAGTACCAAGGCGGAACCTCACAAATCAAGATGGCATTGTACAAGTAGCTGCTGATATTACATTGATAAATAAATAAACATAGTTAATTATTGTTATTTTTTTAGGTGTGATGTTCCCCTGTGCCTTTCAGATAAGAAAAACTGTTTCCGTCAATATCATACTAAATAAATTTTTTATAATCAATGTATTTTTCTAGCAATAAAAAATTAGTTTTTGCCAATTTTTTTTTGTTTATCTGCCTAGTGTCCTTACAGTGAGCACACCTCATTGTAACTAACTCATATGCAAATAAAAAAATTAAAATTAAAAACATAATAAATAATCTTTAATTAATTGAGCAAAACAAAAATTTTCACCAAAAGTTAAAAAAAAAAATCCGGCCTCAAAGGGATATGTCAACACTGAGTAAAAGGACATATCTAGGTTTAAAAGTTTTATATGCAAACATATTTTAAACTTTAAAGTGCGTAAAAAATTATTTGAAACATATGTTTTATTAAAATTGACTTACGGTTTAACTCCCTTTTACCCATATCTTACTCAGGTTGAAAAAATGAGGCTTTAAAGAATGCAAAATAGCTGCTGTCGATTTATTTATGGGCTCAAGAAATTTGACTATATTTCATTAAAGAAACAACAGTTAAATTGGCTGAATGTCGAGAATTTCATTAAGTATCTTCTTTTAATGTTTATTTATAGAATTTTAGATACAAACTTGCCTTTATAATTAAAATCTAAATTAATATTTAGGGATGACACCCATCAGCGCTCTTTGAGAGTTAGAAACAAGTTTATTATGCCACAACTACAGCATTATTTCAGAGAAGTTTTTCGTTCATAGCTGTGTTATTATATAATTAATTTTATAATTGTTTTGATATTTCTAATTCTATCACAATTTTCCGAAAAAATATAAAGAATGTGTTGTTTCATCAAAATGTATAGTTTTTTTTTCAGTTGAACTAAGATTACAGTTTTATATTGCACATTATAAAAATCATTGTTTAACTTTTAGTGGATTGAAGTAATAATTATATATATAGGAGAACATATTAGTATTTATTTATTTTTTCTTATAGACATTTAATAAATGCGTGTTAATTTAAGAGTAGCAGTTAAGTAACTAAACAAGCTAGAATTTGCCTTTTAAGATTTAATAATGTAATAGTGTTAGTATTCTTAATAAAGACATTATTTGTTTATTTATTTATTTGAAAAATATTTAATGGATCCCCGACGCATTTCACACACTTATAACTTTATATTGTCTTTTGGTAAAATTAATTTTTTCGCACTTTTTGTCTGGGTTTTGACAAGTCGCCATTTTTTCTACTTAACCTTCTCCAATCATTCCTTTTTTAAATTTGCAGTGGAACTACTTATTGTATTTCTATTTATAAAATATTTAAAAGAAATTTCTAAATAAACTTTGCATAACGTAGCTTCACTCAGAAATTGATATGAAAATAAGAAGCAAGATTTTGTATTGGACGAACGTTATATAATAGTTTATTTAAAATTATTCTATATTTGTTATACCTGTATATATTTGTATAATAAGTGATATAGTGATTTGAATAATTTGGTGATAATATAAATATAATAAAATAATAATAAAACCTTAACATTTTTTAAAAATTTACGGCTTCCACGTGCTTTTTAAAGGTGATAATCAGATTCTCCTACTCGAATTTTCAATCTATATACCGTCGCTTCCAGGTCTATATATTTACTTAAAAGTTGGATCTGGCAAAGTTTGCTCCGTCCGCATCCATTTGGATTGATCGAAAAAAGAGGAATCAGCAGCAGTAGCAGATATATCGCGGCACTGTTTACTGTCAACTTAAAAAAGTGCACGGCGAGGCGCTCTTGGAATCCGTTCGATTGTTTACAATGCCCTTATGTTCGTTATGGCCGCTTTAAAGTGTACAAAAGCAGATCAAATAAGGGCAAATTAGCTAACTGATTATACATATAAAATACTCTTATTTATTATGGCTTTTTATCAAAAATAATTTTTAAAATAGTTGGGTCAAAAAAATTGATTAGCATATAAATGCAAACAAATAAATTTATTTATTTTACAAACTACGCTACATTTTTGCCTTTATAAGCCAAATAGAAAATAAAAACTTTTGGCAGATAATGGCAATTTCTTACAATAAGTTTTTTTTTGGTGAGCCTCAATTTCAGATATGTATAATCATCTGCAATATTGTAAGATACAACAGTATGCGGACGATTCGCAAATATATATATTATTCCCTGGAAGTCAGGTGCAAACTGCACAAAACTGTTTTAATACTGACCTTAATCATATTAATAACTTTGCCAAAAATCACAATTTAAAACTTAACCCTTCTAAATCGTCTATAATATTTCTTGGTGGTATCAAACTAAAACTTAAGAGAGTGTCCGAGAATTTTGTTCCTAAAATAAATGATACACGCCTTCCAATAGTGGAGGCAGTTAAAAATTTGGGTATTTATCTGGATTCTGAACTGTCTTTTAATGCACATTTAAAGCGAAAACTAGATATTGCCTATAAATGCGTTTGATAAAACTCTGAAACATTAAAAAATTAATACCGTTAAAGACAAAATATTTTCTCTGTAACAATTTGGTCTTGTCTATTATGGATTATGGAGATTTTGTTTACGGAAGTTCACTAACAGCGGAAACGGCAAATTCAATTAAAAAATTACAGAACTCCTGATTACGTTTTTCTTTTAATATATTATACAGAGCATTACGCCTTATTTGAATAGGCTTGCCATTTTATCAATGACTAACGGGCGAAAATGTCATTTGCTCAGTTTTGTGCATAGAGTTTTAAAAACTGGTCAGCCACCTTATTTGCATCAGTTATTTTACTGTGGTCAACATAACCATGATACAAGGCATATAACTAATTTCTTAATTCCGCAACATAAAACTGCGAATTTTCAAAAATCATTCAGTTACGTAGCTATTAAGTTATGAAATGAACTAGCGGGCGAAATAAAAACACAAACATATACATTTACATTTATAAAGAGTAATAAAAGTAACTTATTGATCAAACAAGGAAATATCTTGTGATTTATATATTTTAATTTTTTTTGTATTCCTTGTTAGATCATTATTAGTACAAATATTTGTTTTATAAAAAATAAAAATTCAATTCCTCTATTATTTTTTGATTGAATGTATATGTGATTGAATATGTGATTGAATTGATCTGTGTATCACAATCTATTATAGATTTCTAATTAATACAATACAAATTGCGTGCATCTACACTTTCTTTTAGCTTTTTAATTGAAATAATTTAAGAGAACTGATTACTCCGTGTGTTCATACATAAAAGTTTTTATTTTATTTTGTTTTATTGTAAATCTAGGTTTAGGTTTAGGTTTAGGTTTTATGTAGACTTAGGTTGTAATTTATATAAGTATAAGATTTTTGTATTAGATACTTCTATATTGCTGAAAATAGTATATTTATACTTTTAACGGGTAGGTAGCATCCCGCAGATATATCGACATCTTTGTGATGTTGCATGTATCTGTGTCTCGGTTTTTTATAATCGCGATGCTTTCCTCATTTGTCCTTTTTCGGAGAATAGATAAGATCAAATTTGTATTACTTACTGTAGTTTATGTGTATATTTTAGACAAATAAAAAGGATTTTGTTATATATATCAGAGAATTATAGTGGGTAGGTAATAATACATATTTGATAAAAATACGAAAAGAAGATGACGTTTTAGGCAATTCTTTAAAAAAAATAAATGTCTTGAAATTTTGCTTAAATGTTAACACAAAGGACAGGGATTTTACATCAGAAGATAATGTATACCATACATTAGGCAAGGCAAGGGCATTGTATACCTTAGGACCATTATAACTAAATGATGCTTAAAATTTTGTAGATTTATTTATAATTAAGGATAATAAAGCTCTGATTATTTCAAGTATTTCTACCGTTAATTTCGACGTTAGAAATTAACTTGTCACTTAAATATTCTATTTTTTTCCCGTTGATAAAAGCAGGCCAGTAAAGTAAGTTTCCATATGTCACCTTAGAGAGTATTAAATATTCGTAAAGCTTTAACTTCATATTTGATGTAAGAAATGTTTTTATTTATATAAAGAATTTTCAATTAATAAAAACAAGATTGTATTAGTTTTAAAACATGACTTTTGAACCCAAGATCAGCATTCATGACAACCCTAAGGTTTCACTCATTATTTGTGCGGGAAAGAGGGCACCCATCAATACTAATTTTTGCGTCATCTGGTAGTGATCCACCAAAAACAAGTAATTTGGATTTCGTAATATTTAACACAAGTTTATGACAAGAACATAAGTTATATAAGGTAAGGAGATCAAGATTAATAGCATTTATAGAATTTGTGATGGTCTATGAGTTTATATAACCAAGTTAATAATATACTTGGGTATCATTAGCGTACTGGTGCGAGCTACGAACATGAAATTTGAAGGTCACATATATAAAGTAGAAACAGCAAAGGGCCAAGAATATTACCCTGTGGTACTCTCTGCTGCAGCCCCATATACTCGAAAAAAAGTAAAATTTATTCTTACCCTCTGATACCTCCCCGCTAAGTAGTGCTTTGTAAGATATAAGCTAGAAATGTGAAACCCGAAATACTTAAGCTTAGGTAATAATATAGAGTGATCCAGGGTGTTAAATGCTTGACTAAAATCCAACAATATTAATATAGTTATTTGACTCTCATCACAAGATTTATAAATGTGATCACAAACCTGAATAAGAGCAGTACTAGTATTATGATTGACACGGAACCCTGACAGAATTTTTAAAAGTAAGTTTTTATTTTTACAAAATTCCTTTATTCTCTCAAAAAAAAAAAAGATTTTTATTAATTAGTTTTTCAGCAATTTTTGACATTATAGGGAGTATGCTTACAGGACGATAGTCCGATAATTTGTCCGCTGTTTCCAAGCTTCTGGAAAAACACTAAATTTAATACAATAATTTATTATGTATGTGATATAAGGGGTAATATAAGGAGTTACTAAATTAATCATTGTTATATTTATATTGTCAGACCCATAGCGCCGCCCTTATCACTTTATTGACGTGATCCGTACTCACTTTTTTAAACTGAAACTGATCCTCAGATTCTACTAGATCAACTACTCGACCGAGGTTGTAGAGGGTAGTTCTACAAATGTCTTCGAGGATCTCTGGGTGCACTGTTCGAGTCATGGTGGTAATTTACTAATTGGTGTCGTCTATTTTCCACCTCAGTCTGGTTTTGGTGCCTATAAGATCTTCTGTGCGACTGCCGAAAAAGTTCGGCGAAGCAATCGAAATGCCAATATCATAATATTTGGAGACTTCAATTTACCCAATATACCATGAGAAATTGACAATGAAGATATGGTTCCGAAGAACTTTAAGTCTGCAGAGGATGAGCTGCTCTTAAATACATTTTTATATTTGAAAATGATTCAGGTCAACTTTATCAAAAACCATATGGGTAAACTTTTGGATCTGATTTCTACAGACACGCCCCACAACATCAAGGTATCTCTTGTCGTGTAGGCTTGATTGCTATCATCCAGCTTTGGAAATGCAGGTTATCATGGGAAATATTCCCACCTGTAAAAATAGAGCTAAGACTAAAATCCATTTATTTGAGCGTGCAAATTATTAGGAAGTTACTTAATATTTTGCTTCAGTCGATTGAGATCAAGTGTTTCATCGTAATACTGTTGATGAAATGGTGGATAAATTTTATAAGCATATAACATTTGTTGTTGATAAGTTTGTTCCCAGCAAGACTATTGAGCACGAAAAGTTTCCATTATGGTAGAGTCAAGAACTGAAAAACAAAATTGCTTATAAAGACAGGCGTCATAGAAAATTTAAAAGGTCAGGTCTACAAGGGGACTACGATAATTATTCTGCGGTTAGATTAGAGACAAAGTACCTAATAGATTTGTGTTACCTTCTCTTTGTCACTAATACAGAACAAATGATACCAGATAATATGAAGTATTTTTGGTCCGTTATGTCCGTTTGGTATGTTAACAATCTGCGTAAAGATAAAGAAATACTAAAATTTATGGAATACAAGGAGATGACTATGGAGACTCCCGAGGAAGTATCTGAGGCTTTTGCTGACCTTTTCGAATCTTGCTATTCGGATTTTTCTAACAAATGTAATACATCTGTTCCAGAAAATCTGGTATCTATTCTTTCACATCATACTTTTACCGATGAAGAAATACTGGACAAACTTAATAAAGGATCAGGATCTGATGGAATCTCACCAGTGTTTATCAAAAACTGTTCATCTGTGTTGGTTGAGCCTTTTCGGTTAATTTTTCAGAGGTTATTTGATACATCTTCATTTATCACGTATTGGAAGCTGTCAGTTCTATTCCCTATTTTTAAGTGGGCGCAAAACTGAGATTGGAAATTATAGGGGTGTTTCTTTGCTTTCAGTTTTCTCCAAAATATTTGAATCAATTTTGACTGATGAAATATTTAACACCTTCGAATCCTATATTTCTCCGAAACAACATGGCTTTTACAAAAGTAGATGAACGGCGACAAACCTAGCGGATTTTCAGGATTTTTTAAGTGAAAATATCGAAAAAGGCTATCAGATTGATGTTGTTTATACCGATTTACAAAAAGCATTCGACAGTATATGCCATGGTCTGTTGATAAAGAAACTTGAAGCATTGGGAGTATATGGATAAGCCAAGCTAAGGGGAGCAACTACAAGGGAAATTCGAGTAACTTCTGGAGTGCCTCAGGGATCACACCCTGGGCTAATTTTGTTCCTTTTATATGTAAATGTATGCTGTATGCTGTATCTGTTTTTAACACTATAAATGTCTTTTATATGATGACGATCTAAAAATTTTTCGAATTATTGACAGTGACGAAGACTGTTCCTTAGTGCAACTAGATTTAAATAATTTTAATCAATGGAAATTTTTGAACCTTAATGTTAAAAAATGTAAAGCTATGTCCTTTCACCGGAAAAAAATTCTTTATGGTTTTACAGTATACCATACTCGTACAGGGTGTTCATTTGAAAACTGGTCACCACGGATTTATCAAAAACCATAGTTAAAAAAAAAAACGCCGAAATACATCAAAAGGTTTGTCAAGGGGGACCACTTTCTAAGCTAAAATTACTTCACCCCCTTTCACCCTCTGCCCCTCAGGGTCATCCCCTTAAAAATGTTAAATGGCAAGGGGTATCGAGTAATAGCTTGTTTAAAAGGTCTTTTGAAGCCTTTTATTTTGACGTTTGATTTTTTTAAATCCGTCGATCTTGTTTCTTTGTTTATCTTAATTTGTTCAGATAGAAAACAAAAACATGAAAATATCAGTTTTTATTTCAATAAGTGTTCAGAATGTTGACCATTTTTGGCCAAACAATGATATAGGCGATGTTTAAATTCCTGACGGACATTTTCAAAAACATGTTGTGGGATATCATGACAGCTGTCCATGATGAGTTGACGAAGTTCATCCAAACTTTCAGGTTGGGGAGTAAACATAATAGATTTCAAATGACCTCGTAGAAAAAAGTCTAACGGCGTTATATTAGGAGATATAGCAGGCCATTCTATAGGCCCCCGTCGCCCTATCCATTTATCTGGAAACTCGTCGTCTAGCCTTTGCCGAATGGGAAGAACATAGTGAAGAGGAGTGCTGTCTTGCTGGAAATATATTTCAGTCTCATCAAGTATAGGGTTTCCATCATCATCGATTTGGTTTTTAATAGATTCAGTGATAAGCGGATTGATGGGATTTTCCAATATATCCAAATAAATGTCTCCATTTAAATTTCCGTTAATAAATAATAGCCCAATCACTTTATTTACATACATCAATTTTTTGAGGGTACTGGGTATGCCCTTCTACAAATGCATAAGGATTTTCCTTGCTCTAATACCTACAGTTATGCTTATTAATAAATCCATTTAGATAAAATGTGCATTCATCACCGAAGCAGATATTCTTTACATGAATAGTATTATCATTAATCGCATCAGTCATTTTTTCACATAACTCAACTCGCCTCTCGAAATCGTCTTCGGTTAACTCTTGCAATATTTTCATTATGAATCGATGAAATTTATAAAGTTTGGTAACTGTGTGAACAGAGCCTAATGAAATACTAGCGGCAGCAACAATTTTGCGTAATGAAGTATTAGGATTTATTCTAAAATGACCCAAAACTTCAACTTAAGCGGCTTCATCCAAAATTCGCCGATTATCACGTTTTTTATTTGCAACAGATCCAGTTTCAGTAAACTTAGTAACAAGGTTCAAAACATACCTAGGAGAAGTTATCTTCTCCGGATATCTGGCGCTAAACGTGACGGCAGTTTGCCGAGCACATTGACTTTGAGCACCATAAATTAGAATAATTCCTACTCTTTCAGCTAGTGTGTTTGTTTTTTTTTAACATTTTGGCAGTAAAATCTTCAACTCAACAAATAAATTTTCACTATTCCAAGACACAAATGTAACTGATGGAAAAATAAATTCTTTATTTTCCTTAGCAACTATAAATAACTAAGCAGGTATAACAATAAATACAGTTCGCCCAGGATATCTGTGTTGATAAAAAGGATGCGGAAAAAAAATTCAGGTTGTTAATTAGTTTTTTCTACGTCTAATCTTCGGAATTGCTGTTTATGTTGGTAGTTTTCGTTTTAAATTATAAATGAATTGTAGATTTGGCAAACCCTAACAGGCAACATTTTGAACACTTATTGAAATAAAAACTGATATTTTCATGTTCTTGTTTTCTATCTGAACAAAATAAGATAAACAAAGATTTTTCTAATTTTCTCGAAAACGAATCGACTGGTTTAAAAAAAAATCAAACGTCAAAATAAAAGACTTCGAAAGGCCTTTTAAACAAGCTATTACTCGATACCCCTTGCCATTTAAAATTTTTAAGGGGATGACCCTGGGGGGCAGAGGGTGAAAGGGGGTGAAATAATTTTAGGTTAGAAAGTTGTCCCCCTTGACACACCTTTTGACGTATTTCGGAGTTTTTTTTTTAACAGTGGTTTTTTGATAAATCCGTGGTGGGAAGTTTTCAAATGAACACCCTGTATACATTAGACGGATGTTTGCTGGAGAGTGTAGACACTTTTAATGATTTAGGCATTATTTTTGACTATCAATAATTGACTTTTAATGCTCATGTTGATAACATCACGATGAAGGGTTTTAGAATGCTAGGTTTTATTAGGAGACATTGTGATCTAATCAGTGATATTAGAACCATAAAATCTTTATTCAATAGTTTAGTTCGTAGTGTTTTACAATACAACTGTATTGTCTGGCCACCATTTTATAACATATATATTAATCGTATAGAAATAGTTTTTACAAATTTTTACTTTGAAAAAATAGGTTCCCTTATGAAACTATTTGTTATAAAATTAGATGTCAGCTAATTGCGCTGCAAACTTTGGAAATTAGAAGAAATAATGCCAGAATCTATTTTTTGTTTAAATTACTTAACGGTAAAATAGATAGTTTTTATCTTTTAAATAGGATATTATTAAAAGTCCCAAATAGGGCTACACGTCAAAGGATCCTTTTTTATGAATGATCTCACCGTACCAATTATGGATTTAGAGGAGTAGCAGATGAACTAATAAAATTGTATAATACGCACTATAGTTCGTATATTATTAAAAAATTATTAAAAATAAGGTTATAAGAGGAACAGGGGGATAAGTTAAATAATATATGTAGCTACTTTATTTTCTTGCTTTTTTGTTTGATTTATGTATGTTGATTTATAAGCTTATTGCATATTATTTGTGTTTTTTTTTAACATTTACATGTAATTACCTGTTAAGGTATTTGTAATTGAATATATAAATATAAATATAAAATATTATTGTTTGAATTATTGAAATATTGATATTTGTTTTAGGCACGCTGTTAGCAAAGAAATTAATAAACTCCTAAGGCGTCTTATCATGTAGTATGTTCAATAAATCATTATTAGATATAATGCTAATATTAAAAGGTTTTAACGTTTTTTAAAATGTCTTGGGATTAGTTTTTTTGTGTTCTTTCGAACTGGTGACGTTATATAATTTTGGAGTTGTTTATATTCTTGAAGTGCGCCATCAGTTTTAATTTTCTTATAATTAGATAAAGCTTTTTGACTTAATTTCATCATAAACCTAATATTAGATATATTACAGGGCGCCGGTGCCTTTGTAAATCTAGATTTTTTAATTGGAGCATTGTTCAATAACAAACACCTTTAGTATATTTAAATTTAAAAAATTAACTATTTTATCAATGTTTGTTAAATTGTAAATTGAATCCTACTGTCAAATATTATTACTATTTTTTCTTTGCTTAAGGGCTTGTTTATTACAGGATTAACTTTGCTTTAGACGGGATCTGGAGAATCCTAACTTATATTCATTTGGTTAAAATATTTAAAAATGACCTTGCTATACATTTTTCTTACAAAACTTTCTAACTACGAGACTGCTGACTGAGACACACACTATATTTACAATTGCCTTTGATTTTTAATGGAATTTGCCAATATTTTTCATTGAACCACTATCAATGTTATCTCCACTTTAATTACTTTTTATTGTTTACAATATGCTGTGCATAGAGAAGATTTCACGGCAAATGAATTGGTCAACCGGTTTACTAAAGCGCACGCTAGTGATGTGGCGCCGCGAAGAAGTTCCTCAATCTCCGGTCTTGCGCCCAGACGTCTTTTGGACTACTACTTAAGCAGTTCCGCGACGCATCTAGGGTTCTTTCCAGTTCCTGCGTTTGTCAAAGATGAACTGTGCTGTCCGCTGTGACGGAGAGAGATTAATCGTGTAGTGAAATAAATCTAGTATCATTTGTCTCCGCCAGCACATTTTTATCTAAATTAATACTAAAAACTAAAATTCATTAGTGTTTCTTCATTTTCAATTAAAATATTTTTAGGATGGTTCTTAGTGGTTCGATGCCTCTTATAACTTCGGCTTCTTAAATATGAACTTAAAAAGCAGATAATTTCGCCGCCCTTACCTCCGTGAACCAAGCAAGAACTAAATTTGAAGCAAGATTTGACCGACAGACTAATGTACGACTACACGCATCTTAAAATATGAGGAAATACATTCATAATTACTGTAAATGTTGGAAATACAGTTGCCAGCCTTTACAGTAATTATAAATATAGTTATAAGAACTCCTTCAAATATATAAAAATAATTCAATTATTTTTTCCAAAATTTTTTAGACAAGTGGCATTTGCATGTTTATTTCAATAATTTTTACATTTTCGTTTAAATATTGTTTTTAAGGCTTTTTTCCGTATATAAATTAAAATCTATTGTATTATCGTAAGGATTACCAAACTATTTAATGATCCTAACACAATTATTGAATTTCATTTCAATGCCCTACACCAAAACATCTAATATAAATCTCATTAGAGCTTTATAATGTCTTACTGTGTCGAACTGGTTACACCATATTATTTAAAATTTTGATAAATTAGTTTCTAAATTATCTAAAGTCTATATAATATCCCACTGGCAATAAAGAGTTCAGTCATGTGTCGGCCCAAGATGCATATTATACTTATATTACTAAATTTTACTGGAGTTATTTCTAAACTTACATTCAATGATATAGTCCAAGAAGATTTAAAAACAGAAGCATTTTTTGAACAACTAAGTGCAGTAGAAAAACTAAACTATTATACCAAATTCAATATTATATATCAAGATGAATGTGATGGAGATGTTTTAAGTCGTTTAATCAAGTGTATGAGTCATATTGGCAGTATCCAGATTTTCAATATCAATCAAATTCATCAATTTATTGAAGATTCAAGAACTGTCAGCTTTCTGATAGTACCCGACGATCTGGACCACTTTCTTAGTAGATTTACTGCTTCTGAATACTTCACTAATTTGGCAAAATATAAATTTATTACTTTTAAGGCTGTACCTAACTTACAATTTATTAATAATCTGTGTCGGAAAATTTGGAACCATAGAATTTTAGATAATGTTATATCTTATCAAAACGAGACTCTACATCAAGCAGTATATAATCCATTTAATAATACAATGATAATAATAAAAGGTAAAGATAATTTACATATAAACTGTTTTCCAAATAAACTTGCAAATATTTATAAATATCCTATAAAACTACTTTGGTATGATGAACTCTTTCCTTTAGCGCATATTTATAATTTTGATAGAACATTTAAAGCAGTAATTGAAAATTTTTTAAATGGTAATGTAAGTACAATTAAATATATAGAGAAAAAAAACATTAATAATTGTCCCAATAATGATGCGGCAGAAGATGTTTACAAAACGATGATTGAAAAGGATATAGAATTATGGCCTCAAACCATATCATCTAGCTATTCTAATGAAATCAGCAGCAAATATTCAAAACATTTAATGTGTTCTCGTCCTTTTATGTGGAATCATATAAGTGTATTTGTACCTAGGCCTAGAAGACTTCCAATTAAGTTGGAAGCTATACTTTTATCTAAAATATATTTAATATACTGTTTTTACGCAATATTAATGTCCTTATTAGATAAGTATGTTGGTTTTAATACATCTCTAAATACCTTAGATACTTTTAGCTACATCGCATCCTTAAGAGTGCCAGTTTTCAAGTTTCTACACAAAAAAAGCATTTTCAAAGGAATTTGGTTAATGAGTCTAGTTTTTTTGACAATATACCAAGATATTAGTTTATTGAAAACTATTTTATATCCTTATAATGAACCTAAAATTGTATCATGGAAAAATATTACAAATCTGAATTTTACAGTGTATACCTATAACTTTGCTACAAACTACCTTAATCACACAAACATTAATTTAGTTAGATCTGATGCTCAGCAATGGTATGATATTCTAATAAAAAATAAAGAAAATTCCGCATTCATAGGATCACAAAAGATGTTACGGAATATCGAAAAATATCACCAAAATCAAAATATACCCTTACGATACGAGATTATGAAAGAAATCTTGGTACCAAAATATGGATGCTACATTCATAAAAGGAAATCTCCATTTTCTAAACTCTTTGAGTTTGCCCCATTGTTGATAAGTGAACTTGGCATTAAAAGTATTCCACCACTGCGTTACAAGCCATTGGTTACAAATGAGTCCCTTGATTTTTCTACTTTAGTATCAGTCTTTTATGGACTGGCTCTTGGATACTTGGTATCCTTAATCATATTTGTTGGCGAGGTTTGTTGGAAATATTATAAAATTTAGACAGATTTAATAAAATGATTTATTAATATTTAGAGTTCTATTTATGCTTAGTTGCTTAGTTTTATAGAATATAAAAGGCTTAGATAGTAGCATAGTCTAAAATAACTAGTTATGTAAATATGTAAATTAAGTATCTATAAATATAATCCTTAATAAATAGTTAATGTTTTTTGGAATAAAAGCCTCTCTATATATTCTTTAGGATTATTATTTAAATTTAGTTGGTCGGTGCATATTATCAGAGTTAATTGGTAGTTCATTTAATACTTTTTGCGTAATTAAAGCCTATTTTTAAATTTAAAAGTTTAGATAATAAGATAGTTTAAAGTAACTTATTGTTATTCCAATAAAAAAGCTTTTATTTATTTAAGGATGTATACTGAGTGTCTATAAATATAAGCCTTAATAAATAGTTAATGTTCTTTAGAATAATGACCCTCCCTATATATTCTTCTGCAGCATCGTCAACCGTAGATAAACGGCGATTAATATAATTTCGGATTAAACCATTATCAGCTATAGTATAACTATAGCTGCAGAAAGTGGTAAACATTTTACCAATTATAGCGAAGACTTCTCAACAGGTCATAGCATGATATTAAAATTAACAAGATTTTCAAATAATTCGTAAAAGAGCGGCAAATGATTTAATATCACCATTGATTTTAATTAATTTTATTTTTTAAAATTAATTAAAATTTTTAGAAATTTAATATTATGATGGTTAAGAATCTAGGACAAAAAACCCCCGGAAAAAACCCCTAGGAAAAAAAACCCCGGAAAAAAAACCCCTAGGAAAAAAAAACCCCGGAAAATGGGGTTGTGATGAATCAGGTAGAACAAAGAACTTTCCGAAATAAATGGAAACATGAAAGAAAAAATCACAGCATAAATAATAATTTTATATTTACATACCAATACAGACTCATGTTATCATTGGTTTAAACCTTATGTTATGAGAAATGGCATTTAAAAAATTATCTATATCTGTTTCCCCGTCATTATACTGCTGACATAATAATTTTAACCTATCCTGCAGTATTTGGTAGGATGCTCGTTTCTTTTTTACCTCGGGTTTGAGTCCACCTTTCACCAGTTTCGCTGAGTCGACCGCTAGCTCCATTCTCATTTTTTTTTATCAATAACCAAATAGAGGGATGTTTTTGACCAACAAGATTAGAGAATTAATTATTCCAGCCCTCTGTTTGATTATTTGTTCGATCTTCATCTGCCAATGTGAATATAATATAATAGGAAAAAAATAATAGGAAATAAAGGTGCAATATTTCTGATTTGCACAGAATTTGGATAATTTCCAATATTTCGAAATGTTCCAGAGACACAGGTAGCATCGAAATATCTAAGTATATTTGGAAACTCCTGCGCATCTGGACTTGATTTTAATAATTCCATTCCCGCCTTTACGTCTTCTTCGGAAAAGCCAGCGCATCCAATTTCCCGCAAAAAACTGCTAAGGCTCTTGTTGTCCATGTATGTTTTCTGCAGACCTAATTCTTGCAATTTTCGGAATATGCTCTGGCATAGATGGTAAAAACAGCCCCTTATACGAATGTGATCGCCAAAGATTCTAGTCGCTGCTTGCATAGCTGCTTTCTCAAAGTCCATATATAAGACTGCTGGATCAAGAAACAAATTGCGGAAAGCACATTCATCAATTAATGATAGCAGCAGGATTTCATATGTCTGCTTGGTCTTCTTCTTCAATAAACAGTAAACCGCTGTAACGATAATGTTTCCTGGCGCCACTGAAACCCTTATTACATAGAGCTGTTTAAATAAAAGTGGCACCAGTGAAAAATTTCCATCCAGATACCATGTTTTGGCTGCTACTAAATTCTTAAGACTGTCCTCATCGCAGAATATTATCACTCTTTCCTCGGCAGAGGTACCATTGTCACACAAAAGAAACCTTTTGTTTTCTGGATCTCCTGTAGTTCTCCAATTATCTAAAACATTGAAAACAATCAATTTAAAAACTCTAATATTTACTCATACGATTTAAACAAAATTTTTTTAGAAATGTTTTTGAATAAATTCTTAGCATATAACCAGAAAGATTTTTCTTCAAATGGCATAACAACTCATACAAAGTACCTAAGTTAGAAATAAATAATATTTACCTTCTATGATGAGATTTGTTAAAGTAGACGGTCCTCTTGATTGAAAAAAAAATAACCAATCATTATTTTGAAATTTACAGTAACAAGTTGGATTGTCGGACACACCTCATGAACCTAGAGTTTGGTGGAGTGTCTCATACCCCGTTGAGTTATGAGTTGTAGTGAATTACAAGGTTGAGTGGAATTATTCTGGTGAGCTGATCCTTCTCTTTAATACTCACTTGGGTATTATTAGAGATTGCATTAATTACCTACTCGATCATTACTCTACTAATTCAGCTTATTACATAATTTATCAATGAATATTATATAGCATAACTCAATATAAATATTTTCGTTTTATTCTTCTACTCGCGTCTATACCCGGTATATTTCAAGCAACCGAATATGGATAGACACCACTGGGACTTATATATATCATTCCTTCCCCTTTGCTATGCTTACTACTACCGGCTGCTTTTTAAGCCTCCCAACTGACGGATCTGCTGCTGGCTTTTCTAGCCTAGTCTTATTGGTGTTAACAATGAAGCTACCTCAAGCAGGTATTAATATTGTTGGGTGGCACATGAAATTTATAGATTTTTATGAATGCTAAATGAGTGTCACTGATTATTAACTAAATTTAATTAAACTTTTTTAAATCTCTTCTTAAATTGGAAAATAATTATAAAGCATAAAGCTCCAGTCTTCTTTTGGTTTTGAGCCTTTAGAGCCTTAATTTGTTCTAGAGAACTGATAAAATTTAATGTAAATTTAAACTTTTTTCCTCATTAAGAGTTGGCTGTAATTCAAGTTTTTCGTTTGCCGCCCAGATAAGTCTACTTTAGGTTGATTTTTTTGTAGAGACAAACATAAACAACCTTGCCTACGCCATGATTTGAACCTGAGACCACATGATCGCGTCGTATACATTTGCCCACGGTGCCACTGTGAAAATCTGAGCTTCATTATTATTCGAACATTAGGTGAATTTGATAATGATAATTTGGTAGATAGAAGGCAGTATGTTGATTTGAGCGGTATTAGCAGCGAATTATTAACAAACAACTATGGTGTACCACAGGGGTCGGTACTCGGGCTGCTATTGTATGTATTATATGTTTTAAACCTAAAATCTGCAAAACTACATGCACGATATTTTACATTTGCTGATGATGCGGCTCAATTATACATAGGGGAGAATGAGCAAGAACTTGTAGAAATAATTAATAATGATTTAAGTTTGTATTATAAATGGTTAATTTCTAAAAGGTTAAAAATAAACATCGATAAGACACAATTTATGTTGTTCAAGCAAAAAAATAAATATATAGGTAATATAAACATTAAAATAAATAATTTTAATTTAGAAAAGACATCCTGTGTAAAATATCTCGGTTTACAAATAGATGAATCTCTTAACTGGCAAATGCATATAAATAAAATTACACAAAAAATTCTCTCACTCATATCATGCATATATAAAAGTAGGAGCTATTTAACATATAAAACCAAAATAAATTTATATAATGCCTTTTTCTTATCACATATAAGATATTTTTTACCTATATGGTACATGTTGTAAAACAAAATTTAGTGATGTTCTAATAACACAAAATAAGGTACTTAAAATAATGTTTAATTATGAGATAACTACACATACAAAAACCCTGTATAGTGCACTAGGCATTTTTAATTTGGAAAAACTGTTGATTCGTGAACAATGTAAATAAATGTATAAAATCTTAAATAAACAATTAAAATGTAATTCCAGTATAACATTCTCCAACGAAATTCACAGCTACAACACCAGATCTCAATCCAACTTATATGTAGTATATAGTAGAACTAATATAGGAATGAACAGCTTGACCGCGCATCTAAGACATATAATGAATTGCCTAATAATTTAAAAAAAAATAAATTATTTGTAAATAAATTAAAATATTTCCTTTCTACATAGTATATTATAGTTTTATATAGTTTATTAGAAATAGGATTAATATCATATAATAATGATAATAGTGATAGTGGTAGTAATGGTAATATAATGTATATTATTTATCTTGGGAATAACACTAATTTTTGTTGAATATTCTACAGTTCTCGAGGCCAGAGCTACATGCACTGTTTAGAGTTGTTAAGTTTGTAAAATTGAATTGTAAACTTTATTTTCAGAAATATATGCTTGTTTTCAAAAAAAAAACTATTATAATGACATTCAATATGTATCATTAATCAAAAAATTTTCATAAGCACTGGACCCATAACTAGATATAAGAAAAACAAGCAACACATCTTTGGGGTACTGTGTTTTAAATGCAAATAAATGTTATTTAAATGTTAATTTTCTGTACTTCACAGACCGCAACCAATTGATTGTGGTATCAATGAACAGAATAAAATATTCTCTTTAAATGTTTAAGTCCTCTTCGTACCTTCCCTCACTTCTTTACAAAAAACCATCTACTTTGGTTCGTTCCCTGAAAAAAATGTCTTGCTTTATTTGCAATATTTAAAATTATTCCGCTTTAAAACATTTTGAACTGTATGAAGCTGAAGTTCAAGTTTTTGTACTACTATTTAGTTACTACTATTTAGTTACTGTACACAAATTTGTGTACTACTATAGCAAAAGGTTACTTCGGTTAAACTACAAACAGCAATTTTTAGAATTTCTTTTTCTTCCTCTGACATGTTGTTTTACGTTTATACGGGCACATTTACGACGATCTTGCAAACATATATATTTTTCAGTTTTCAACAACAAATTTAACCCTGCCAAATGTGTCTAGTAGGAAACGGACATGTTTATGGACGTGAATACGTGTAAAGGAGCGTACAGACTTGCACATGCGTGCGGTGAGAAGCTTCGCATATGCGTGCGTACTCAAACCATTCACGCTTAGAGCAATCGTTGAAATTAAAAATCTCCGCATATGTATGCGTGCTCAAGTTGCTCCATCCATTCGTGAAAAAATTTCCGAAAAGTTGATTAGGGTTAGTGCCGCTTTTGTGGTTATTAGGAGGCTATTAAAATAGAAAAAACAAAAAAAAGAGTTTATGGTGGATGACGTATTTATTTAAAAGAAAAAACTCTTCAAATGAGGTCCGATTTACTATCAGATTTGGCTTTAGTACCTAATACTGGACAATTTAAAAACTTTACACGTATATCAGTTAAAAATCTTGAACACCTTTTAAGTAATATAGGCCCTAAAATAATGAGAGAAGATACAGTTTTAAGAAAGGCCATATCTGCTAAAGAGCGCCTACTTATAACATTAAGATTTCTGGCAACAGGGGATTCCTATACAAGTCTCCAGTATCTTCTTAAAGTTTCGAAGTCTGAGGTGTGCTTAGCCTTAATCGAATACTTGCGAGAGTGTTTAAATGTAAAGTATTGAAACCAAACCAAATCTTTATTCTTATTGAATAGTTACACAAGTAACTATTACATAAATGGAAAACGAAAAAACTTATTGGAAAGTATTTGTTGGTTATTCTGGTGTATAATTTATTGGGTTGAAAGTGATAACAAAGTTCTGTAGAGATATGTTGCATCCAGATGTATCCATATGAATTGAAGGCTGACTACTCTCAGTTACTGCATTTTTGGAGGGTCCGAATAAGACGTATATTGCTTATGGCAGGGCTAGGAAGAGAGGAACTAACATTCTACTAACAAGAGGGACTAATAGTCTTGTTGCTGAAAAGAGTTTCCAGAAGACATTCTGTCATAGTTTCCTATTTCTGCTTCAAAAAGTATATTGTTAATAGCGTATTCGACCATTATTTCTGCTCTTTTAGAATAGGTTCTCAATTTTGATGCGATGTGCATCTATGGGCAAGATGTCAAACCGATCTTGTGTTTTCTCTTGTCTAGAGTGGCGAGCTTGTGTCTCCTTCATAATTTTATATGCTTTCGTTATTTTGGGATTCTCGTTCAACTCGCGTTTTTTTATAAAAATATATCTTTTTTCAAATTTCTCGCCATATTAGTAGACACTTGACAGCTATTAAAATGTTTTATAGGTTCTCAGATATGCACAACTGATTACCGTCAATCCGTTTTCTAATTTTGTGTCAAACTTTTTTTTGACCAACCTGTATATTTGCTTTAAAATTACATAATATGGATACGACCTTAAAGTTCAGCTCTCGTTGTTAATTTATCTTTGAAAATCATCTATTATTTTTATATTGATTAATATGTACTCGAAAAAAATAAAACATACCTTTTCCGGTACCAACAGACTTTTTGCATGTGCCCTGAAAGGACCAAGTAAGCCGCTGATTTTCTTTTTCACCACTCCCATTTCCATATTCAGTTCTTTTGAAATTGACTCCCATGCCATCATCTTTCTTCGTTTTTGAAAAATAAAACTTATTTTTGGATCCCATAATATAGGTTTTTTTTAGAGATTTATTAATTCTAAACACTGTTCGTTTGACCACTTCATTTTTGAGTGACTAGCCACTAGTCACAAATATGAATAAAATTGAATAATGGGCACTAGTCTCGCGAATAGAGCAAAAACCTGTCTAAATTGAGCGCGCACGCACACGTATGTTTCTTTGATGCGCGTCAAAAAACCTACACCACTCTGGCTCACGTCCTCAAGTCATTCGCGAGGGGCAACGCATGCGGCGAGAGACTACAAAACCGTCGTCCACATCTGCACATGTATGTCTATGCGTAGCTGCTCACCGCAAATATATACGCACCTTAAGACTAGTAAAGCAATGTACTCACCCATAGCATAGATTAATACTACTTAGATAGTACACCTTCATAAATGCCAATAAAATACTGAACCGTTGACTGTATGTTGCGCCCCCTGAATGTCAAGGAATGGTACTAACCGAAGCGAAAATAGATTTGTGACATCATAATAGCAGGAAATTTGGAATTTGATTGTGGCTCCAAACTTAAATTTCATTCTACTATACCATGTGCTTAAAACTAGTGGGAAATGTGTGGTTCTTTCAAGAATTACAGTTGGCAGATTGAAAAAGCGTAAAATTGAGGGATTTCGTATTAGTACTTTATTTATGTAACTTCCTAAAAAAAAAACCTTCTTAAAAAAAAGTCTTCCATTTATTAGTTTTTCTATTTGCGTACTATAATTTAAGAAGGTCTGGGTTTTAGAAATTACACAAAAAATATTCACAAAATGATTACTAAAAAATGTACGTACAATTTAAGTTATACACGCTTGTTCAAATATTAAATAAAATATCAAAAGTCGTCCAAGTCTTACAATTTATCAACTTATAGCTTAATTTAATGAGGAACTTGTTATATAAAGAGCAAAGTTTGCAAAGAAGTTATACAGGGTGTTTCAGAAGGTTAAAGTAAATATATAAATCAATTGACCAATAATGTTTCTTAGTAAATATTATAAATAAATGCCAGTAGTGAATTTCTGTAGTCTACTTTATCTATTTTATCATATTTTAACTGAAATACTTCCTTTACGTAACTGCCTTTGATCTATGTTATCTACGTTTTTATCCTTGTGATTTGGTCTTTTTTAATTTGATCAGAGAGAACCAAGACTTCGAGCCCTGGAGATAGAACGATAGTTTTCTTTAACAATTGACCACTACATCCATAAATACCACTTCTAATATTATAACTGAAATAACGATCAAAAATTTAACAACTAAAAAAACAATAATCAAGATATTGCCCTTGGATGCTTGATATTATTGCAAATGCGGATTTAAATTCATTGTATTGAACAAACTGTCTATGACGATTTTTTAAGTAGTATATCATAGTCAATCTTATTGCAGGCCTTAAAAGAATCGGTAGATACTATATCTAGCTGATCCTTTCTATTCAAAATATTAACAAGAAAACTTTTGTGCAAAACAAATTAGGTTAGTTGCTGTCAAAGAAAGCCGTGCTAATTTGATTTAAACAGAGGTTCAATCCTTGTAAACAGAAGCCGAAATCTTAATATCGAATCCGAATCTCAAAAATGTTTGAAAGCCCACTTAGTACCTACAAATCTCTACAAGTAACAGAAGTTTTATTAATTGGGTAATATATTCGATGCTTTGTCATACTTTATTTCTCAAGGTTTTTTTACTTTTTAATTAAAAAATAAATATCTCCTCATCTCACCACATCGAAAATCTTATAGCTGATAATAATTATTACATGATATTTTCGTGAACATAGGTTTATCGTAGCGAAAAGGCTTAATCATTTCAAACTTGTCCACCAAGCAATATTACTCGAACGAACGAAGAATTTCAGAATGTCTTAAAACTTACTCGACAAACCCAGCAATTTTCGTATTATTTTTCAACTGCAGTAATTTAAGTCCCAATAATATGAAAACCTCTTAAACTTTTACAACTTTCCGCAAAAAGTTCGAACCGTTCGCTCTACTCTTTCGGATACTGCGGGCAAGGAATTATTTGATGAAAATTCTATTTAACTTAAATTGCTCGGATAGGAGCTTAGGTTAGCAATTTAGTAAAATCAAAGTTAAAGAAAAACCTGATTAAAAATTTGTTTCATTATTTTGTACTACTACAGCAATAAATTTTAAATTGTTGCTTTCATATAATTTAAGCCGTAAACCGAAACGACATATAAAGTGCTTAAGGCAAAGGCTTTTTATGTCTGGAAAGACATAAAAATCGACCTCTTTTAACTCAAACCAGAATAATATATCTTAGCGCTCCAAACTCGCATGCATCCCCTTAAATTTCTATTTGAACATTAAACTCGAAGAAATAGTCGTCAAGAAAACACGAACTCAATTTATCACAAGCCGTTTGACTTTGGCATTATGCGACCCTTATGGACGCTACACTCTCAAAAACCATTTTAGATTCACGTCTTGCAGATGACCTTTGACCCTCTAACTGATAGTTTCTTTCGGGGACATCGGTCGCTTACGAAGAGTTTTAGCATTATGATTTTAGATTATAGGACTGAACATTCGCGGTAAGTTTTATGAACCAATAAAACTTTTAAAAATCATATATTTAAAAATCAGTTCTTAGATATTCCACATCAACTCGTCTACGTAATATGTTACATAATTACGTACTTATCACAGTTTGACTTTCTAAGTTAACGTGTAAGAAATCCCACAAAGTAAATTTAATTAATAAGAAAAGCATTATCTTAGCTTTTTTGTAGTTTACAACAGCAGCAGAGATGTCACGGGTACAAATCTCCTAAACAAAAAATCTTCCCTTTGATTTCTTGAGAATAGAAAAAGTTATATTAATTACTTATAAACATTTCCTGTTTTGACTAAATTTAAAATTATCTGGCCATTGACCTTAACTTTAAATAATTGAACATTAACCGTAGGACGTGCAAGTGTGTGTTTTGTGGTACGTTTGTTTCCTGCCTTGGCTTTAAGTTCAAGTTACTGTTTACTTGCAGTTCCTGATTTTAACATTAATATTTATTTCAATTTAATAATATTTCCTTATCATCTAAAATAAACCGCAGTTTCAAATGTTGTCAAAGGAGGGATTTTCCAAATTATTGCCTCATCTCTTGTATTTCAATATTTCACCCAAGTTGTCTGGAAAGAAATTCTGACGCCATAAAACTGGGAGGCTACAGGATTTTATGCTTACAAAGATGTCAAGATGATTTTAATGAATGAGATCAGGAAGGAAAAATTAATGAGCAAAAGATTTATGATTTGTTGACAGAATTGAAAGAGAAGGATTGACATATAGAGAGAATGAGAAGAAACAGCATGGTTTTTAAAGATGAAGTGTCGGAGGCCGAAAAAAAGTTCTCCTCATCCCTGGAAAATCTGCATAAACGGAATGAAGAACTTAAAGTTGAATTGGAAAACTTAAAAATTAAAGAAGGTGAATTGTTGGCATTACTGAAAGTGAGTGAAAGGGCAAGTCTTAAGTTCAATTCACAAACTAGCGAGTTAAATATCCTAAATAAAAATTTAATTGTAACAATAAAAACATTAGAAAATGAGTCTTCAACATATAAGACTTGAAATAAACTTGCTACAAAAAGACGTAAACGACTTAACTAACTTAAATAAGATGTTAGACTCCGTAAAGGTGTTAAAAGTTGAAAAAGATACCTGTTATTCTGACATATGTGCATTGAAGGAACAGTTACAGATATCTAAATCTGTTGTTATTGATTCTCCAACATAGCTACCATCTAGGCCAAATACACCTGACGATAGTCGACCTCGGCTTCTCTTTGTTGGTGGTGTGATGTGAACACTTTAGTGATGACAAGCCCTTATACTTATTTAAACCATAATGTTATCTATAATAGTAATAAGGCCCTTTATCGTACTTTTTATGCAAATGATATTAATCTGTAGGGGATTTTAGAGTCTAATCACGCCACTAACTTTGGTTCAGACTTGGCGTCATTATTACATGCACATATTTTAAAATTAATATTTCATCGAATAAATTGTCTTTGAATCATCAAATTAATGAGTCTGAACTGATTACTGATCGTGAATTGAATTCTTCTTTTTTATAGACATATCCGCGAAGGTTGAATCTCATTCATGTTAATATTCTACTAGTAAAATTGAAATTAGCTCTTCGAAAATCTTAATTATCTTTATTCTTAATATTCAATCCCTAAGAAACAAGATGGATGAGCTTCATCTTTTGCTGGACACATGTAATTTTCCTAATATTGTACTTCTGACTGAGCACTGGTAGAGGCCTTGTGAATGTTTTTTAATATCTGATTATGTTCCTGTATCAAATTTTTGTCGTCGTCAACAATCTATACATGGAGGAACCATGATCTTGGCTAGGCAAACAATTGAAGCGATTTTTTGTAATATTGAAAAGTATGATAATCTTCTGTTAGAGAATGTTTTTGAATTCTCTCTTTCTTTTTGTAAGCGTTTTAATTTATATATTCTTTGTGTTTATAGGCCACCTACAGGAGATATTGCTATGTTTCTGAACAAACTTGATTCTCATTTATCCCAGTTGTCCCTACACTCTAAGGTTATATTGGCTGGTGACTTTAATATCACTGACTATAATAATACTTCTCTTTTAAGTATTTTAAATTCTTACGACTTGAAACTGCACGTTCTTTCTCCCACTAGAATAACTTCTTCATCTGCAACTACAATTGACTATTTCTGTGCAAGTCCTGTGTGATAAGATCAATCAGTGCTTTCCTAAAATGAGGCTTAAAACTAAGAAACGAAAACCATGGGTTACAAGAGACCTTAGAATTTCATCTAAAAACCTCCGTTTTTTGACTAAATTGTACAAATATACCACAAATGAAAATATCCTTGTATATCATCAGAAATACCGGAGTCTGTACAGAAAGACAATTAAAGCAGCAAAATCGAATTATTATAGGGATCGTTTAAATATGTCATCAAATAGGCAAAGAGAGTGTTGGTCGATTATTAATGATTTTAGACATTGCCATAAAAAAGTATCTGAACCGGAGTTAAGACCTGACATTTTAAACGACTATTATTGTGATAAACCTAACATCTTGCTCAAGGGCATTCGTAGTAACATTGATCCCTTACACTATCTTCAACAAGTGTCGGTTGAGCATTCATTTTTCTTTCATCCTGTCGATCTTACTGAAGTAAAAAATTAAATCAAACATCTAAAAAACCATAAATCATCTGGAGCTGATGGGATATCTTCGAGGTTGTTACTCTTTTTGCCTGATTCAGCCTTAAATGCTTTAGTTTCTGCCATAAACAATTCTTTACATTTTGGCATTTTTCCTTCATGTTTAAAAGAGGCAGTAGTTATCCCTCTTTATAAGGGTGGAGATTTGTTTTGCTGAGATGTTCTATTTTGTCTACCCTCTCTAAGATAGTTGAAAGACTTGCAAAAAGCAGAATTTTGTCCTTTTTACATCATAATGGCATTTTGTCTGCTAATCAGTTTGGATTTCAAGCCGGTAAAGGGACTCATCATGCTGTTTTTAGCTTTTTGGAGAGCGTCTATGTGTCCTTGAATTCTGGAGAGTCATCGGCGGCAGTGTTTTGTGATCTATCCAAAGCATTTGACTGTGTGGATCATGGAATACTGTTATCTAAGCTCGATGAACATGATTTTAGGGGTGTAGCATTGCGATGGCTTAAATCCTATCTATCAAATCGTACTCAGAAGGTTACAGTGTCAGGGCGTTTATCTGCTTCTAGATCCCTAAAATGCGGCGTTCCCCAGGGTTCAGTGTTGGGACCACTGTTATTTTTACTGTATGTGGATGACTTGAGTTCATTAAAACTGCAGGGCAAGGTGGTTCAGTTTGCTGATGATACCACCATACTATGGAGCCATAAAAATTCTGATTATATTAAGACTTGTATCCTTGAAGACCTTCAGATTTTATCAGGGTGGTGTGCTTCCAACACACTTGTGTTTAATGTAAGAAAGACGTCTATTATGGGGTTTAAGTGCGATGTTCAGGGTCTGATGTTTGACGAAAATTCCCTCTTGCAGAATAAAGAGTGCTGCAAGTTCCTAGGAATTACCATTGATGGTCGCCCTCGGTTTGAAGATCATATTTTACATTTAGCTGGGAAATTATCTTCTGGATGTTTTGCAGTAAGAATGGCAAAATAAGAGCTGGGAGGGGTGGTTGCACGTTCAATGTACTTTTCACTTATTGAATCTCATATTCAGTATGGCTTGCCTTTTTGGGGTTTAACCAATAAGGGGCTACTTAACATTGTCTTTGTTATTCAAAAAAAGCAGTTAGGTACCTGTGTTCTGCTAAGTTAAGAGATTCTTGCAAACCCCTCTTCATTTCTGAAAAAATCCTAACTCTTTTTTCACTCTTTATCTTAGAAACAGCTGCTCTTATTCACAAAATTCCCAAACTACCCTCTGACACTGGCCATTTGACTCGTCGTGTAAATGATGTTCCCCTACGTATTCCTACGTCTTCCCTTACCAAAAACTTATTGATTTACATAAGTAAAAAAATTTACAATCATGTTCCTCTATGTGTTAGACATATATCGGATGTTAAGAAATTTAAAAGAGAATTAAATACACTTTTATTGGCTAAGGCATATTATAACCTGGAAGACTTTTTTAATGATAGGTTTTAACCTTGGATATGTTGGAAAGTTCTTTTTCCTTTTTTCTTCTCTAGTTTTGTCAACAAGTTTACCTTTATTTAGTAATTGATTTTTTTATTTAGTTATCTTTAATTCAAGTATGTTCGAAAAGTTTTGTCTTTTTGTGTTTAATTTTTTTCATTTTTTTGTCAATTTTTGAAATTGTATTTTTGTTTTGTTTTTTTAGTTTGTAGGATGCTTGTACACAAGATTATTCTTACGTAATATAGCACATTTTCTTTCTTTCTTTCTTTCTTACTGAAAGTACAAACAAATTAAAGAGAAAGTGGTCCTCATAAATTAATAAATCAAACATTCTTTCACATAAAAATAAATCAAATAAAAATATGAGAAGAAACAAAGTTAAGCAGGGTATAGGTGAGTCAAGTATCAAAATATTGTAATATATTACAAAAACAGTAATACCATAGAAAAGAGTCTGGATTGAGTTGTGTTGGGTTGATGTCTCATAGGCAAACAGTTCTGAAGAAAGAAAAAAAAATACAAACAGGCAGATAAAATTTAAAATTAATATAAGGCACACTTAGAGAAGTTTAAATTTGGTATCAGTTATACACCAGGGTTTGATTCCATGTCAAAAAACTCTCTATTTATTATTATAATTTTTTTTGTTTGAATATTTTTCATTTAATTTGTTTACATTCTATTGTTGATAAGGATCGAATAGTATTCTAAAGAACATACTAAACTCAAGCATAGGTGACATCATTGACATTGAGAAGTTCTAAAAGTACCGTGGTACCTAATGGACTATTACTAATTTTTTTTTTGGTGAAAGTAGGAGGTTCATGGAGAACATATTAGATGGCGCGGTTAACATAGTGATTAGTACGTTGTGAAGGAAAGCAATGGAAACGTACTATATAAAAAAAATGTAAAGGACTTAAAATAACTAAGGGCGTTTAAATAACTCTTGAACAGCTATTTTATATAAGTTGTATACAATTGTTTTCCCTCTTTTTAAGGCAAGAGAAATACACAAAATCATAATTATTTATTCAGAGAATTAAGCTTTTAAACAGATCTTTTACCAAGTTTTCGTTTGTGATATGATGGTTACAATAAACAAGTTGAGTAAGCTATAAGACCTTTGAAATAGGGATTTTAAATGTTGCTTTAATTTCAGATTGGGCTTATTTATGGCATCTCGGATGCGAATTAAACAAACTAACAAAAGGTTGTTTAATGATTCAGGGTTTTATGTCTTACCTCCTTCCAAAAAGCAAAATAATCATTTTCAATACAGCAGCCAATTAAATATTCGGTATTAATTTATAAAGGAGCTAGAGTATTTGAATATAACAGTTTTTATCAGCACCTAGTGGATATGTCTTTATGTGGTTTAAAATTGTATGAATTTCTCCTGCTAAAGGAAAAATGAATGCTACTAAATTTATTTTATATAAGTAGGAATAAATATTCTTATATACATTTTTAAAGAAACTTAAGCGACAATTGTTAATATACTCAGCATTTACTAGATTACAGAGGATATTTTTATTACTTATTTGTATATTTAAATTTGTTTTTTATTCGTACTGAGAGAAGCTACTTTTTCCTAAAATCGAATAATTAAAACAACCATTTTCCATAGTAATTTATAATTTTCTCAGTCATTGTAAATTTCGATTTTCTATATTTCGTGCTTTTTTTGAAAAAAGAATGAATTTTAATAAGCCTCCCAAAGATATCGTCAACCTTCGATTTAGTCTCTGTAACATTCTTCAAAGCCTATTAATTGATTTTAAATTTTTACCCTAAAAACATTAATTTAATCTGCCCAGTTATTGTAAAACTAATATCTTGTAAGTTTAAGTCGTTTCCTATGTATATCGCAACTATATCTCCTCTTGACCGAGTGAGTTTATCTGTTTAACTTTTGGTATAAAACAAACCATAATTAGCAGAAGTTTAAGGCCATGTTCTTTCAATAAAAATATATCAAAATCCTATCCCTTAATTATATCTTTAATATCAATGAGCCAAGTAAAAAAATCTACCTTATACTTACCGTAATTATAACTCAATACAAAATAATCAAGCAAAAACCTACATATTTTTTCTATATTTGCTTGCTTTAGGGAGGGGTCAGCCATGAGGCTCTTTCGAGTTTTTTTTGGTTTTCTTAAGTATTTCGAATTATAATTCTTAAGAGTGCGACTGTCCCATCTAAAACGCAAGTATCATATGATATAAAACGACACTAACAGTTTACAACTCCACTTAACTATGCAGGGTGGCCCATCAAAAACAGTCCAGCAAAGTTTGAGTCCCTTTATTAAAAAAATTTAAAAAATGCTCGGATCCGTCGATTTTTGATTTTAGGGGAACAATTTTTTTTAATCATTAACTTCTTGGCGGGGGTTGTAACCACCATCAAAATTTCAAATAAGAGTGTGGGTCAAGTGATTTAAGCTTATGTTAAAAGTCTTTTTATTTTAGTTATAACTGCCAAGTTTGAAATTGCTAACTTGAGTATTCGCAGTATAACAGCTCGACAAAGATTTTGAAACAATACCAATGTTTAATAATTTTAGCACTAGTTTTTAGAGGTTATTGATTTACAAAACAAAAACGCTCACACTCGTCGATTTTTGATTTAAAAAAAAACGCTTTTTTGTTTAAATTTCTAACCCCTCAACTTCAATCTCTTAGCGGTTGAAGCAGGAGCGACATTTACTCTTATTTTTTAAATGGGAAGGAGTGTGTTACGATATTCAATTCAATATATACAATAAGGGCATTCAATTTTCTTTACAATATGGCTTTGTTTTTTAAATTTAAGCTGAGGGTTCTAGAGATATTTAATTTTATTTTATTGATTAGTACTTGCGCATTATCTCATTAAATGTTGAAAATGTCCGCCGTTTACCTCCATACAATAGTAAAATAACTAACTGTTTAGTAGTACAGTAAGTCTTCCCGGATATTGTGAAGAATATCGGGTGTTATTTGTTGGCATTCATGAATTATGCGGTTCCGTAAATCTTCTAACGATTCAGATTTGGTCGCATAAATTTTCGATTTCAGATGTCCCATAAAAAGAAATCAAGAGGAGATAAGTCGGGTGACCTCGCGGGCCATTCGACAGAACCCCTTTTCCCAATCCGTAACTGCCGTACTAGTAATGCATAATAGGGAGGAGCCCCGTCTTGCTGAAATATCGCATTTTCTTTATGGTAACGTTGGTCGTTTTTCATAATTTCAATCAATACTAGATTAACAACTTTCTCCAGAAAGTCTAAGTACGTATCTCCATTTAAATTTCCCAGTAAGAAAAATGGTTTAGTTATGTGATCACTAAAAATACCAACCCAAACCTTTAATTTTTGAGGGTGTTAGTATGATAGTTCCTAGGATTTGTGTCGGACCAGTACCGACAATTATAACGATTGATAGTGCCATTGAGAAAAAATGAACATTCGTCTGAGAAGCAAACATTTAACCGATATTTGGGATTATTTGAATTTAGTTCGGATATTATTTTATTAAACTGTAAACGGTGGTCATTCTCATGTTCATTTAATTCTTAAAGAAGTTGAATTTTATATAAGTGCCATTTATTACGTTTTAAAATGCTCTGTGCAGTGGTCCGCGAGACTCAACGAAGTTCCCGGTAGTCTTGCACATTGATTGTTTAAAAAGTATAATTTCCACTCTTTCCGTAATGGAAAACTATTTTTATGAAATCGAAAGGAAAGCACAGAAGTAACTAATTAACATCAACTTGTTTACTGAAGTCACTTGTTCACTGATTTTTGATAATTTAAAAACAATTTTTTACTCACACACCTAAAATAACTAGTAAAATGCTTAGAATTCCATTGTTTGGCGATGCGTAGCTCAAATTTATAAAAGAAAGCGCTATTGTAAAAATTGAATGCCTTTTCAAAAGATGTATCATAACCCACCCCTTGCCATTTAAAAAATAAAAGTGAATGTCGCCCCCGCTGAGAGGTTAAAGTTGTGGGGTTAAAAATTTAAACAAAAAATCGTTATTCTAAAGTCAAAAATCGACGGGTGCGAGCGCTTTTGTTTTTTAAATCAAGAACCTCTAAGAACCAGCGCTAAATTTATTAAACAATAGTATTGTTTCAAAATCTTTGACGAGCTGTCATACTGCAAAAACTCAAGTTAGCAATTTTAAACTTGGCAGTTGTAACTAGAATAAAAAGACCTTTGAAATAAGCTCTTCACTTCTATTTAAGATTTTGAGGGTTGTTGCAACCTTCGCCAAAGAGTTGATGTTAAGGGGTTGAAAAAAATAAAAACAATGGCCCCCTAAAATTAAAAATCGACGGTTTCGAGTATTTTTTAAATTAAAAAAAAAAGGCCCCAAACCTTGCTGGACTGTTTTCGATGGGCCACCTTGTATATAATTTAGAAAATCATGAAGCCTCCTAATTCTTGGTAAAATGAAACAGAAGAAAATCTATGGGCATCTACTTTTGCTTTCGTCATAATATTACCATATTGAAGAAAACTATATTGACCGAAAATTACCTGTTACCCTCTGATCTGATGGGTGCTGTTACCAGATCAGAAACTGTACACTCTCTAACACGCTTCTAAATCTTTCTATAAAAAGCGGTCAACTTATTCAAAAATATTTTAGGAAACGTAATAGAGATGAAATTTAATTTTTCCTCCATACAATTGTGATGTACTGAAGAAGCGCGGATAAAACCGGCTTTCTTTATAGCGCAGACATTTTAGAAGCGATAGATTCCGCGAATTTGCGTGTAGTAGTATTTGACCTGCAAAGATAAAAAAACAATCCGACCGTCACAGATTTTAGGGCATTAATGTACCATCCAGAAAACAAACAAATTGTGTTCAAAACTAATTTCAGAGATTAGAGCCATTACCTGTCCGGGCTGTCAATACCAAAGGTCTAGAACTGTTGTCGTTCCTAACTTAGACAAACAAAGACTAAGTATAAAGAATATTAAATAAACTAACTTTCAAGATCTTAAGGTACTTTTACCTACTTACTGTTGTATGTTTTATAACAATTTACCCGAAGATAACAAGATTTAGATACATGTCTTAAGAGGTATTTAGTTTAGTTACTTTGTTTTTAGAAAGTTATATTTATTAAACTATATTTTTCTTTAAAGTCTTAGTTACATTTTTTTGCTATTTTAATTAACGTTAATAGATTTGTAACTTCTAATAAACTTGTTTTGTCCCATATTTAATTTCTTTCTTACTCTCTGATTAAATTAATACTTAAAACTCGTACTTAAAATTTATGACACAAAATTATTGACAATACCTCGTATCTACATAAAAAGTCGCAAAACACTGCAAAATTTCACCATTTTCACCTTTTTATATACTAAAAAATTGAATTATTCTTTCTTAGGTCAAGAAAAAAGTCATGTGTTCATTAATTTTGATTAAAATCGTATTTGTCGCCTCTATAAAATTCACTTAATTCAGATATAAGATAATACAAATTACATTAGGACAACGATATAAAAGGTTAATTTATAGGTGTCAACATTATTATAGTCAAAATTAGTGAACGAAACGCGAACCCTGTATTTTTTGGTCAAAAATAACCTCACTTTTTCCTATAAACATATATCGGCAAACGCCCCCCAAGGGAGCTACGTCCCTTTTAAAGGGGGCACCTGAAGATGGTTTTTTCCACTTATTTTCGAAACGGGTAAATATAAAAATTTTAAATTTTGGTATTCTCCCAATTTTGATATGCTGAATTTAGTTGTAATTTCATAATTTTCATTATTTAGTCAGGTGCGTATCATTTAGGGGGTGAGCCTAAGAAAATACTTAAAAAAAAATTGTTTGCAAAGTTTTTGTTTTTTTTCTTTAAATTTTAAAAATGTATAGTTTTTTACGGAAAAAAGTATTTCTTGGTCAATAACGCTAGGAATTACCATTTGCGAGAAAAACGCATTTAAAAATAACGCTGCATAGTATTATTAATAACAATTTTTATTAAAACTCAATAGCACGCTTCAAAAGTAAATTGACAAATAAAATTGCAAACAGATAAAAATACTAATTTATTTGAGGCAAATGTTCAAACAAGTTTCCGTTTTCTTGAATGCATAACCTGGATCTTTTTTGAATGTTTTGGGTCGATCTAAGAATTTCAAATCGGTTTTCTCTTATTTGGCCTGTAGCTGCGAGAATTCGCCTCTGAAGCTCTTCTGGAGTATCAATTTCGGTGGCATAAATAATATTGCACATATTACCCCAAAGATAATAATCCAGAGTATTAAGGTCGGGCGATCGTGTAGGCCAGTTTATTGGACCACCTCGGCCTATCCATCTGCCTGTAAAATTATTGTCCAGCCAGTTCCTCACCTGTCGGCTGTAGTAAGCTGGTGCCCCATCGTGCTGAAAAATCATTTCCAGCCGAGTTTCTATGGGAACATCGTCCAGTAAATCTCTGAGATTGTTTTGAAGAAAATTTAAATAATGATGACCAGTTAACCTGTGTGGCAAAATAATTATGCCTATCAATTTATCTCCTATCAAACCCGCCCATACGTTAAAGGAAAATCTATGCTGAAAGTTAGTTCGTCGAACTACTCTCGGATTCTCGATGCTCCAAAAATGAGTATTACGGCTGTTAAAGCCCTTACTCCTAGAAAAAGTTGCCTCATTTGACCACAAAATTTTTTGACGGAGATTTGGGTGATTTAAAATCTAATAACAAAAGTCTACTCGAGCTGGAAAATCTTCTTCTTCTAACTCCTGAACCCTTTTATAATGGAAAGGATGGTATCCTAACATCTTAGTCATTCCTCCAATCTGAAATTATTTTTAAATATTTTAAATTGCATAGGAAATAAGCCTAAACCTTAGTAAGCCACTAAACATTTCAGTTAGTCGTCAAAAGGATTTGTTTTGGGGCGTTTGATGTTTGTGATAAGACTTATCCAAGTAAATAAAGTAAATAATAATAATAATAGTAATTAGAGTATTTTAAAATGAATTTAATGCGATCCGACGATAATAATTAATAACCACACTATTTATATTAATCTCAATTTTCAGTTATAAGTACTTTAAATTTAATTTTTTGGATAACAAATTAGGTACTTAATTATTTATTTATCATATTTAATTTTACTTACATTTGACTTTGGGATAGTGGTAATCTCTTCTAAAGGTGCCCTTACACGGGCGATTAAAATTGCTCAATTTTAGGCAATATTGGTCAATTTTTCTTTCGGAAATAGAAAGCAATTTCGGCAATAGCAACAAGTTTCAATTTTTAAAAATGCTCTGCAGAAACAATATTGAGCGATATGGCGCAACTCCAAGAAACTAGCAATAAATTCATACACGACCAATTTAGTTGAAAACTATGGCTCGCAATGGGCTAGCTCTAGCAGCGGCGGCTTGCACTGCCGCTTTTTTGCTTCTTCTTTAATTTTTTTAACTCATTATTAAAGTATGTGCGCATGTTTTTAAATTTTTTGCTGCCTCGTCGTTGGAAATTTCAAACTGCAGGCCAATAGATGTCCATTCATCTTTTTTAAGCAAGCGATCTTTGAAGTCAGAACTTTTGTTGTCCCACAAGCAATTACGCAAATGAACTGCATCAATAAAGTTAATAATCTTTTCATTACTCCAAGCCATTTTACTATGAATCACATGCAATCACATATACACAAATAATAAAAATTCTTATTAAAAATAAATGATTGTACCAAAAAAAAACCCGCATGCACGCCTGGTACCTCGCTCTCGCAGTAGAAGCGAGACGTTAAGCCAAAAAATAAATATGTGAAAGCGAGATACAAAATAAAATTGACTTAAATTTCCATGTCCAGCGGGTATTCGGCAATTCGTCTCGGCGACATTAAGCAATACAAAATATATGGAGCAATATTGCCGAAATAATTGCCATATTTTAATAAACTTGCTAGATGTTGCTCGATTAATTGCTCCAGATTGATCAATTGAGTGGCCGAGCAATAATTGCCCAAAAAATTGACCGTGTAAATGCGGCTTAAGGTTCTCAATGATATTTGAGGGTTTTCTTCAATTAAATTCAGTACTTTCCCATAACCATCATTTACAATTGGTCTTCCTTGCCCTCGAGCACGTTCCAAGGATCCATATTCAAGTAAATTTCTATGAATTCTAACAAAAACTTTCCAATGTGGAAGCTTTCTTGCAGGAAACCTCCGCCGATACTCTCGTGCAGCGTGCATGGTTTTACCTGAACCGAAAATTTAGAAATTTTGCAATTACATTTAATAGAATAATTCAAGATTCGCTTATTAAAATTTTTTGAAACTATGCAGGAGGGTTTGCCAGATTGGTCTCTTCAAAAAGTTATCTTACATTATTTTTGTAAAATGTACAGGGAAGCAAATAATTGACCCCCTTAAAATTTACATGGGATTTCCTATGTTCCGCTCGGCGACGCACCACCTGGTATATAGCGGCCTGTGATTAATAAAATTAATTTGTTTGTTCTCAATATTTCGTCCTTTATTCTTCAGGAGAAGTTTTGCCGAGAACTTATTACCTGTAGATAGTCGCAGTATTTATAATTAATTATATATGCAAAAAATGTTTAGTTTAGGTTTTTTACGTTTAAGATGTTAGACTGACTAGACTGAAGAAATCACTAAGATATAGGACAAAATATTGAGAATAAATTAACGAATTCCTATTAGTCACAGACCGCTATTTGGTAATAAGTTGGTATTTCTGCAAATAACACAGTCGATAACCAAATTTATTATACAGTGTGGTGACTTTAACTGGAATAAATTCAGTTAAAACTAATCAAAATTTATCTCGTAAATTTTTTTTTTCAAATGGAAAGCCACTTTTTTTAAACTCTTATTGAAAAGAGCCCTTTTTACTGATTAAATTGACCTATTTACTTTTGTGATTATCTAAAGGAGAAATATGAAAAAAAAAATTCACAGATTTTGCAACATGCGCAAACATCGTAGGCGTATTGAAAATACCAGATACAAGTGTTCATTCATTTGCTTCAATGATTTCTTCATTAAAAATCTTTCCATTGGATGCTGTGTAGGTATGGCTTCCACTTTTCTAGACGCTTCAGACATGGATAATCGTAACAAATACCAAGCTGCTTCTTGGGCACACATTTCCACATTATTTAATGCTAATTTACCCAATTCTTTCATACACATCTCATAATCCATATCTGGATATTTATCACGAACTTTTATTAATTCTCGATGAAGGGAACTAAAGCCACGCTCACTTTTATTCACATATTCGGCAACGTAAGCAGCACAGGAATATTCATCTAATATAAACTGAACATCCATATTTGACTGCAAAGCTTTCGAAATACATGGATTAAATGGACTGATCCAAATGTCTTCAATCCCACGTTTCATAAAAACCAAGGGTCGATGAATGCCATGTCGAAGAATGTCCAAATACTCATCAAATGACTCTAAATAAAATTTTTGAAGGAATTCCTCAAAACTTGTCAAAGAACCCACCTCTAAAGCTTCATGCATTTTTTCAAATAACAAAACTTTTGAGTTATCCTTATTAACTGGCAATACCGGAATTAATACCCTAGTTTGATCCATTGGCCAAAATGGTGCCCCAAAACGGCATTTTTTTGTATTTTTTTTGTAGCATGTATCAGTATGAGCATGCGTTTGTAAATTCCTGGGGCTTGAAACTAAACATTCTTCGGCTGAGGCAATACTATCAATTAATGCAATAGTTTCCGGTAAATGTTCATCATTTAATAACTGTGCCTTGTGGGAAGGTGGAGCGTTTTCAAGCCATAATAACATATGACAGTGTGGACTACCTCTATGCTGAAATTCCACCCTACGAAAGTAATCTTTTAAATAATATTTTCCAAATGGGCCATCTCTCTTTTTTTTAGAGCAATCATGATTGTATCTACTAATTTGTTAAAATATAGGCAATAAATAACAGGATCATTGTTCACTAATTCCGCTTTAGCACTATTAGACATATTATCAAAGATACTATCGTCAATGTTATCTTCATCGTCTAAATTTTGTTGAAATTTATAGGCGCATTTTAAGAGTGGCTTCCAATGTACCTCTGATGCACTAAGTGTTACAAATACAGTTGGTTTTCCGAGTTGACGCATCATACAAAATAAGTCGTTTTTCTTTGACTGCCAATATTGTATCGAATTAGGTATATTTTTTAAAAACGACTCATTCTTTTTCATGCTTTCTTTCACAAATTCTGGATCTAATAAATCTTCTCTTGTAATATTTTTTACCTCATGGTTATTATTGCGAAACAATACTTGAAATGTTTGAATAATTCTCAAACGCATGATTTTGGCTGCCATGTAAAGAATGTGATTAGGGGTAACACCACGTCTATCTCTTCTACGGATTTCACTAGTTGCCATCATATAAGGAGTTACATTAATTTTAAATTGTCTTTCATGTCCGTAATAGAGAGCAGGAAATGATAATTCCTCTGCATCAGCGTCAAAAGATAATGCAAACGGTTTGTTTTTCTGACCTGGGGCTAAATGTAACACCATATCTTCCCCCCAAAAAATTGTTTGCTGTTGCATGTTTAATAATTGCTCAGTTGTTAAAATTTTTTCTTTACGCGACGAAACTACGTCCATCATGTCTTCTTGACTATTCCTTATCTCGAAATGCTGGTCGTAAAATATTTGATTTTCTTCTGCAAAATCATAGCCTTCATGTATACCCAAGAATGTGTTATTAATTTTAATATCATATTTTCGGTATAATGGCGTATCTCGTAAATATAATAACCATCTACGCAGAATAGCTTTTGAGACACATCCAGACAAATATGCCCCTTTTTGAAGAATATGACGCTTTATTAAAACTGTTACTGTATATTCATCGTCAACATTTCTGGGCAGGGAAGTTACCATATTATTTACACTGATAGGAACATTTATTATTTGACCCACCATTTTTTGACTACCAGCAAAATAGTGAATTTTGCGAATTTGCAGAAAGGGTAAACGGGGTGAAATTAAACGCTCAGCAATGGGATTTAAGAGGGGTAAGTCAGACGGAATAGGAGGATAAACAAATCCATTAACAGTGGCCAGTTGAGGAATCGTTTTTTTACGGGATAAAGTGGAATAACAGTTACGACAACACTTATAAAATTTGCATTCATCCTCGATACTCGAATGCATTTTTGGGTAGCCTTCATAAAGAAGGGGAAGAATATCCTTGGTTATGGAGCAAATATCATTAGTCCACCAAATTCGGTCACATATACGACAGAATTCGTTTAACTTATTACTATAAAATTTAGTGTTCATAAAATGCTCTAAATATAATGTTCTCTTTTCAAAAATTTGTGTATTTGTTGGATTTAAAGTAATTATTGAATTATTGAGATATCCTGAAAAGTTCAAAATATCTGAATCAAAAGACTCACAATTACCTGTTTTATTTGGTGCTTCCCTGGCTTCTTTCTTTTCTATGATGATACCCGATGAACTGTTGGTAGAACCTTTTCCCCGTGATTGGATTTTCTGCTTTTCCTCAGATCGTTGAACAGAAGAGACATCTTGGAAAACAGAAACACCATCAACTGTAGTATTGGGATTCGAAGAAATTATTTTATTTAACTTTTTTCGTTGCCTATATTCCCGACAACGTTTAGCGTTCAAGGTAAGTTTGACATTGTCTTGCTTCTTATTATCAGGTTGACTTTTATTAAGTGCGGTAGCACCGCTAGTGCTTGGTAATGAAATATTAGTATTAATTTAATTACTTGTTTTTGGTAAGTCCTACAGTCTTCTGCATCCAAAGAAAGTAAAACAGTTTTAACATGTTTTTTCTCAGTATTTGCGTTTGACTGCACACAACATTCAGCATTTGACTGTAACTCGACAGCTTCCTTTTTATCTTCTATAAGAGTTATTTTTCTCTGCTTGAATGGTAAAACTTTTTCGTTTTCATTTTTTACAATATTAAGTTTCCGTTTCTTTAACGGCAATTGATGTGAATGGAGGGACATTCTGGAAGTAAAATAGTTTATAATTTATTTACATTAAAAACATTTAGTCAAAATCGTCGAAAAATAAACAATTTGACAGGTAACTTTAATTTTAAACTGCCTTTATTTTATATTTTCATAAATAAAAAGTGTGCATTCGACAGGTACAGTCTTGCCCAAAATAAGTTTACTCATCAAATTTTTATGTGGTGGAACTTAGCTAGAGATTCAGAAACGAAAATCATGTTTTTACAGTCGCCCAGACAAGTTTTGGTTTTAAAGTTCGCCATTTTGGATCCGCCATTTTGTTTTTTGTAATTGTGATAGCACTAAATTGCATTGTCATCGGAAATATGAATGTGTTTCAAATTTCACGTAAATCGGACATCTGGAAGTTGGTCAAATTTGATTTCCAAGATTTGACCCAAACATACATAGTTACATACATACATACATACATACATACATACATACTTACATACATACATACATACATACATACATACATACTTACATACATACATACATAGGTACATTGCAAGTTAAATAAAAGCTTTTAAAAACAAAAAAAAATTAAAACCAAAACTTGTCTGGGCGACTGTAAAACATGATTTTCGTTTCTGAATCTGTGGCTAACTTCCACCACATACATTTTTGGTCGAAAAACTGTCAATTTGCTAGCTATAAATTATTATATCTACCTATACTTTTCAAGTGGTCAATTTTTATATTCCCCATGACACCAACATAGAAAGCTCAACTACTTCACTAAGGACTTACCTATTTTATTTTTACTTATTTTATAAAAGACCACCCTTGTTTGTAATCCTCGTATCAATAATTGACACACACACACTTTTATTTTCGAATCACAAGTTTTTTAGTAACACGTCTTGTCGAAAGGAACAAATAAAATAAAAGAATCCTGAATATAACACGCACCCTATTCGCTTCATGGCTTATAAATCGGATATCACATAATATTTCTCTCACCTACATACTTGACTTAAAACCCAAACCTCATTGCGGCCTTCGAACGACCTTGCTCTATTCCCTGATCAACGCCGACATCGCGTTGATGAGGCAGGTCATTGAACCCGGACTGTTACATTTCGTTTTGTAGCATGTCGTTTTTTCAAAGACGGGTCCCATATACGTGCGCCCAGAAGTATTTTCAATACTAAAACCATTAAATTATTAAAAGTTGCGTTTAATATATAATATGCTCAAAATGAGCACCATTTACTTGTTGGCAAAGCCCAAGACGATAATAAAATTCGTTTCTGACATTTTCTAACACTTCTAGAGATATTTGTCGGATTTCTTGCCTAATACGTTCTTTGAGTTCATCTAGGTTTCCTGGTTTGCTCATATAAATTTGACTTCTCAAATGTCCTCACAGAAAAAAATCAAGTGGGGTGTGATCGGGAGAACGTGCCGGCCACTCGATTGCACCCCTTCTACCAATCCATCTGTTTGGAAAATTGTCATCTAAATACTGGCGTACATTACGGGCATAATGTGGGAGAGCACCATCTTGTTGCATCGAGATTCTTTCATCATACAAATCTGGATCGAACTGACTCGGATATAAGGCACGTAAGACTGGAACTAGTTCATGTTCAAGAAATTCTAGATATCTTTCCCCAGTTAAAGTATCATTGAAGAATATGGGCCCTATAACTTGCCTGCCAATTATGCCAGCCCAAATATTAGTTTCCCTTACCCAGTGTGGGTTCTCGTCAAACCAGTAGCGACAGTTCTGCTTATTAACATGGCCATTAAGGGTGAATGTAGCCTCATCAGAAAAAAGGATCCACTCCGAAGATATGCGATTTTCGTCAATGGCGTTCATCATTAATTCCAATAACTCTTGAACGGGTTGCATTTTATAAGGTCGTTTGTTTGCACTTTTTAAAATTTTTAGCACAGATTTATGATGAATAGAGTTTTCGCGAGCTACTCTTTTGGCCGCAGTTACCGAATTTTCTTCCATCGCTAACAATACATTTAATTGGGTGTTGTCATCGATTTTAGAAGACCTTTGTCTTGAAACATCCCTCACGTGCCCAACTTCTCGAAATCTGCTTTCGATTTTACTAACCGTACCTTGGTTAATAGGTGGCAAATCTGGATATTTCTGCCGGAATAAGTGGACAACCTCTAGCTGAGTACGACTTCTGTCCCCATAACCAATCATCATTAAGATTTCGATCTTGTGGGATTCGGATAAATAAGGCATTTTTTCAATATAAGTTAACTTATTTAACAACTGGTTAAAATTCACTTTAACAGTGACACTACAACAATGTCAGGAACTGTCTCGATACCAATAAAATAAACAAACACGCCAAAAATTTACCAACACAAAATATATCGAGACTTTTAATAATTTATTGGTTTTTATTTTTTTTTTGTATTTCTCCTTTAGATAATCACAAAAGTAAATAGGGCAATTTAATCAGGCCCTTTTCAATGAGAGTTTAAAAAAAATGGCTTTCTTTGGGTTAATTTGGACCCCCCCTGTAGGTGAAAAATTACAAAAACTATCTTGAAATGTGAAAGAAAATAAACAAAAATCGACGGGTCTCAGGAATTTTGCGAGATAAAATTTGATTAGTTTTAACTGAACTTATTCCAGTTAAAGTCACCACACTGTATATAAATTTTAATACTGTGTTCCTTACAGAAAAGGGTATGACTGAGTTTATGTAAGCTAATGCAAGGGAGATAGAAAATAAAATGTTGTCTTAGTATTGTTGATTAAAAGCATATAAAGAAAAAAAGTATCAAATTATGTCATATATTGTGATGTCATAAAATAACAGAAAGTTATTTTTGGTTTTCTGACTGAAAGTACAAAATAAAGAATAATGCAAAAATGCATTTAAGAAAAAATATCAAAAAAGAATGCTCCATTAGCTCTTCAATGCATGCCTGGCAAAAATAAATTAATAATATAATAGAGAATTAAACCACTAGAAAATTATGTAAACGTTGTAAATAATTTTTATAAATAACATTTAGAGTTCTATTTCAGACTAGTTCGTTGCGAAAACAGTCCATTCCTAGTAAGCCTTCCCTTTCTTGTTCTGCTTTTCTTTTTCTTTTAAGACAAAACAATTTGCTTCGCTGAAGCCGTTATTTATACCATCTGACATGTTTTTCTTTTAAATTTAATCTTTTCGTTTAATAGTAGTTTTTTGTGTACTTGGCTTATGTAGTTTTTAACAGAAAGGCACTGACATTGAAATTAATGGTCAGAATAGTTCACAATAATTTATAAATCTTTGACGAGCCATTACGTTTTCGGGTTGGAATGTAATTATTATTAATGTGAGTAGATTTTTATTTTTTGTTGGATTTATATCTAAAATATACCACACGGATTCCAAATGATAGGGACGATTCGAAGGGACGATTGTTATCCAGCAACTTGCAAAATACTAAAAAGTCGTGATTTAGAACCTTCTTTGATTAAATTTATAGAGGCCATGCATACCGTAAAATATACTATTTTTCACAAGGTGGCGTAACTTTGCCATACCATCCATTATGTCTTTATGAGTTCGGGCATCTAAAATACCACAGCATAGTGTGACTAAAATAATTACGTTTATAATATAAACGATCTAATTATCACTCTAGATAGCAAAAGATTTCCTACTACGAACTCCGCTTAATACGAAGATGAAGGTCTTAAGATTAATAGAAGGACTCTGTGCCATATATGCCTGCAGTAGACTTTCGGTAACACTTGGGGTCTGGTTCCAAAGAGCCTTTACTCTTCTCAAATACAGGCCTATTTTTTAAAAACCCTACACAAATTACAAGTAGCACTTAACATTTACCTCTACTTATGTGCCAAAATAACCGCCATCAACACCTGTGAGCTACCAGTCTTTTTATACAGCTTTGGAATTGTTAAATGGAGTTAAACGAACCTAGAAAGGTTAGGTTCGTTTAACGTTAGGTTCGTAAGTTCGTTTAGGAATTATTTCATTAAAATCAGAAATCAAAACTTGAAATATATATACAATTTTTGTATGTTATTATTTATATCTATCTTTAATCGTTGTGGGGCTATTTGACTTTATTGTAAAATCCTTGAAATGCGATAACAGGAGGTTATATCGTAAAAATAGTAATCAATATAATTCCCATAGTAACAAAACTTAACTTTAAAGTGTAGTATTGAGAGTTTACCTCTCAAATAAATGTAGATTCGAGTAACATTAATATAAAAAATTATGTCTATTTACAGCACCATTTAAATAGAACGTACACTTATCCGAGAAATAAATACAAAATAATAGACTTTCACTTTCTGTTTCCTAACAGCTAAATAAATTTTTATTAGAAGCAGTGCCCTCCCCCTTATACCAACTTTTTCTAACCTCTCAAAAAGAATATTGTGCGCTACCGTGTTAAACGCCTTTGATAAATATAAGAAGATTGCCCATTTTTATTATTAGCACTAAGGGAATAAACATTTTTAATTAGTTCAAATATAGCGTCTTCCACAGATTTATTCTTTTTAAATCCAAATTGGTTATTATATAAAATAATATTTTTTTTTTTAAATTCGACAAATCGTTGCTTAAGGCACTTTTCAAACAATTTAGAAAAATTACTTATCACTGAAATAGGTCTATAGTTTTTTTTTGACTCTTGTATCCTGCCTTCAAGATTGGGGTAACTATAAATGCCTTCCAAGCATCTGGAATTGGGCAGTACAAGATGAATATATGCGACCTTTCCGAGACCAAACGTAAAGGGCACGACAAAGTATGAAAACTATATTTTACTTTATAGTTAAAAACCAAAATAAGAACGATGCTACTCGGGAGTCGGTATTCTTCTACACAAAAGATATATGGACATAATAGGTCCGTCTACTATAATAACCGTCGACTTCCTAAGCGACGGAATATTACTAAACAAAACGAACTTTCCTGTAAAAGTAAGTTCGATTGTAATTATATGAAGTCTTCGTGAACTTCCCGCCGGTAGCGCTGGTTTGTTTAGTTGAGTAGCTGGATGTATGATTCACATTATCATCACATCACAGTAGGGTTTGTGGTGTGCCCGCATCAACATGTTTTTGTTTGCTATTTAAACAGGCTTCAGTTATTTCATAATATTCTTTTAATTAATCGTAAAACAAAGCTATAAGGCCGACTGATCTCATAAATTGAAGGGTGTTTGTTAACTCGCCTAATCGGATTCAACTTCTTAATTTAAATGAATTATTGTTTTCATTTTTTTCGGAACTAGCTAGGTAACTTAATGATTTGAAATCAAAGACAAAGTTTTCCGATGACATACGTTTTTGCCAATATATTTACCGGGAGAGTCACAAGTGAGAGTGCGACCTTTTGATTGGGCCAACCCGTATAACCTGGAACTCCATAATGAATGATAGAGCTGGTCCAAGCTTCTGTGGCAAGGTGCTATATAACTGAAGATTATCGAATATTGATACAGATATTGACAACGTGTATTTCTACTATAAATATTACTTACAGCTTTTAGTGGTTGATTAAAAAAAAATAAAAATATTACACAAAATAGTTTTTAAATAAATTGTAGCCGCGTTTTAAATTAAACACGGTCATACTTCATCAGGAGTACATCACTCGATAACAAGAATTTTGAATTTTCTGTGTACATTGTCTCCCGCAAAAATTTGTAAGCCATAAACAATCGAATAATAACTGTAGTGAGAGAGTAGAAAGTATTTTTAGATAACATTTTCATTTCCTTATTTCAAGGAGGAAATGGTTTTTTATTGATTATATTAATTTGCTTGACTAATTTTGAATTGTTATAAATTATTACTTCTAACGATTTTGCCATCTGGTACTTTTAATTTGTCAATTGAATCAAATAAACATAAAGGATCAGAAGATGATGTTACTAACTATAACCCTATTTTTGCTACCAATATTTTTTTATAAAATCTTTGAAGCTACATTAAAAGATCAAATCAATTGCCATTTTAAATAAAATAATTTAGTTGTTGCAGGACAATTTGACTTTTATACAGGGAAATCAATAACCCTATTAATGGCTTCCTCGATCTTGTTGTAGTCTTGAGGATGAATTGGATTTGGATGCCTAATTGTATAATCTAACGAAAGCGTTGGACAGTGTATCATAACCAATTTTACTAAAAAACTAAATAAAAGCCAGTAAAAGTTTAGGCCTTATTGAATCTTACCTTTCTGACTGAACTCAGTATGTATACTAGAATAGATAGAAACCTCAAATAGATGTTTGTTTTTCTCCAAAAAAATTACTACCGATTTATATGCGTTTAGTTCTTTTGCGATGTAAGTAACCACTTCTTAAATTTACATTAACGCAACTTACTATCGAATCAATAAATTTGTCAAATTGTGGCAAAAGCTTTACAATTGTGAGTTTTGGCAATGCTGTAATTTTCTTATAATAAAATATTACCTATTTTACTTCCTTCTTATCAATCCTCTCCCGTATTAATTCTTATTCGAAAATATGCAAACAATATACTGTACCTATGCGAGAGAGATGCAGATTAAGAAAAAAACACCGCCCGAAATATGTGCGGACACTACGACTACGGACGAGAAGCAAATTAGCGTTGCAACTAAACGCACGTGTATATCACAAAACTGCAAAACCTCTCCTACCTTCCTTTTGTGCCTTACTGGGTAAGTCGACTATATATACATTTACAATTTATTAATTTGATATACTTTCTATATTTACGATTTAAAATAATTAACTATTACAATTTTACGTAAACTTTCTATAGACAAAAGGGTTCGGCTCAGGGGATGACGGGGTGAGCAGGCTTAGCCTATAAAATTACATCCATCACGAAACAAGAACTATATCCTAAATATTAGTACCTGATCTTATTTAATTAACCGAGACTTGTTATAACAAAAACAAAGGAATTTCCATTGAGTACAAAACTCGGCAACTAAAGCCACTGTCATTGCTATAAGCTACTGCGTTCTGGAGATAAACTTGGAGAATCCTACCGAGCTTCTAACATATTAAACTGGAATGGACAGGATTCTGCTGATAGCATCCAAACTGAAGTCTATTATAAACTTTAATAATTGGCCATCCTAGATAAACAGACCTAAAAGCCTATATCCCGAGATTTTGGCAGAGTGGTCAGCATGTAACGTGTAAACGTTAGGGAGGTTTATCCTTTATTTCGTAATGACGGACGGTTTCTTTACCCACCTTCGACCCGGATTTACTTCAGTTTTCACAATGCCTTTGTAATGAGCTGGCGTGTGTCTAGCATTGAACAAATGTTTTAGATAGGCCGGACTGCTGTAGTTAGCGTTTAACATAAATGTATTATGAAAGGTGTTTTACAATTAGAAAACCATTTTAGGCTTATATTATACAGATTGAACTTAATTGGAAAGGAAATCATTGGAGGGTTGATTCATAATAGACCTGTTTAGGATTTAGAAGTATATGGATATTATATATTATGTAAAGCGGTTTTTTCCCTAAATAATGCGTTCTATTTCAGTTTTATTAAAAATGTAAAATCTGTTAAAACTTTATTTTAATATTATTTTTTTACTTCTCCAGACGTTCTAGGGTTATTTAAAAAACTGAGGTATATAGGATTATACCTGCAAATACCCAAAGTCTATAAAATACGATTTTGCTAGAATGCAGAGGCTTTATAAAATAAAAAAAAATGTTGCTTTGATAGTTTTTGATAAAATAAATTAACCGAAGAAAACTTTTATTATTAACCCAAAGTTTTTCTCGCGTATACGTTCAGAGTGCTCAAATTATTTGGCATAATTTAATAGGAAATTGTATTTTCTTTTAAATGATTTAAAAATCTGCTGATTTACTTATGAAAGTACCTGTAAGAGCTGAAGTTATTAAAAAATATAAAATGCTAAAAATTTGGTTCAATTATTAAAATTGTTAAATAAGGAATAAGAGGGAAGGAAAAAAGTAGAAAAAGAAGGAAGAATTTAAAAATAGATGCCTAAGGAATCAACTCTAAAAGAAAGTCGACTAGTGCAATCACTCAAAATGTAGAGTGGCGTGAGCAGTAAAAACAGAACTATTTTAATGGAGCACCACCTACTGTTTTATCCCTGTTGGATAAGAAGATTCCAGTGCACTTATCCAATAGAGGAAATCTTTAACTGAAGACGAAGTCTAAAACCTTAAGTGAAATCTCTCAACAAAACTACTAGGCATAGAAAAAAAATCTGTTTCTACATCGTAACTACAATAAACTTTATAATTTTATATTCATGCTCAGTTTGCCTTTATTTTACCTTCTTACATCTTTACTAATATGAAGTGTATCTAATTCTAAACGCAAGTATTATGGAACCCTAAATAAATCTCTATCCTTTCTTTACGAGCGGCAACCGAGAAAACAATTGAAAGATACTATTCACGTCGTAATACAGTAAATGTATGAATTTGGCCCATGAAACTTAAAAACCTAATGGCTAGCTCTAAATTTCAATTTCACCTGAACCGATTTTTATCCACAACGTTTCCGTCTATTGGTACGACTTTGGAGTAGGAACGTGAAAGAGAGACGATGGTTTTTGACAGTAAGAGACAAGAGAGTAAGGCAGTAGGTAACACTACGCACCTTACGTACGTACCACTAACAGAATTATCCTTTTTTCTGCCTAAATTAACTAGGCCTATTATTTTTTAATGTTAATCAATTCTTGCAGAGACGCGTGTGATAATAGTCACGTTATAAGTAGGTTTAATTTAAAATTTGTTTAATAATAATCACATTCATAAATTATTTGTTGCCGTTAAACTTTAAATACAATCCGTTTAAATTATCAATCTACAGGGTAGAAAATTCCCTTAAGCATTTTCAAGTACTTTTGATAACTAATAAAAGATAGAAAGATATTTTTATTGTGTAATTATAGCACAAACTTATATAAATATATCTGGACTGCGAATCCATTACATAGTAAATGACCACTACTAGGTGGCCGCCATTTTGCGTGATTGTGTCCTTTCGATATTGGTCACTCGGACAAATTTCAGTGGTGCCAATTGTAGGAAAATAACACAATTAAAGTTTTTGGAAAGTTATGTTTACAAAAACAAAATAAAAAGTAAGTTATATTGTACTAAGAATTTAAGATAGTTGCGTCTGAGATTTTTCTTGTACTTGTTTAAGAATTTTGTAAAATTTTAGGAAATTTCAATTAACTTAAAATAAATGCCTGAATTTTGCATTTGAATATTTTTATAACCTAAAATTTTCTGAATCGTAATACCATGAAAATGAAGGTCTTTATTGAAATTTTGCGCTTTGAAAAACAAAACGTATTGAAACGCTATCGTTTGGTTTTTATTATACCCATTACAATAATTCTAATCTCTCGCACATATAATTTAGAAAATGATTTAAATACAATGTCAATGAGAATGATCAGATAATATATGAACGTCATAAAATGATGTAGCTAAAAAGTATGTACTTTATGTATTTATAGATACCAAAGCACAAAGAAGCTAACCAATATATTACAGTATAAAATAAATTTTATTAAGGGGAGATTAGTAATTTATAGGAGAGAGCGAAAGAGAAGCTCTACAGGTAAATGTCTTACAATATCTCAACTGAAAGGGATAAGGGAAAAGTATGTCACGTCAAGTTAGATATACAGGGGGACGTTTAATTATGCATTTACTGAAGTTCTGTCAATCACCTCCTCACCTCCAGCTAACCTCACTTTTATATGTCAAATGAGAACCCCCATTGTGTGATACATCATAGTAAGGAGCGTAAAATTCTCTATTAAATGGTACCAAAAAAAATGAAATCGGTAAATGTGTAAGCAAATAGTTAGCGAAAATGTCTAGAAATAATAAATATTTTATTTACGCCATACTTTGGTATGTCAAATGGCTACCCCATGGTGTGACACATTATTTTAAAGGGCATTCATTATGCTATCAATAATTGTAAAAACAAAAAAAATTGATTGACCAAGAAGCAATTAAAGTGTAAATCGGTATGGTATAAAAACAAATTTAATTAGTTTAACAAATTTATTTTATTAAATGTTCAAAATGCGCGCCGTTATTAGCAAGATAATAAAGAAGCTTATTTTTAAACTCCTTACGAACATTGGCAAGGGACTGCCCGCTAAATTCTCTGCATTCTTGAAATATTCTATTTTTTAAATTCCCAATGCTCTCAGGTGGGGTTTTATAAACTTTGCTTTTTAAGTAGCCCCAAAGACAAAAGTCTAGTGGGGTTAGGTCCAGAGACCACGCAGGCCATTCGATTGCACCACGTCTGCCAATCCACTTTTCTCGAAAATTTTCATCAAGCCACTCTCGAACTACCAAAGTGTAGTGCGCGGGAGCTCCATCCTGCTGAAAATGTATATTATTTTCATTCAATAATATAGCACCATGTTGATCTACTTGATTTTCCATAGATTGGATGATGGAAAAGTATATTGCATTTTCTAAAAGGTTTAAATAAATTTCGCCAGTCAAATTTTCTTCCAAAAAAAATGGCCCGATTATTTCATTCCCATAAATTCCTGCCCAAACATTAATTTTTTGGGGATATTGGGTATGGCCTTCCCGAAAAACATGCGATTTTTCATTATCCCAGTATCTACAGTTATGTCTGTTCACCAGACCATTTAAAAAAAAGGTCACAATCATCAATTCGTCACTGAAGCAAATGTTCTTCAATAAATGGGGATCGTCGTCAATTCGCTGGCACATCACTTCACAAAATTGAATTCTCCTATCAAAATCATCTTCTCCGAGTTCATGAAGAATATCAATTTTATAAGGAAAGAACTTTTTTTTTTTAAACTTTATGTACGGAACCAGTGGAAATATTTGTTAGTTTTGCGGCCTTTGGTATAGACAAAGTTGGATCCATAGCAAATTGTCCTAGTACTTCAACTTGTCATGCTTCATCGACAACTCTATTTTCATATTTTTTCTTATTGCAAATCGATCCCGTCTCTTCAAATTTTCGTATCAATTCTAATACGTATTTGTGGCTCACGCTTTTATCTTGATACCTTTCATTAAATGCTCTCGCGGTTCTGCGAGCACACCGATCTTGAGCTCCATAAAGGAAAATTATTTCTATTCTTTCGGCTAGCGTATACACCATTTTATTAACTCACTGTTTTAACTAAAATTGAAAAATTGAAAAAGACACTCTTTTTTCTCGCAAATAATGGTACACATTCTTTACTTAAAAAAATAAATAATTTGCTTGAACTAAATGTACTGTTTGTTACCACACATTTTAACTTCTAAATTGCTTGTATTTTTTTTTTTGATGATCTATTATAAAAAATGTAAGAATTCTAAAATAATGTAGGTACCACACTAAAAGTATTTATTTAAAATACCAAAGTTTGGCGTAAATAAAATATTCATTATTTCTAGACATTTTCGCTAACTATTTGCTTACACATTTACCGATTTCATTTTTTTTTGGTACTGTTGAATAGAGAATTTTACGCTGCTTACTATGATGTATCACACGATGGGGGTTCCCATTTGACATTAAAGTGAGGTTAGCTGGAGGTGAGGAGGTGATTGACAGAACTTCAGTAAATGCATAATTAAATGTCCCCCTGTATATCTAATTTGACGTGTTTTTTTTTTTTTTTTTTTTTTTTTTTTTTTTTTTTTTAAGAAAGTTATTAAGGGTGGATCGTTTTGAAATGAAAGCACTGTATCCCAAATGGTATATGTGTTTCAATGAGTTCAAGTAGTTTCATGACGTAACACATACTATACTCCTTTTATATACTAGGGCTTGCCTTTACACTAGCGTCACTTTTCTTATTTTTGAAATATTTTTCTACTATTTATTTTAAATTATAAATATTTATCATTTATTAAATGTAAACGTCTTTTCAAGCTTAGATAGATATTCTGCAATTACAACATGTACGTGCGCAACTTTCTCTTAATTCGGAAAAAATTAAAATTAAAATACAGTTATTATATGTAATTAAAAAAAAAACTACACTGCGTTTGCACTTTTTTTCTATTAATTTTCGACTTTTCGTGAAATGAGTAATTGTTCTTCTACGGCTCATTTGCCGACGAGTGCAAAGGGTTAAAACAACACTTTTGAGGCGGGAAGAATCTTCCAAAAGTTAAGAATATGCAAAGACAAGAGCGTGGATAAGACTTCTCTAATACTATCTAGCTCTTCTATGCAGGACAACATCAAGTTATGGGGTTACCTTTATTTATTCCACATACGAGCTACATTAAAAGGAGCACAAAAAAATGCAAATGTAAATTTGACACTGACCCAAAACTTAAATGCTGAATATGCAATACTTTTCTAAATATGCTTTAAGCTAAGATCGTACTTAATAAAAATATAGGATTCAGCTACCAAGACCATGGTGAGTTTAGACTGAATTTTTTAAGTACAAATCGGCAAAAAACTAAGTAGACCTTGTGTAAAGGAAACTTCTGCTAGTACTCCTAGAATGTGTACCAGTCATGAGCATAGTAGAAAAATTGGATAAGAAATAGTGGGCCATAATTGGCTAAAACTTGACTTTTGACCACCATGAAATCAAAACATTACAAAAAAATAATAAAAGAAACAATCATCTTGATTTAAAATTAGGGATTATCTTTAACTGTTTAATAAAGTCAAATAAAAATTAATAAGATAACTTTTCATTTTATTCAAATTAGTCCCAGATTTGTCAAGAATATTAACATTATAGCTTTTGGCTTAAGTTTATAGTAAAATTAATTTAAAAAGTCTCAAACCTTAAATATCATTTGAAAAGTATTTAATTAGCTTAACGAAATCTGTATAATTAGCAAGTTTAACATTTTAAATAAATTAAATAGTAGTTTCCAGAGTTTGAAAGTTTGTAGTGCAAGGGAAATTTACACAACCAATTTAATTTCGTTAAAGCATCTTTAAATAAACCTGACAAATAAATTGTAACAAAATTAATATTTTATCATACTTTCAAATAATAATTGGAATATGCTTGTGACATTTAACCCATTAGCCACCAACCCATTAGGATGAGAGCGCACGAGTAGGTTGGCGATTGCCGACGGCTGTCTAACGCATTAGAGCTGCAATATTCTGCAGGTGGTATTTACAAGTGTTTGTGTTTACTTGTCCGGCGAAAATCACGTTGTTTCTTAAAGATTTTGAATAGAAAGACCTGCTATAGGCCCACAGGTCATATTTCCTTTAGAAGTAGGGGTAAGATACTTTCTTTAGTGTGTTTTACAACCAAGAGATGTAGAAATATTGTAAAAATATTATAATATTTCTAGTTGAATTTTTTTAGCCGAAAACCTAACCTAAATCTCTGTGTCCTCAAATGAGGACACTGGGTTATTACATATTTTTTTAAATTATTTTTAGACTGGCAAAAAATGAATAGACATGGTTTTAAGAACTTAGACGATACGGTTGAATATCTCTATTCTAACCAAATAGATGCTGATATTGCGCTATTACCTCCCGAGGTGGATGAATTGACGAACGTAGACGATATCGACGATTGTGACTTAGGGGCGGTTGATGTCCAGGATATTCCAGGGGTTGTGGAGATACAGGTAGAAGAACAAAATGATTGAGAATCGGAAGATGATCTACCGCTGTTAAATTTCATAAAAAGGAAAAAGGTTGCATGTAGCACTAAATCCTGGACACTAAAATGGACTAAGGAAGAACCCATGTATGAAAATATTGAAGAAGAAGGTTGTGCCGAAGTTTTCCACAAAATAAAAGAAGAATTACAGGAATTAGCACCACTACAAATATTTAAGAAGTTTTTTGATGACTATCTTTATAATCTTCTTGAAACAGAGGCCATGAATACGCCCAACAAAAAAATAAACATGATTTTTTTGTAACTTCGAAGGACCTCAAAATTTTTATCGGGTTTTTGATTTTTTCTGGCTATCATGCCTTACTAAATGAAAGAGACTATTAGTCTGAAAGAGAAGATTTGGGTGTTCCTCTAGTGAAAAATGCGTTTTCCAGAAATGCTTACAAAGAAATAAAATCTTGTCTTCACTTTGCTGACAATTTCCTTGCAAATGATAACAAAGACGATAAAGGAAGATAGGGCCATTATTTGGGGCAATAAATACTAAATTTCAGCAATGGGGGGTTTTCCATACATTTCTATCGATTAATGAGATGATTGCAGAATATTTTGGACACCATGGCCTAAAGCAATTTATCAAAGAAAAGCCTATACGGTTTGGATACAAATTACGGGCGCTTTGTAGTGATAATGGGTATTGCTACAACTTTGCTTTGTACTGTGGCAAGGATAATAAATCAACAGCCAAGATTCCTCTAGGGACAAAAGTCGTAACAAGTATGCTGGAAACTGTAAAAAATCCTGAAAGACACATTATTTTCTTTGACAACTTTTTTACGAGTTACAACCTCTTGTGTAGCCTAAAAGAAAAAGGCTTTCGAGCCACAGGAACCATAAGGGAAAATCGATCATCCAAATGTCCCACCAAATCATCCAAAGAACTCGAGAAGGAACCGAGAGGGGCCTTTGACTGGCACTTTGACAGTAGCCAAAAAATTCTTGTAGTCAAATGGAATGATAGCAGGTGCATTTCGGTGGCAACCAACTATGATACACTTTTACCAACCACTATTGTACAAAGGTGGAACAAAAAAGAAGGTGGTCGTGTTCCAGTTGCACAACCTCTTTTGATTGCCAACTACAATAAGAATATGGGAGTGGTGGACCACCATGATTGGTTGCTTGAAAAACATCACATATCAGTACGGGGCAAAAAATGGTATTGGTGCCTTTTTACTCGAGTGATAGACATGTCAATCGTAAATAGCTCAATTTACTATAACATAATCCATACCGGAAAAGAAAAAAATCCATAAAAGACTTCAGGATGGATGTGGCTTATTTATACCTAAAGATTGGTCATGAAAGAAGAGTAGCCTTGGGTCGTCCCTTTTAGCCTTGAGTTTGGCAAATACGTCTCGGAGTAATGTTACAGAAATGATCATCATCAGAATGATTTCCGCCTTCCATTATTTCTACTATTCTTGGATATACGGCATTTTCCAAGAGATCTCGGTACATTTCTCCATTCAAATTTCCGGGCAGAAAAAACAGACCAACAATGGAGCCGCCCACGATTCCCGCCCAAACATTTAACTTCTCAGGGAACTGGGTATGAACTTCACGAAACTGGCCAGGATTTGCATTTGACCAGTAGCGGCAGTTATGACGATTAACGTTGCCATTAAGAAAAAAAGTACATTCATCTGAAAAGCAAATGTTGTAAATAAGACGCGGATTAACAGTTATCATATCACTAAGCGATTCACAAAATTGCACTCGTCTGTCAAAATCGTCCTCATTCAGTTCTTGCACCAGATGAATTTTGTAAGCATGGAATTTATTATGCTTAAGTATCCTATGAACACTACTTTTGCTTACTCCTCTACTCGTCGCCAATTTTCTGACACTTATTCCTGGCTCGGCATGAAGTTGACCTAGGACAGTTATTTGCATTGCTTCATTGACAACAGCAGCATTTTGAACCTCACGCTTTTTATTTAAGACACTGCCAGATTCCCTAAATTTAGCAACTATTTCTAGAACGTATTTTCTGATGACTCCTTTTGCTGGATGAAGGTCATTAAATTCTTGTACCGTTCTATTGGCACAATTGTTATGCCGAAAGAAAAACTCTATCATCTCAACCCTCTCTGCAGTAGAATAATCCATTGCTAACAGTGTTTCAACACGTAAAAGACTGGGTAATAATTTAAAACTATTTAAATAAATGCTGCTTCATGAAAAAAGTACCAATGATGTTTAGCAAGCTAAATAAATTCTTCAGATACTTGTGTTTGCATGTTATCTGGTATTTTGTTTTTATTTATGATATGCTGATAAGGTGTAATAATAATAATATTAACAATACTAATAAATTTTTAATCATGTTTTAATGATCCAATAAAAAAAATTGTAAGAAAGGGTTTCAGGCATAAAGGTTTATTTAAATTATTTTTTTCAGAATTTTATTTGGCTTTCATATCCAGAAGAAATCCATCAGTCACTCAGAAGTCACCATTTAAATTTAAAGTGAAAACGCTTTCAACATAAGGTATAATACGATCCCTCTTTCTGTTTAAGATTTAAGGGGTGCTTTCAACCCCTCGTAAAGGATTCCAGGTATTAGGTGACCTCTTAATTAATAAGTGATCCCTTCGAAAATAGGATTTCCTTATTCTTTTAAAAATATTATCCAAAAAAGAGTCCATAATACCTTTTTCATTTTCGCTGTTTCCGCAATTTTGACAGGCTGTTTTATTCAGAGAAATATTTTTAGCCACTTCAAATTTGGCAGTTATATTCAGAATTAAAAGACCTTTAAAATAAGGTATCATACGACCCCTCTTTCCATTTAGGATTTTAGGGGTGATTCCACCCCCTCGAAGGGGGTTGCTGGTATGAGAGTGCCTTGGTAAGGAAAAGTTGTCCCCCTCAAAAAAAAAAACGACGTGTCCGAGATTTTTGAAAAAAATTTTTTTTTTCATATTGAAAATAGCTTTGTTTCGTTTTCGCTGGGACACCCTGTATAAGACCAGCGTCCTCATATGAGGACGGTCTATTTTTTGACCCAATGATCAGTTGGGCCTTAATGGGTTAAAAAAGTTAGTTTTTTAACCCATTATATATTAAAGATAAGATAAATTATAATTAAAGCATTTTTTTACTGAAATAAAATCTTTTTGGAATATGTATACAGAAATTTAGAATAAAAGGAGCTCCTTATAGAGTGAAAAAAAAATTAATTACTATTTTATATTGTCTGGAATTGTAAAAATGTCGGCTTAAGAATTCACCTGGGTCGTTCAGTTCTATTCAAAATAAAAAAATGTCCTTTGTTAAAAAAAAAAAAAGAGTGAGGTAAAATGCAAATAAAAAATTAGAGATTTAAGTACTTTAGGCCTCAGTATCTCATATAGCTCATTTTACGCCTATGTTAGGAGAGAGGTAGGATGTGCGTGTATAAGTGTATAGTATGTATATGCATGATTTTAATTAAAATAGGTATCTTTATTCATGTATAAAATGGATATATGGATACATGGATACATAGAAATACAAAATAGAATAAAATAAATAAACAGGTCATTTTGAAGTGGTTTAACCTCTTGTGAAAATAAAAAATATGTAGATATTTAATTTCTTTAAGTCTTTTCACCTGGATGCGATTTGGAAAGTTTGAGTAGTCAATTTTGGGATAAAGTCACATTTCACATTTTCTCTTGTCTTGATATATTTTCTTTTAAATTTAGAACTTAATACATAATTTTAATAATTCAATCAATATTACCTATACGCATGTTAGATCAATAAATTTTTTATGTTTCTACTCGATTTACAAATACATTCCGTTAAGATTTCTTTAAATAGTCTCGCCTTAGATTAGAGTATTAGTTTCAGTGACTGTATGTGATCTCGGTGTTGGAATTTTTTTTGTAACCTTATTTCGTCCTGTATGGAAGTTGGTAATTTTCAATGTTTTCTTTTCCTTGGAATATTCTAGTAGCCATTTTTAATCAATAACTGTTATATGTTTAAGAGATCTGATGCTTTAGGTAGTTTTTTCTATCTCATATTTCTATTAAATAGTATTTTTATTACCCATTCTTAAAAGGAATTTAGTTTAGAAAGGTTATATCTATTTACACCTCTCCATCCAAACAGTCCATAGGTTAAATGTCACTAAAACAGTGCTTGATAAGGAATCTTTAAGTCATTTAGCTTAAGGTAGCTTCTAAGATACTTAAATCTAGTAATTAGGTATCTTAATTATTTAATTAGATACTGAATTTGAAAATTCCATCCGGCACGGGTTGGGGTGGCGAAGAGTTGACGTATACAATGGGGGATAGCTATGAAATCCTGCAGGATTGGCAATCTGAGGCCAATTTCAGTGTTGCTCATTTAAATTTTCGCTCCATAAAAACCGGTTTCGATGAATTTCTAAATTATGCCAGTGAATTTGACTTTGATATTTTGGGAGTGTCAGAGACTTGGCTTACACCAGATGATGATAGCTGGATTTTTAACATACCTAATTATAATTTTATAAGGAAAGATCGAAATGGGCGGGGTGGCGGGGTTGGTACTTATGCAAAGAGAGTCATTAAGTTCTCTTTAGTAACATTTCCCCATATAACTGATGAGTTTGAGTATTTTATTAGTAAATATGTATAGGCCATCCTCTTCTAGCATGCCTACATTTCTTAAACTTGTTGAAGAAATTTTTACTATATCTGTTCCATGCTATGATAGTATAATTTTTATGGGGGACTTAAATATATATTTACTTAGACCAACTGCAGCAACTCAAAACTTTAAGTATCTTTTGGAAGTATTCGATCTTCGGCAACTGATTAATAACCTTACTAGAATCAACAATCGGTCTAATACCCTTATTGACAACATTGTAGCTAGCAGTAACATCGAGTGTCTTAGCTCTCAATCTACCTGTATATTGGAGTCCATATCTGATCATAATCTAATTCAAGCGATTTTAAACTTACCAAAATCTAAATTATGTAAAAAAGTTGTTAGGTCCAGGGACTACAATAGTATTAACATGACTTCATTTGGGGAGGAGGCCCAGCAGCTACAGTGGCATAATATTTATTATATTTCTGACATTAATCAAAAAGTGTCATTACTTAGCAATAATATTTCCTATTTAATAAATAAATACGCTCCGTTTAAAACAAGACTATATAAGGATAGACCATTTACGCCGTGGATAACCAGTAATATTAAACATCTAATTAAATTAAGAGACAAAGCTCGGAAAAAATATACTCGACAAAAAACTCTCGTGAATTTGTCATATTACAGGCAATTAAAGAATTATACTAAACACGCAATTAATCGCGAAAAAATTACTTTTTTCAAGCAAATGTCTATAGAAAAGGGTAAAGAATTTTGGAACAAAGCAAAAAAAGTTAATTTTACTAAAAAAAAGATTGACACTATTCCTGAAAATTTCAATTTACCCGAGGACTTAAATAATTTTTTTTCGAACACAGTGGGCCCTACTAATTCAACATCATTAGAAAAACTTAACTTTTATAATTCAAATACATTTAGTCAATTTGAGACGGAATTTAATATAAGTCTTATAACTGAAAATAAAACTGTCGATATTATAAATAAAATAGGGTCAAATGCAATAGATGGTGATGGAATTTCCATTAGAGATCTTAAACTACGTCTTCTTTTTTGTCTTAAGCCATTAGTCAATATTTTAAATTCCTGCATCTTAGAAAACCAATTCCTCGATGACTGGAAAAAAGCGATACTCATTCCCTTACCAAAAATACCTTGTCCAACAGATTATAAAGACATTAGGCCAATAAGTATTCTGCCTGTCATTTCAAAAATCTTAGAACGTCACGTATATAACGAAATAGCTGACTATGTTTATAATTTAAAAGTTATTCCTGATTGCCAGTCAGGATTTCGTAAATCTTATAGTACTATAACAAGTCTTATCAGTATTGTTAATGATATCAGGTTTAAAAAAGATTCAAGGGAAATAACTTGCCTAACTCTTTTAGATCTAAGTAAAGCATTCGATACCATAAATCACCAAATGCTTTTGGCAAAACTGCACTATTATGGTTTTTCGGCAAATGCCATAAATTTTTTTAGCTTTTATCTTAAAGATCGGTTACATTGTGTCCGAACATGATGGTGAATTTAAATTTTCAAGGATTTTGTCATTTAAAAAAGGGGTGCCTCAGGGTTCCATATTAGGCTCCTTACTTTTTTCTTTATATGTTGCTGATATAAATCAGTGCATCGAAAATTCTAAGCTGCACCAATTTGCTGACGACTCCCAAATTTATAATTCTTTTAAAATATCAGATGTTCAGGTGGCACAAAATAAAATTAACGCCGACTTAAATCAGATTGCTTTGTTTGGTGACTATTTGCTATGGTTTAACCTCAAATTAAATGCTTTAAAGTCATGTGCAATGTTTTTTTCACAAAATAAAAGTCATCTTCTAGATTGCATGGAAAATTTTAAAATTAATATTAATGGAACACAACCGTTGCAGAAAAACGTAATCTAGGGGTTATATTCGATTCAAATCTCAGCTTTGCCTCCCACATTAAGAACAAAATTAAAATTGCTTACGGTCGTTTAAAAAACTTATATCAATACAAAAATCAGTTACCATCAAACACTAAATATTTGCTTTGCAATTCGCTTGTACTGTCTTTGGTAGATTATGCGGACATTGTGTATGGCGACTCACTAACCGTATCTCTGTCAAGGACGGTGCAAAAACTGCAAAATAGTTGTATGCGTTTTTCCTTTAATATATCGTATAGAGACCACATTACTCCTTATCTAAATTCACATTTTATATTAAATATGAGAAATAGAAGGAAGTGTCATATGTATAATTTAATTTACAAAATAATTAAATCAGGTCAGCCGCCATATTTAAGAGACTTATTTTTTTACCATGATTATATACACAATGTAAGAAATCCAAACCTAATTAGAATTCCATTTCATCGAACATCAGGTTTTAAAAAATCATTCCAGTATGTAGGCATTCATATGTGGAACAAGTTACCGGATTACATTAAAAATAGTTCACCAAAGAAATTTATTGCATATGTTAAAGAAATTCTTCTTAATTCTCAACTAACATAGGCATTTTAACAAATTCACACCACCAAATTTTTATTAAAAATATAATTTAATTATTTTTATTTAATTGCAACCATATTATTTTTGAGTTCTTACTTTTTAAATCAACACTGGTCTTGTTGATCTTGCAGGCATAAAAATTAAATTTTAAATGGTTCATTTTGGAATATCTATTTATTTTTGCGTCGTGTTGCCCTGGTTTTCCAGCCTCGGCTCGTGTTTTTTGCCGCCCTTACTCCTCTCTGTCTATTGCACAGATGGTACCTATATTAATGTAATTGATATAGTAAATTATTACACTATATTTTTTTTTGTTTTTAGCTTTTATATGTTTTTAGGGTTTAATGACTTATTTTCTTAATAATTATAATTGGCAAAGTCTTTATTCTTCTTTTAGTTGTAATTAGGTTAGTATGTTTTAACGGTCTGAGCAGCACATGCGCGCTAGCTCGTGTATGTGTTATCGGTTGTTTTTATAATCGCAGTTCAGTCCGCATTACTTTTAGCATTGTGTAAATTCTTGTAATAAAAAAATGTAGTTTTCTATGTACAATGTTTAAGTGGTAATAAAAGTCTTTTGAATTTGAATTTTGAATTTGAAATGTTTGTCAATTATGATTCCTAGATATTTAGGACTTAAATTATTAATATTTGGAATTTCCGACTTATAACATAAAAAAGTAATAAAAAGAGCATTTTCCACGTTAAGTATAAGGCCTTTATAATTGAATCACTTCATAAGCATAGAAAACTCTCATTTTGCCTTATTCTCTGTTTCATTCCATGAATTACTCTTCATGAATATAAAGGTATCATCAGCAAAATTTCCAAGAACACTACCTATAACATATACCTATAATTGTTTGCATTGAGCTTCTTGTTTTATTTATTTGCAGTGCCTGTTGTCTATACATTAAGCAACTCTTAAGTAAATTAAGTCATATTTTTCTATCATGACGCTTTAGTTTTCTCAAGAGTTTAGAGTGGCAAACCGTGTCGAAGGCAAAGATTAACGAAGATGCAAAGTGAAGTTTCCTTTTTGTCTAGAGTCTTACATACTTGTTTAGTTGTTACAGTAAAACTACATTGTTAGGTTGTTATTTAGTAAGTTACACTATAGCATCCTCTTTTGATCTGCCAGACTGAAAACTCAATTGATTTTCTGACAGCCTTTTATTCTTCTCCAAAAATCTTACTCTCCGGTTTTTAAGCGCCATTTCAAATATTTTTGATATAAATGAATGTAATGCAATAGGTCTATAATTAATTAATTATTTTAAGTTTGTCACCTCCTTTATACAAGGGCTTGATTAATCCCACTTCAAAATTTATTGGGTCAAATCCTTTATTTACGCATTTATTTATTGAAAAAGTAAAAAGATAATTTAAGAGTTTCCTTCAATTTATCCAGGTAGCCAAGAAGCTTTTTAAACAAACTGAAGCCTGCATTTTAGATAATATAAAAATGTGTTTTGATAAGCTCTCTGATGTTCGCCAGTCAGACTCAATCCAGAGACAGACTCAATTCTCGTGCTAAGAGTGGCGCCCTTTTAGCTAAAGAATCGTGCGTGCCTAGCTGTAGTTTTTGTCCCTTTATCTATAATATATGTACCTAACCATGTTTTTGGATAAGCCTTCTACAAGGATGTGATGGAATTATTACAGTAGTTCTGACCTAACGTATGGTCTAGATAGCGCAAGAACTGCTTGTGTGCAACCTGTGTGAATATACAAAGTTTTGTCAGATTAGTTGCCAGGGTCATGAATTATATTATGTATATATATAATATTTCTGTTCGAAGAATAGCTAGAAAAGTATCTAATGTTTACATTGAGTTTAATTCATTGGTTCTGAAATGTATACCATAGGCCGAACCTGTTTTAGTTTTTGAACCACCTTAAAAGATTTTAGTAATATCTGTCAATCGATCGATACCAATTCTCTTTATGTTGTTTGTTTAGAGGTGGTTGAATGCAAAAGTCAACGAGTCAACTCTATCGATTAGTAAAGTAAGCTTATTGCTTTCTGTAAAGAGCATTTAGTAGAACAATCGTTGCATTCATATTGATTTTAATAGAGGGGTGAGTCATTGTGAGCAAGACAAACTCTTTGAGATAAATGTCCAGAAGCGTCAGATGCAGCATTATATCTAAACCTCTAGTAGGTGTAATTTTTTGGCCTTCATTATGTTGAGGCATGATATTTGTTAAACATGCTCTAGGTATTGACAAATGGCGACTTGATATACTTTTTGGCCCTTAGATAATAGCAACATCTATATAATAGCATAGGTCTCAAATTAATTATTTAGATCCATACCCTTAAAAAAAGCTCCCGGATCAACCAATAGGGCGTCTGCACAGTTCATATGATATTTATTTTTTTTTATAATCTTTTTGTGTATAAGAGTTGTTGCAATTAAGTTTGCCATCTAGTGCCACACCAAGGTACTTCCGAAAAAGAACATAATAAGGTACCTGATAGTTAAAGTGCTGGTAGAGATGTTAGTTTCCTCTTTATTAGCAAAATTTTAGTATGCTCTTGGGCTTAACAAATAGAGGGTATTTCGCACATCATTTTTCTATTATTTTAAGAGCCACTTGCATGCATTCCCAAAGCGAATGTTCTAATTTATGCCTTTGCAGAAAAACCTTAAACATAAACTATTATGCAGAAATCATCATTACGTCGGCGGATAATCAGTTTATTCAGAACCATGTCCTACAATAGAAGTAATTACACCCCTTTCTGTGAAAAGAGTTACCATGCTCCTAACTCTCACATCCTACACACTTACGTTTAATGTTTTGACAAGAATATTAAAAAGAAACCATATCAACACCAACACAAGTTGTGTTTCTTGTAATAACCAAGTGCCTGATTTTCAAGAGATTATTTGACCAAAAGCACTTTTGATAACATTTACATTTTCTAGTAAAAAAAGTTAATCTTAAGATATAATTTACAATTAATTTAGGGCCGATTTATTTATATTAAGCAGAATTAGAATAATGGAAATAGCAAGATATAATAAACAATATTTAAGGAAGTATATCATATAAAAAATGAGAATTTTTTTTATAGCTTTATGAATTCTATTTCTTCTTACCATATACGATAATAATGAATTTAATAAATTATAGGGTCACATATAATATAAACACCCAGAATCTAGTAAAAAATATAAAAATTACAGAGAAATAAAGCGGAACATTACAATTCATTAAAATTGAATGGAGTCATACATGGATTTTTTATTTTTACGATGACAACCGGAAATGTCAACATTAATAAGTAAGGAATAGGGATCTATTAACAACCAGATGCTTGGGCACGACATATAAGAAACATATAGACAAGGACTATAATATATAAAATATTAAAAATTTATTAAATTAACTTAAATATTAAAGGTATATATTTTTAAACAGTGGTTTTCGATAAATCCGTGGTGTGAAGTTTTCAAATGAATACCCTGTATATGTACCTACACAGCCAAAATAATCCAATCATCTAGTAAGAAAATATAAGTAAATGATGCAAACTATACCTCCATTTACAAGTTTTATAAATCGATTTGAGCAAATTAAATCTAACTCTAAGTCACTTGCATGAACAATAAAAAAGTTGTACATTCTAAAGATTGGTAAATCCTTAAAAATGTTTATTCTGGAAAAGTCCAAGTCAAGAGTATTTCTTTGTCGAGTGCTACCAGTATTAACTATAAGTAATTATAGCCTTGATTGGGATAATAAATATGCTTATTAAAAAACATATATTTCAGGAATTTACATTGCATAGGTTCTATAGTTTTAGTTCATATTTTATATTGTAGAGACCATATAATGCAACCATACTGCAGCACCGGCAACATCAGACTCTCAAATAATGTTAAACACTACTCAACGCTAAAGCCCTTAGTGGATCCGACAATAAATCCAATTTTTTTGTATGGCCTATACACCAATTTAATAATGTTATCTGTAAATGCCAGTAGCGAAGTAGCGAAGCATTTATCTTCATGTAACATTATAAATGCACTTTCTTTTAATTAACGAATTTTAAAATTGGTTCCTTTGCTAAAATTGAGGAAGCATTCCAGTTTATTCTATGGTTATTGTCGAATGCATGTTGTGTAATTTTGGATTTTTAAAAATTATTGTTTTTTATGTAAGAATGTAAGATTTATATTCATTAATTTTTTTTGTAATGATCTACAGGTTTCACCTATGTAAAATTTACCAAAAGTACAACGAATTTTATAAATTACATTTTTATTAAATTCATTTTCATTGAAAGGTTAAGTTTAAGGTCCCGCCCCTTCTCTTAATTTTAAAAGAAGTCATCTATGAATTTTTTGTTATCTTTCAAAATAATTTGTCAAGCTATTAATGAACCGTAAAATTTTATAAAAAAAGTATTGTCTGGTTAGGAAGGAGTTCTCAAGGAAGTGTAAACAAGAAGTTGAAAAGATAAGTATATTTTGTTCATTTTTTTTTTAATTTAATTTAACTTTATTTACCTTGATAGCGGTAGTAGATATAACTACCAAAACGTTGGTTCAAATTAGGTAATTTTATTAAAAAGTAGGTCATCTCATTGTTTTTATCGTTTTCAATTTTAGTATTTATATCAAAGTTAGGTAGGATTTTGAAAAGAAGAAACGAGCTCAGAGATTAATAGATTAAACCTCAGCTTCTAAGTATATAAAAAAATCTATTATACCTCAAGTAAATTATTGCATTTAAAACTTATTAAACTTAAATTAAATTAATTATAACGAAAGGTATCAATAAAGATTTTAGTTCATATTTCTTTTACATACAGGAATAAGTTTATTTTTTTCTTCTTTTCAATTTTTGAGCGTGTGAGATAGTATTTTTTAAGTACAGATTTTTCAGAAAAGTATAGAAATTTATTAGCGTTAGAACGTAAAGCACGTTAAACTTCTTATTTTTAGGGGTATCTCTTCCGTATTTTTACAAAAGTCAATAGCGGTCCGGTTCGGATGCTGTCAACCTTTTTGTTGTCATGTAAAATAAATTATATTCAAAATTAAGTTCTCAAAGAAACTCCTGAATTTCCTTTTGAGAAGGATTTGATAAATTACGGACAGTAAACGGTCCTTATAAGTATACGTTCCACAATTTTCTTTTCAATCTTCTTGTTCGCATGATGAATATACTGTCGACCCCAGGAGTCTACTCGGACTCTATTTTTCTGCTTGCTAAAGAATAATTCTAAGAGGTTCTCGTGATTATGTACCTCTTTTTTCATTTTGAAATAATTTACGGAACAGCATGGCTGGTGCCTTTTTTTTTCGCCTTTTTTTAAGTCATTATTGCGGGATTATTTTTGGAGCGTTCCTAAGATGAAAATTTTTGAGAATACACTTTGTTACCGCGAAATGATTCTTGTTTTTCGCTGTTCTCAATTAGTAAGCCTTAATTGCTTGTTCTGCCTAAAAATTACAAAATATTTTGATTTAGAATTTATTTGTAGTTGCAGTTTAACTTTTTCACTTTTAAGCTTAATTTATGTAATAAAATATGACCGTTCCTCAGTTATTATATACAACCATTCAAATTATAAAAATATGATCTTTTTTATAGTATTTTGGTCCTTCTGATTTCAAAAATTTTAAGATCGCTTTAGGCTAACTTGATTAAAACTTCGATGGCACTCATTAACTAGGAAATTTAGATATATTGTCTTTTTTTGAATAAATAAAAGGACATATTGAAATTTAAATTAAGATTTATTTAAAAAAAAACATTAATAAATACTATTGATGAATTCTATATCGATGTAGATTGATTTACCCAAAAAACACCAATTATTTATTTTAAATTAAAGCGAAATTTAGGTATTGTTTCAATTAGGTTAAAAAATATAAAATACTATATAATTTTTATTAAGTCGAAGAAGTAAGTAAACTAGTTCAATTGACCTGATCTTAAGAAAAAAATCACCATGGTTAAACAAAATGATATTAATATCTTAGGATATCTGCTCTCTTTTATTATCATTATTGATATTATTGTTACTATGTATTATTATTTGTTACGTCTTGTATAAGATGCACACAACTTTTTTTTGCTTTTCTTCTACAATTTTAATCAAAATGGCATGACTGAAGTATTCATATGCATTGTTGTTGAGTATTATTTTTTGTACAATCATATCGAAGTAGTTCTTATTATGTTATTTTTTTGTGTTCTTATTCTTTAACCCATTAGTGCGTAGAGTCCCTTAAAAGGAACGCCACTGGTTTCAAGCACATGCGCACTTCTAATGTTTTCATAACCTCGTGCATTTGTCTAGACGTCCGCTATTTGTTGTAAAATCAGTTCATGTCATAGAGAAATAAATATTAAAAGAGTGTTCGAAAGGTAGCCTAACCTGATCATCAAGTTCTAAAACTTAACCTAAAAAATTTAGTTCGGTTAGACGGCATCGAGGGCCAACTTCTGTCATAATTGTCATTAGATTATCGATTTTCTTTCGTTTCTTGCCACCACCCACCTTCGCATCATCGATCGTCGCAATTGCTTATTCCTTTTTATTTTGGCGTCCATTGGGTGTGTCCTTTTGTTTTTTTCTCAACAACAAATAGTTAAAAATGTAGCTTAAAGTGATTAAAGTGTAATTTCATCATATAGAAGCTTTTTTGTTGTTTTATTGTGTGGTTTCAGATCCCTAGGATGGGGTAAGTGCAATTTTTTTTATCAAATAGTTTTCTCTATGTTGTAGGTCACCTAAAATTGTTGTTTACCATTTTAAAACTGCCCTTATAATGTTATCACCAGGAAAATTCATTTTTAAATGCAAGGCACCTACTTGTTCTAATACATACTATTGGCCTATTGAGGATTCATACAAAAATAAAATTTTCTTTAAATTTCCTGAAAGTGACATTATTAGGAGGTCCGAATGGTTTAAAATACTTAAGCCCAACCTCAACAAGTTGATATTTATTTCAAGACCATTTTAATGATATTTCATTTACTAGTACTATACATACTTGTTTAAGAAAGTGTGCTCTCCCAATTGCTGGCCCAAGTATTATTCAAAATGCCCCAGTACTGGTTGAGGCACAAGTACCTTGGGAAAATACATTGACTTTATTACCTGCTATTATAATCCAACAATCTCAATATAATGTTTAGAATGAACATAATTATGCTAAACTACTTTTTACTAGGTCTGACGAAAGGTATCATCAGTGCTTTGCTGCTAGGAAGTACCAAAAGCACAATAAGTGAAACAACTTCCATTCTACCAGGTCACTACTCAAAGAGGTACCTCACCTCGATAAGATAGGAGTAAGATCCAGGGATTCTCCTTGAATATTTAAGAAAAAGGACCGATGACATCTAAAATTTACGGTATACATCAGTGTCAACTAATTTTTAATATCATACTCTCCATAAAGAATATTTTAATTACAGGGTTAGTTTTTATATATTACCACTCCCCTAATAATTTTGGGTAGCCTCTGTACAAAAAAGTAGGTAGTAAACGTAAAATTTTTAGGGCATATTTTTGAGAAATATAGTTCTTATGTCTATAAATAATTAATTTATAAATTTGATAAATTGTTATTTTTGTATCATATCCTCAAAATGTAGAAAAAGCAAAATACATACCATGGACAGTGTTGTGCTAAAGCAGCACAAAAACAAATTGTATCAGGATCCCTTTTAAGACAATAAATTATAAACTTAGTTTACAATTGACTTTAATTCTAATCCTACCCTTATTAATTTGTTGATAACAGTGAAATTAACATTGTCAGTATCGAGCATTTAATTCTCAAAATAGGACTTAATATATTATTATTAAATTTCTAAAATATTCTCTTACATAATTGACCTATTAAATCTTTTGTTAATGGCGTATTGGGCTGTAAAATCTCTTTCACATTCTCTAAAAATCAATGAAAAAGTGCATTATTAACAATTTATTTTTTTGAAGGGCCTTAATACATTAACTTAACAGCTTAAAAGCAAATTTGATGAATTTAATGTGAAAAAACTAACGAATTCAATTAAAAAATGTAAACAATAAACTTAAATTACAATCATTATCACTCTTAGCCTCTTCAAAAATTAAATTAATACACTTATTGCACTATTTCATAATCTTTTAGAGTTTGTGATCGAGATTCACAGCCTTTACGCTGTTAAAAATTGATTTAATGGATCAATAATTTTAAATTTCGCGCCATTCTCAAATTTTGAATAGCACGCCTTTTATTTCTATGATGGATCGGTATTACAGTAGGCTATTTTACCGACTGTGACAAATGTCAAAAATTTTAGTTCGGTTAGACCTCATCCGTGATGCTGCAATCGAGTTTAGGGTAAAGATGGTGCCTACTTGTTACTATGGGATTAAGCCCTCTTATACTTTTAATTACTCTATGGTTCATGTACAGAAATCGAAGATAGCGTTTTGATTTTGTATTTTTATGTGACCATGTATCCGGAACTTTACTCTACTCGAAATGGAGGGTAAGTTTATATTTTTTATATCGATATGTTTTGAAACCAGGGTAAAAAAATTCAGTAAATATGTTGTGTTTGAGGCTAGAATCATCATGCAATTTTGCCTGCAAAACAAAAATGTATTATTGTTTTCATAGGCATAAATATTTGTTCTGTCCCTTATAAGGGACTCTATGCAAAATAGACGATACTCAGTATAATTCGTAGTTCGTATTTTGCAGATTATCTCTGCATGAATTGCAGACATTATTTGAAGAAAATGACGGTGAAGTTCAACAAAATCTTGATGTTTACATTGGAATTCCTGATGACCTAGGCGAAGACACAGAAGAAGACAGCGACAGCTCTGATGATGAGCATATCGGAGATGTAAATCGCTTATGCCGTGGAATACTTCAGCAGAATTGTGAAGTATTCCGAAGAAGTATATTAAGAAGAAGAGCCAGAAAACAAAATGATTTTGACGAAGAAGATCTAGTTCCTCTAGCCCAACTATTTCCAAGGGTCTAGTCTAAGGGTTTATCTCGTCAAACCTATGAAGCCCCACCTAATAAACAAGATGATTTTGATGAAGAAGATTTAATACCTTTAGCAGATCTGCTTTCTAAACCTGGGTCAAGTATAAGTCAAGGCAATTTTTCAACCCCTAAACGTAGAAAGCTATACGAATAGAACGCAGATCCCTCCATTTTTTCTATGAATATAAACTGTGTGCCACGAGAGCCATCTCAAGAAGCAAAAGAAGCCGAAAATCCGTTAGATTTTTTAAAACTGTTTTTTGATGAAGATCTTACCTCGAAAATTGTTGAGGAAACCAATAAATACGGCGAACAAAAAAATAAGGAGCTAAATTTCACAAAAGAAGAGTATGAAAGCATGATACCCTACTATGGCAAACACTATGCCAAGCAGTAGATCAAGGGCAAGCCGATAAGATTCGGCTTCAAAAACTGGGCTCTATGCAGTAGTAATGGGTACATGATTTCTTTTCAGATTTACACTGGCACATCAGACGCAGAAAAAGTTTTTGGTCTTGGTGGAGACGTGGTTATGTCCTTACAAGATAAAGTGCCTTCTAACCAGGGATATATTTTTTTTTTGATAATTATTTTGCAAGCCTGAGTTTACTGAACCATTTCTCGGAAAATAAAATTTGCGCAAAAGCAACAGTAAGAGAGATTCGAACGATAAAGTGTCCATTTCCTGAAAGTACTTCATGGAAATCAAAACCAAGGGGAAGCCACAGTTTTGTTTCTTGTGATAACGTTACTTTTGTACAATGAAAGAACAACAAGGTTGTGATATTGGGTACCAACTTCGAAAGTAATGACATTGTTACCACATCTAGATGGTGTAAGGAAACTCATCTCAAATGACTGGGTACTTATGAAAAAGCTAAGACCAAATGATGCAAATTGTGCCTCCTTACTGGAATTTCGGAGGTATATCGCACTAAGTTTTTTACAGTCCTTTGGTAAAAAACCAAGTAGAGGAAAAACTACGCTTCCAGTTCATAAAACCTCTAGACTTGATAATATAGGACATTTAATTCGGTACAATGAATCTGATCGAAGGTGCCAAGTATGCAAGAAGAAAAGTAACTTTATATGTTTAAAATGTGACAGTGGACTTCATCCAAAAAATTGTTTTGAAAATTACCATATAAACTAAATAATATTAATTTTATGTATTTTATGCATGGAGTCCCTTTTGAGGGACGGATCATAACACACTAATAAAAACTAATATTTGATTTTTGTATTTTTTTTATATCTTATTTAAGTCATTTAACTAATTCATAAAGAAAAAATACATAAAAAACAATTTTTATAAGTTCATGCACTAATGGGTTAAATTACTTAAATATACTATAGAATTAAATGATTTAATATATTTGGCGTGTACTGTTTCCTACAAAAAAACAAAAAATATAAGGTTCAGAAAGACTCGCATGCTTTTACGACGATAGTTGCTTATCAAGACTAGATAGTTTATACTTTCCTTTTTCTTAATAATGCTCTTGAAAACATATTTTGCAATAAAAAAACGCGAAGTAAGCAGTAGAAAGTTAAATGATAAAAAAAAAGGATGTCACTTATTGACTTCTTCAGGACAAGGCACCCAAGAAAATTAACGACAGAAGAAAACTTATAGAGGAAAAGTAGCAAACAAAGAATTTATTTAATTAGCTCTAGTACCTTCGGTTTTGAAGAAAAACCGACAATAGGAAAATATAGCATCTAAACTAAGGAAGCATATATAGTACAGGCAATATAGGTGTCGAGGTAGAACAAATTAGAGACAAGCTAATTTTTTTTTAATGTGTAGGTAAAGGCCTCTAGAATAACATATTAAAAGTCCCATTCGATCAAACTATGACAAATGTTATAAAAATGTCCGCCATCTTGTTTTTTTTTCATTTTCATAGAATAACTTTTTTATTTATGTTATTATCGAAAGTTACGCAGATACCTAATTTTTAGTACTTAAAGAGACGCATCTTTTGATGTATTAAAATATATTTTAGCTCAAAAAATAAAAAAGTTACAAATTTTCTAAATAATGGTACGAGCAAAAAAATTAAAATTTTGAATGAAAAGTAAGTTAAGTAAAGATTTTACTTGCTGATTATAAAAACTCTGTTATGTCTTTATCCTCCAGTTCAAAAATAGCATTAGTACAATTTATTCCACAATATTGGCCATATTTTGGGGAACACTTAATCCCTAACTTTTTGCAAGAACAATTCCGTCGACAAGTACGTAGTTATTTACCTGTATGGGAACATGGCCAAATTATCCTATTTCTGGTGCTGCTGGTTAAAACGCTGGTTAAAATGCTGGTGGTTAAAACGTTATTGTCAGGTGAAATACACATTATCCCGCCCATCACATGAAATGTACAAAGTCCATCTAATGTCCGAAGATTAAAGTCAATATTGTCATAAATAAATTGAAGAAGACACTCATTTGAAATATCCTCTGTATAGGTTTGTGTTGCCGCATTCTCAAATTTCAGACACTCAGAATATGAAACACAAACTCCAAGAGATGAAAGTATATCAATTAAATATTTTGAGCCATATTTCCTATGTAGCTGTACACCAAGTCCAAACATTACAGGAGAGACATACGATTTAACTCTTACCAATGAAATAATAAAATTTTGAAGTGCTTTAATTTTTTTTTAGTTGTTGAAGCTTTTTTCTTATTATTTACAATTAACTCATTAAGGAACATATTTAATGAATCAGGAACGGCATCTTGTCCACCTAACTTAATTTCGTCGAGAAAAGGGTATTCATCGGTTGTACATACCATAGATATCTTGTCTCAAAATTTGTGCTGCAGTTTTTAAAATTCTTGTGCGTTTTTTTTGGGGTGATACAAACGTTTTCGAATGCCGTTTGCATTATATCACTTACTGGCCTTCCGAGTTTTTTATTGGACGACGATTTTTTAAATCTCCAGTAGCAAGATACATGGTATCTTGCTTCAGCTGCAATAAGATCGTTTTCTATACATATCCTATTATAAACTTCTTTTCCCCAGTCGTTATTTCTATTCGTGGCTTGTTCTGCTACAGACGTTTTAAAGTTAATTGTAGACACTACGCGGAAACTATCTTGCTTAACGTTTAACACCTTGGCACAAAGAAACAGCAAGTTTTAAAATCAAAACACTGGTGGCTTAACGAGGATCGCAGCATTGATTTTGAGCATTGTGGGGTATCAGTGGCATTATCACAAATTCGTTGGGATTTTTTAATATTTGACGGATGAGTATAATTCTTTCTGCAATCCTTATGAACTACTAAAGAATCCACAGATTCAAATGTTTGCCACTTGCAGTCACCGTGAAGTTTGCTGGCGTTTATAAGTTTTAGAAAGCCTCTTTTCCATACCACTACTAGAGTCTTAGAAGTACCTTTTTCACTGCATATTGCACATTTGCTTTTCTCCATTTTAGTAAGTCACTAATACAAAATAACAAAATAACGCTACAACCAAAATTGCACGAATTCTTTTTGTTATGTTTTAGATGAGCAAATATCAACTACATAACCTTTTAATACATTGCTTTGCACCTAAATTGAATAGATACCTGTTATATTCATTAGTAATGGCTATTAAATCATATATTTTATTTTTTTTTTATAGTAAAAATATATATTTTCATACTATATATTAAAATAATGGAAAAAATTTTAATGGTATATTATCCATTTTTCAATTCTTAAAAAAAAGTACTCTTCATAAAAATTCAATTTACTGAGATATTAACAAAAAATGATAAAAAACAAGATGGCGGCCATTTTTTTCATACTTGCCATACTTTTGCCAAATGGGACTTTCAGTATGTTATAGTACACGTTTGTATGAATTCATATACACAAAAACTAGCTTGTCTCTAATTTGTGCTACTTCACCCATTGTAAGCTGATTATGTTTCCTGTGCTAATACTATATACCTTTGTGATACAATATGTTGCCACCTGCTATTTACATTGCTTGTTAGGATCTTTGACAAGTTTAAGTAGGTTATTTGACAGATAAGCAAAATAAAATATGTCTGGCAGTGACATATTTATCTAGTTACGAGTATGTATAACGTACACACAAGTTAAAAAAATTAATTTCCAGACTAGCTAAAAATAATAAGGCAAATGTTGAAAGCAAAAAATGGATAATATTAGCGAGATATATCACGTTACAGTCATTAATTATTTAAGTTTAATCTAGAAACATATCTAGCCTAACACCTGCCTAAATTGGGTACGTGACGTACTTTAGGACTTATATATAAAGTAATTAGGCACTCATTAGTAGACTGCTTTATGCAAAGCGCGGATATCTCGCTAATTTTAAATTTTACGTGACGAAAATAAATACGCTGCGTTTTGATTAGGGTTTATTAGTCTTGAGACTAATAAAATTTATATTATAATTAATACAAATTTGCTCGCTGCCTTAGGTTTCGATGAACCTGGAAGCAACGAAGGATAATGTTTTTTTTTTCACTAAAAATTAAAAAGCAAATAAAAATAAATTATTTTGGATTTTTAAATAATAACGAAAATGTTGCAAATCTTAATGTAAGTCGAAAACTAATAGGAATTTTGCATTACGGTTAAAAGGTAATTATTTTGTTTACAATTGCAATAAACCTTTCTAAAATAGTATTTTGGACACTTGGAATAGCTCAAATAGCTGAGCAATAATTACAATTTGCCAAGCAACATCAGCCCTCTGTTTAGATTATGTATATTATTATGTTCAGATATGTATTCTAAATTCAACGAGACCATTCGCAAGGTCGTAGTTCTCATATTAGCCGAGATATTGTATTTTTGGGCTCATAACGAGGTCGAAAAATTACTTTTTCTGAATTTTCAGTGCTCTCATTCCCTTAGTTCTCGGATCCTATTATTCTATACTCGGTGTTCTTATGATGTACATGATCGCAATAAGGCGTTGGTATAGTTAGTTCGATTTTGAGAAATTTCAATTTTTGATGAACAAATTTGATACAAGGATTAGCAAATTTATTTAAATAACAAATAATAATTGCGCTTTACCAGATATCATCTATTATGTCAATTGAAAAATAATTGAAGAACGTGTCAAAACACAGCCTATTCAAGCAATCAAAGCCTTCTATGCTATTTTTATTGATTAAATGCGTTTATTTATATTCGCGTCCAGTCCGAATATATTATCTTGATTATTTACTACGTAGGTAGTCCGCCCCTGGCTACCAACCGTGCACCATATTTAAAGACCTAAATATAAAATTAAAAAACCTCGCGCTGCCAAACCCTCCCCGACCCCGTCGGTCTCTCTCTTATTCATTCGTTTCTGGTGCACCGTGCCGTCCACTTCGTTTACGCCGCGCTGTACGATTTCGACACGTGATATTTGTGTATTTTGACTATTTTGCAGTTTAACTGGTTTATTCGGTTTGATTCAGGTGAGTCAGGATCTTTCTGATTAGTTCTCACATAGGACATTTCTTTGTAGATCGACCATTATGGGAAAACATAAAAGAAAAGATAAAAGTAGGTCAAGGTCGAGGGGTAGAGCTCGTTCCAAACGCTCTTTAAGCAAGGAATATGGCGACCTACGTCGACACCGGAAAATATCTAGGCTTGAGAGAGAGAAAGAGAAGGCGCACAGGTCGCGGTCTCGGTCAAGTTCTAGAAAAAGCAAAGGTTCCTCGAATGCGATTAGGAAAATAAAAACACATGGCGGGAGATCTCGTTATCGCGCTCGTCGTTCTCCGAGTGAGACGAGTGTGCGTAGGGATCGGATAGAAAGGGACAGACGAAGCCATGATAGTGGGAGTCGCAGCCCGAGTGTTGCGATCTCGCTTTATAGTCGGGGCCGTACGTCGCGTACTACGGCGCACGATTCGAGGTCTCGTTCTGTAAGCCATTGCTTAGATACAGAGAATATTATCACGGACACAGGTCCGGCTCAGGGAAAAAATGGAATTTTGATAGAAGATGACTCTCCGGTCTTAGTTTTATCTGAGGATACTCTACTATCCGAGGAGACAAGAAACATGCTGGGCCCGGACCCTAGCAGTGTTAAAAAGTCTAGTTTTAAATTGCACCCGGCCGTTGAGGCAATATGGTCATATATTTTGCCTTTTGGCCTATCCAAAGAAGAAACCGACGAGTTTCTTAAAAAATATGAAATGCCGGAAAATTGTAAGCTTTTATTGCCTCCCAAAATAAATCCGGAGATTGAAGCCGGCATGAATTCTTTATACGCTGTTAGAGACCAGACTCATACTGGGTACCAAGCTTTACTTAGCCAATCTCTTTACGCGTTAGGTCTAGCTTTAAACGCCCTTTTGGGGGACGATTTAAAAATGCCGAAAGAGTCAAAAGAAAAAGTTTTGGTTCCAGTGGCGGACGCTGGTCGCATTTTGTGTAACCTTTTTAACTCAATATCCAATAAAAGGCGTCAATTAATTACTCCTATGATGAATAAACAAATAAAAAAGTTGGTAGACAAAATACCACCTGGAGAATTTTTATTTGAAACCAATTTAGGGGAAAAAATTCAGGCTTTAAGGGCCATGGAAAAAGTTGGCAGGGAAATACGACCAGTACCTGTCACGCGGTTTACCCCTCGTGCACAGCCCTTTATCCCCGGAACTTCAGAAAAGAGGAGTGGGGGGGGAGGAAATAAACCTTCCACGAGTGCACAGGGAAACAGAGGACGCCCGTTCCATTACAGAAGGGAAATGAGAACACAGAAAGGGCGACCTTCGACATACAAAGCAGCTCCTCAAAAGAAGCGCTAGAGGTAAGTTATGATGAAGACGTCTTTGCGGGGCGCTTGTCACGGTTTTTACCTGCTTGGAAAAAAGTGACCACTAATTCTATTGTCTTATCTTGGATAAAAGGTTACAGGATTGAGTTTTCTAAAAAACCTCCTTTTAACTATAATAGTCATATAAGCCATAAACTTTCTGTTAGCGAAGAAGCTCTTATGACTTCGGAAGTTGAGAAGCTTCTTAGAATAGGCGCTATCAAAAAATGTAAAGCTTGTCCTGACCAGTTTATTTCCTCAATTTTCCTTGCAGACAAGAGTAATGGGAAAAAACGTTTCATTTTAAACCTTAAAAGCTTAAACAATTTTGTAATTGCCCCACATTTTAAAATGGAGGATTACAGAACTGCCTTAAAACTAATAAGTTGTGGTTCTTTTATGACCACAGTTGATCTAAAGGATGCCTATTTTTCAATTTTAGTGCATCCTGATCATCGCAAGTACTTAAGATTCTATTTTAAAAATTGCCTTTACGAATTCACTTGTATCCCTTTTGGTTTATCATCGGCCCCCTTTTGTTTTACAAAATTAATGAAACCTGTACTTTCTCTTCTGCGCAAAAAGGGCATTTTGTGTATAAATTATTTAGACGATTTTCTCATTCTTGGAGACCCTTTTGATAGTTGTCTAGAGAATACTAGAGTTCTTATTGACTTATTAAGATCTCTGGGCTTTATTTTGAATAGAGAAAAAAGTTGTCTTTCCCCAAGCACTGTTCAAACCTTTTTGGGGTTCGTTTTTGATACTAAGTCAATGAAAATCGAACTACCTATGAAAAAGAAGGAAATCGTATATAATTTATCACATATTTTTAGAAATAAAGTCACTTGTAGGATTCGGGAATTAGCAAAATTCATCGGTATTTTAATTTCTGCTTGTCCCGCCGTGAAATATGGTTGGCTATACACCAAATTTTTAGAAAGAGAAAAATTTTTAGCTTTGTCCCGAAATAATACGAATTTTGATGCGTTAATGCCCCTCTCCTCCTTTTTGCATAATGATCTCAGCTGGTGGAGAGAAAATATATTCAAATCTTTTAACAATATTAAAAGTGATAATTATAAGCAAGTAATTTTTACCGATGCGTCTTTGACCGGATGGGGGGCATGCTGTAATGGGGAAAAGACCCATGGTTTTTGGTCTGAACAGGATAAGAATGGCCATATTAATTATTTGGAATTGCTTGCCATATTTCACGGCTTAAGATGTTTCTCAAAGCAACTTTTTAATTGCAACGTTTTGATAAGATGCGATAACACCACTGCCATATCGTATATTAATCGCATGGGCAATATTCAATACCCAAAACTTTGCTCTCTAACTAGAGATATATGGCAGTGGTGTGAGAGCAGAAACATATGGATTTTTGCATCCTATGTGAGTTCAAGCGACAATTACGAGGCTGATCTCGAATCCCGACAAACAAATCAAGATTCTGAATGGTCATTATCTGACGACGCTTTTCAAACAATCGTGAAAACTTTTGGACAACCTGAAATAGATATATTTGCCTAGCATATAAATAATAAATGCACGGATTATATATCATGGCGAAGAGATCCTGGTTCAGTTATGGTAGATGCATTTACCGTGAACTGGAACAATTTATATTTTTATGCTTTCCCTCCATTTAGCCTTTTGTTGAGGGTATTACAAAAAATAATTCAAGATAAGGCAGTAGGTATTATAATTGTGCCTCTTTGGCCTTCACAGCCTTGGTTTCCACTTTTTTTCAGGCTGGTTGTGGGGAAAGAAATTTATTTTGAACCGTCTAAAAAACTATTATCTTCTCCTTCCAGCCAGTCGCATCCATTAGCTCATCATCTTACCCTGGTGGCCGCCAAATTATCGGGTCTTCATTTGAACAAAGAAACGTCCCCAAAATAGCCATTGAAACTATGATTTCTTCGATTGCCGACTCCACTTTAAAACAATACGATACTACTTACCGTTTATGGTGGCAGTTCTGTTTAAGAAGAAACCTGTCACCTTATAAAGCTTCCAATCATGAGGTTCTCACTTTTCTACAGACTATTGCAGAGGAACATAATTATAAATTTGGGTCGTTAAATTCTCACAGGTCAGCTCTTAGCCTTATTTCCTATAATGATCTTGGAGCTGACCCTATAATAAAGAGATTTATGAAGGGCATTTCTCGGTTGAGACCTTCTCGACCAAGGTATACCAATACATGGGACCCCCAGTTAATTTTGTCTTACATCGAAGAACAGGCAGAAAACTCGACTATGCAACATCTTTCTCAAAAGTTGATGACAATGTTGGCTTTGATCACCGGGGGCAGGCTGCAAACTATATCTCTTATAAGATTATCCAACGTAATAGAAAATTCTGAGGGAATTCAGATTAATATTACAGACCCGATTAAAACATCTGGGATTGGTAAGGACCAGCCTACCCTTCATATACCTTTTTTCAAGGAAAAGCCACTGTTATGCGTGGCAACTACGTTAAAAACTTACATTGTGAGGACCCAGCCTTACAAAAAGCCAGATCAAGATTTAATTTTGCTAACCCTTAAAAAGCCATACAAAACGGCCAGCAAGCAAACGGTGAGCAAATGGGTGAAGCAAATGATGTCATCAGCTGGGCTTGACACATCAGTGTTTAGGCCCCACTCTACACGGCATGCATCTGCTTCTGCTGCCTTAAGGAAAGGAGTGACTTTGGAAACAATCTTCAAGACTGCGGGATGGTCAAATCAGTCGACCACCTTTGCTAGATTTTACAATCGTCCGTTATCCAATACAACGGATTTTGCCAGGGCGGTTTTAAACATTATTATTTAGTTTAATATTATTTAGCAATGCTACTTACTTATGGTTTGATATTTTGTAAAGCCATCAAGGAAAATACAGTTTATTTTTGTAAAACAAATGTTCCTTTTTTCCATGTTTATTCATCTTTAACACGAAATCTCTGAACAACTACGTAGTAAATAATCAAGATAATATATTCGGACTGGACGCAAATATAATTAAACGATCAAACGAACTTACCTGAAGTGAAGTTCGATCGTAATTATATGAAGCGTCCAGTCCGAATATATTATCTTCCCTCCCGCCAACAGACCCCAAATTGTGTTAAAATGATTAATGAACAATAGGATCTTTAAAAGAATGAATAAGAGAGAGACCGACGGGGTTGGGGAGGGTTTGGCAGCGCGAGGTTTTTTAATTTTATATTTAGGTCTTTAAATATGGTGCACGGTTGGTAGCCAGGGGCGGACTACCTACGTAGTAAATAATCAAGATAATATATTCGGACTGGACGCTTCATATAATTACGATCGAACTTCACTTCAGGTAAGTTCGTTTGATCGTTTAATTATGTGACTTAGTTTTTTTTCTTCTTATGGGCTTATTTATCAACCGATTTAAAAAATAATCATATCAAATTATTGGGAAAAAGAGACCGCATTTGAAAAGTAGTTGTTCCACTTTTTACACTGTGCTATTTAAAAAAATGAAATAAATGCTAAAATTAATGGTTTGGACATTTTAAATAGGCGTCTAAAAGATTTAAGTCATAAAATGCAGAGAAAATTATTTTTCCGTGATTACTTAATTAAAAGTTAAAACTTTCAACGTATTCATGGCACCCTATTTTATCTTAAAATATCTTAATTTTAAATGAATCTGTTCCTTTCATCGTAAATGGACTGTATAATGAATCATTTCAATTTGCTGTATCTTTGAATTTGTATATATAATCTTTAAATAAGCGTTAAATATTGAAATGTTTCAATTGGATTGTTATTTGAAAATATTTACAATACACTAAACTCAGACTTAGAGAATCGGAAAAATAATTATCCTTAGCTGTTTTAAGGAAACTAGAATACACAACGAAGTTCGAATAATCTTAAACTATAAATATTTGAACAGAGAACCTGTTATAATGAGTAGCAATGTACTTAGTGTGAATATCTTTCTTCTATTTTTGTAATTTAATTAAAACTAACAACTTCCATTTTGTTCGGACAGCAGCAGGAATCCTCTCTTGCTTAATAAAACATTTAGCCCTGGCAAAATACAAACATCTTTGCAACCTACAAAAAAAGCACACATATTATAAAGCCATTGAAAATAAAAATACTAAATTTTTGAAATATAAAAAAATGGTTAAATGTATTAAAACCAGTGTTAAAATTATTTAAAGTAATAAAAAAACAAACATTTATAAGGAATTTATCATTTTAAACGTTATGATGTTAAAACTCAATCATATTGTTGTAAACACTACCAAGAAGAAAAGACCCTCTTCCGAAATAGCTTAAAGAAAAGAGAAAAGCGCTGTTTAATGTGTTTAATGATTACATATTTTAATTTTTTTATATATGATTGATTTGTTAAGGTAGGTAGGTAATAGGTATTAAGGTTGGACTATACAAAGTCTTCTCCTTTCAACTAATATACCACAAATCTAATAACACAATTTTGAAAAACCAAGAAGTGAGTGCTGGCTACACAAACTGAAACAATATGCCATGCCATATATTAATCTCGACTCCACCGGCCTATAATAGTAATATTATAGGCCGGATTAGTAACCGGAAATATAATCAATATTCTCAAATTGCAATCTGTGGTTTCTTTAAAATCATGACAAAATACTTCTACAATTGACTTAAATACTCAATATCGCTTATTAGTTATTAATGCCTATTATTATAATATTTTGAATTAATAAGCAAAGTACATATTTTCTCGAAGAGGGTGGGATACTAATAGACGCTATTTTATTTTAATAGGAAGATAGGTACCTACTTCAATTTTCTAAGAGGAGAACATTCATTGCCCTAAATCCCGGCTTATATTTAAAATGCAAACATTTCAATCAATTGTGACACTTCTTTTTTCTTATTTTTTTAAGATGAAAATAAGTAACTTAAGTTAATTAATAGGTTTTTGGCAGTTTTTCAGATATTCTTATATTTTACATATGTAATTATTATAAGATTTTATAACTAATATCAGAAATAATTAAGATATTTAAACTTTCAGTACGTAATTCCCATCATGTAAAACTTCTAAAACAAAAGTACTCGTAACATGATATCTTTTTTATTCTGATTGATAATTTTTTTTTGAGAAAATATTAGTTTAATAGAAAAATAAAAAAAAAATAATCTAAAATCTTGCTACTAACTTATTACCCCCTTTAGCAGAAGAAAACTCTGAAGAACTTAATTTAATAAACCCAATCAAAAGTCAATCTATGTCAATAATGACTCGCCATATAATTTTACTTTATATTTAAGCCGATAACATTCCTCATTTTGACGGAATCACTAATTATCATAAAGACTTATATCTAATATTCTATGAAAGGAATTAACCAATAACCAAAATATTACAGATTTATGACAGATTTACAGATAAAGACATGTAATTTACCCACTCCTGTTATTGGCCTTGAGAGAATTTTTTCAATTTTGTGGGTATTGTGAAACATGGCAATTGAAAAATCTACAACCTGACCTTGATGATCCGACTACCCAATCTGAACAATCTCCGCCAAGCAATAATATGCCAATTTTGGTTGACTAAATTAGAAAGATAGTTGTTTAAATTTGAATAAGAGTAAAAAAATAAAATGTAAAAATGTTAAGTAAATATAATCGTTTACTACTTCATAATGATATTCTCTTAGTGTTTTAAGTATAAAGTATGTTATATTATTATAAATACTTAATAATGGGTTCAATAAAACTATTGATTTGTGACATTATACATATATTTTATACTTTCCAAATTGTTTTAACTAAAATTTATAGAGTACTCATCATTTAAAATTTTAAATATATTGTTTTTTTTTACATAAATAAATTTAATATCGCAAATCGTAAACAAATAAATAATAGGTAGTCGGTAAATTTTACACTTTAAAATATTACTGTCCTTTACTATTAGGTATTAGTTTTAATTTAAGACTATGTTTTTGCTTAAGATGGTAAAGCACCAAAAACAAGCAATAAAAGGTTTACTGTTAAATTATTTCTGTTGGGCATATAAAATAATTATTTAATCAATGAGTTTAACATTATCATAAAAAATCTATACAGTGACCGCCTAAAGTTCCGCATAAATTCGATAAAAATTAGAGACATGATTTTTTGAGAAAACGCTCGGACTTGTCGATTTTTATTTTAAGTTGCGCATTATTTCACATAAATTTTTGTATACAGGGTGGAACAAAAAAAAGATATGACGTCATCGGTAATTTTTTTAAAAGGAATGCTATATTTTTTATTGTATTTATGAAATAAAGGTGAAATTTCAAGCAAGTTTCGTATATTACACCTTGTCTCAAAATTTAACTGTTTCCGAAATATCTACATTTAAATGACAAAAAAACAAATAATTACATCTATTTACAAATTAAGGTAAAATCGAGGATAAAAATAATGTTATAAACACTTCCAATGGTTTCTATTTAATAGAAAAGGTTGCACTTGTAAAGAATCTCCATTTTCGAATGTCACTGTCAGTTCGAAAACTAATAGTTTTTATCAGAATAAATTATGGCTAATTTAACGGAAACCTAACGAATTGAAATTTTGATGATGCTAGGGTACGGGGATCGAGTGCGCACGTAAAAAGAAGTAAGTTAACTGTTTAATACCAAATACCCAAACCATCCTATTTCTCAGTCAACAGTTCGTAGAATAGAGCACAAATTTATACCGTCGTCCAAAAATTTCTGAAGAAACAATATTAAACGTTTTGCTCTCCGTCGAAAAAAATCACTAAGACGCATGTTAAAAGCAAATGAATACCACCCTTATAAAATTAGACTAATACACGAATTAAATAAGGACGATCCTGATTGAAGAAACCAATTTTGCGAGCAAATGATGAACATTTGCAATAATAACCGTCAGTTTGTGTTACGAGTTTTGTTTTCGGATGAAGCAACTTTTTGTTTATAGGTGTCGTAAATCGGCAAAATTCTCGGTACTGGTAAGTGTCAAATCTACACTGGGCAACTGAGGCTCATACACAGTACCGTAAATCTATTAATGTTTGGGCTGGTATCGTGGAAAATAAAGTAATAGGACCATGCAACAGGACAACGCTATTTGAATTTCTTTCAAGAAGATCTTATCCCTGCTTTGGCTGCCCTATACCTAAACGAACAAGACCCTGCTGTCCCGACAGATAATTTGTGGTTTCAGCAAGACGACGCACCGCCACATTTCTTTCGAGATATCCGTAATTATTTGGATACAGTGTTTCCAAGAAGATGGATAGGACATAGAGTGGCCGGCCAGGTCACCAGACCTAAATCCCTGCAACTATTTTCTATGGGGGTACCTGAAAAGTAAAGTTTATATTGAGAAGCCAAACAACGTAGAAGATTTGAAAAATAGAATTAGATATGAAATTAGACGTATATCACCCGAAATAATTGATAGTGTTTTACATGAGTTCGTAAACCGTCGTGTTTTCTGCCAAGAAGTAAATGGGGATCAGTTTGAATACTTGATACATTAATAAGATTTTTGACAATTTATAACATTTCATCCTCCATTTTATCTTAATTTGTAAATAGACGTACTTAGTTGCTTTCTTGTTGGTTAAATGTAAATATTTCTGAAACAGTTGAGTTTTAAGATAATGTGTGTTATACGAAACTTGCTTGGAATTTCGCCTATAATTCATAAATGCAATAAAAAATATAGAATTCCATTCAAAAAAATGACCGACGATGTCATATCTTTTTTTTGTTCCACCCTGTATACAAAAATTTATGTGAAATAATGCGCAACTTAAAATAAAAATCGACGGGTCCGAGCGTCTCTCAAAAAATCATGTATCTATTTTTTATCGAATTTATGCGGAACTTTAGGCGGTCACTGTATATATTTAACGCGTACGATCCCTATTTTTTCTCATATATTAAATACCTAATTTTATACAGTGTTTGAGATGATCAATATTTATTTCATAATAAATCCCTCAAAACAAGCAGCCAATTCTTGCAAGTAATTAATTTTAAGCTGAAAACAAACACTTTCGGCAGACTCGGAAGATGTTCTATTAGCTCAAAAGACAGCAGGGTTTTCAAACTCGGCATTTATAATTAGGGTCTAACAGCCATTCAAATAAGGTATTGTTGAATTTTACTTTTAATTTAAAATTCTTGGGAGTTGAAAAATTGATGAAAGTATTTAAAAATTGAAATTAAATAGATAAATATTGACGAGTAAGTACTAATTTGTCTAGATAATTATTATTTTAGCCTAATATATCTTATACAGTGCGAGTCTGTAACTTGGAATAAATTCGGTAATAAATAAATAAGGGGCATATTCGGAAAAATGCTCGGAGACGTCAATTAAGATTGTAAGTTGTGCATTTTTTTAAATAATTTTTTTTTATACAGGGTGTGCCATGTAGTCGGGACTGAAACAAACTTTCTTATTTTGAATGGGATACCCTATATGTTATTATATTTTTGGATTCTGCTAAAAATTCCAAATATTTCAATGTATCACATGCCATACCTTTATCACCTATTTTTAAGTTGTGATTGTTTCTTTTAAAAATGTTTTACATTCAAAAAATATGCGTTTTAGTAAACGGTTTTTTTTCGTAATGTTTTTTATGAATGTCCTATAAAAATATGGCATTTTATAATTTTGACATTTTATAAATTTTGACATTGCTTCAAGACGTGCCTTTACTGTCGGATAATCAGATTTAAGTTTCTTTTAATTTTTTTACGAAATAGGTGATTTAAGTGAAAAGCACAAGATTGAAATCCTAATGATGATTGGGGCTCCGGTAAAGTTAAAGGGACGTCTAAAAATCGATTTTTTTTAGAAATTTTTTCATAGAATGTTGAGTTTGGACATTTTATTTATAAAAAAGTCAGGATGAAGTGAAAAAATGCAAAATTTTAAAAATTATAAAGGATTTTCTACTTACATATAATCCACAATTACACCCGGCTTAACTACACTCTATTTGCGACTAGGCATCACGTTGACCATTATATATGCTATTAATTTAAATTTAAAGCCTTAAGTAACAAAATTCTGTAACTCAGAAGGATTTACATCACTTCTTTAGGTCATAAACACAAATTTTCACACGCAAATCAGGAATATCAAACATGTAAATACGGATTTATTCATAAATAAAAAAGACTGTCAAATGTCACTTACGTCAACTAATATTATTTATTGGGAGTGGCTACTGTACTAGTACGATTATCGTAATTTTCTGTCCTGTCTCATTATAAGTAAGTATTTGTTTATTTATATATATTTGTTTATTATTATATATTTGTTTATTTATCATGAAATATGCACAGTGCGCATATGGGACTGTGTGGTTGGCGCACATGTGGAGTTAGGATTGTAAAAAGGGATTGAAACCTTGGGTTGGCGCTAAATAGTGGGTTAGGTAGTCGTTTGCGCCCTACTTAGAGAATGGGAAACCCATAATTGGGTACGGAGATAGAACAAGAACCCAAAATAAAGTTTTGCATTTATTCAGACAGAAGTATTCTGATTTACCACCCGTATCTTCAAGTACTATAAGCAAGATTGAAAATCAGTTTCGGGAAAATGGTCACGTAAGAACAATAACTAGTTCTCGTCGATCTGCGCTTAACGAAGACACCAAAATTATTGTGTTATTAGCCATTGAAGAAAATCCTAATATTTCCACTAGGCAGGTAGTGCGCTAATTGGGAGTGAATCAGTCTTCAGTAGTAAGGGTTCTTGAAGCAGAAAATTTTCATCCCTATAAACTTGTGGCGAATATACGTACAGTGAACATGCGCCCCAGATGCTTGAAGCTTGGCAACGCCGGCGGGGATCGATCAGCTGTGAACTGTCAAGAATCGCCTCGGAACTCTATACACGATCCTCGAGACACTCGACACGACCATATTATAATTGAAACCTCATGTAATTAATTAAGTTCGTAAATGTATTTATTTGTAGTTTAGTTTTCGATTAAACAATTAAGGTAAACTGTGAGTATGCCTTACTTGCTCTCCGCAACGGCCACAAACTAACAATTCTACAGGAACTCATTGAGGAGGATGCATGTAGAAGAATTGAATTTTGTGAACAATTTATGGAATTAATGCAGAATAATAATATTATTACAGAAAACATTCTTTTTTTTGATAAGTCGACATTTATGCTGAACGGAGAAGTAAATCGTCAAAATTACCGTTATTGGGCACAAGAAAATCCATGTTGGATGAGGCAAGGCCACACTCAACATTAGAAAAAGTAAATGTTTGGGTAGGAATTCTAGGTCAGCAAGTTAGGCCCAATTTTCTTTGAAGAAAATTTAATTGGAGCAAGACACTTATAGTTTTTACAAGAAGAACTAATTTCAAATCTAGCTGTTCTATTTCCTGATCCAATAGAAGCTGATATGCCGAATAGTAACATCTGGTTTTAGCAAGATGGTGCGCCTTCCGATTTTGCAAGACTTGTTCGAAACTGTCATGGCATTGCCAGATAGTAAATGGTTTACATTTTTAACACTTATTAGAGAAAAACATATAAAAGAACCCTCTTTTAGTTTATGAAACACGTTTTCTTTAACGCTCTGTATCTTAAATTTTTAAGTCTTGACTGCTCTTACTTTGAATTCTGCCTCTTTATTGTTTATAATATTTTCATTTTTATGTAGTAATATTAAAAATAAACAAATTTTAGTTAATATTTTCAAAATAACAAAATCTTAAGCTTGTTTAATTAATAAAAATATGGTGTTCTTACTATGGCAAAAAAGGGACGTTTTCCTAGAGAATGGAAATCATACATCAATCTTTAATGTATCATACCATATTTCGGCTAAATAATATATGGATCTTTCTTCCTCCAAAAATTGTTTAATTGTCTTCATATATTCTATACACCACCTGACAATTCCATTACAGCAACTCTTTTGTTAACCATCTTAAGCTTAAGTCCAAGTTTTATCTCCACAAGGTTGAGATTGAGAAATGTTTTTCCCTTGCCGAGAAGGTGTCCTTAACCATCTATACGGTCAGAAACTCATTGTTTTTGTAATTAGAATACACACCTTTCCTTAGCAATTTGGCAATATCCGTGTCAAGGCCCTTTGATTGTCCTGCATCTTTCCTTTTTATTCTATCTTTAATCCCTTTTTTTACAGGCATATTGTACTATAGGGAAGCCCTGTTAAAAACGCTGTTTTTTGCAAAGCACTACAATCATTTGTGAACTGAGGATCATTCCTTAGATTGTTATAGATATTTAGATAACTTTATTTGGCGTCTGTACTTAAACAATTACGTTTTAAAACTGCTTGATTTCCCTTGCTTCTTTTTGCTTCCTCAACACTAGAAAATGAACTATCGGAACTAACTATATAAGTCTAAATCACTCTCCAGATCACTCTTATTGTTTTCATCACAAATGTTGTCTTTCTTGTGCACCCACGGTCTCCATAAGCCCGCACAAACACCTTCCTCTTCATTTTCAAAATTTTCCTGCCTATTTTCCCACAGTCGAAACATTTTAGGGTCTTTAGGTATAATACCAAAACAAATCCACAAACACAAATAAAAAAAACACACCTCCTCACAGTAAAAACTGCAAAAAAATTATACGAGTACAGACCAAATTCTAAATGCTCCACTTTTATAAACTTGTAAAAAGCAAAACCGGCAAATCCCATCAAATAATAATAACCTCACGTGACGTTCCTCCCAACTAATAAAGGTGTTAGACTTATCCAACAACTATTTTAAAGGCAATAGACCCATCCTTAAAGATCTCCTTAAAAACACGACGAAAGTAATACAAAAACAGCCCAACAATTTATTTGGGTACGGCCCCGTAATCTACAAAATCATTGGGATAGAGAGAGAGACACAATCACTTGCACAGCCTAAAGTAGGAATCGCCAGAACGCAGGTGTTTTATCTTTGTTTAATAGACTGGCTAACAAGAGGTGACAAGTCTGTGAGTGCTGGAAGTGTTTAAAATATTTTGTATGATGCTTAAATTTTAGTCCGCGGTCAATTTTTTGATATTATTTTTTTACTAAAAATGGACATTTTTGAACGAAAAATAAAAAATAGTATAAAACATGGGGTTCTACGTATATGTTAAATGATTTCATAGATAAACAATATAAAATTTTGCCATTTAAACATGTATATCATACCACATTAAATATGACATAGGCGCACGGACTAGTTAGTGCGGCATCTGCGATACATCAAAGATTCTAATAGATCTCTGACCTGGACTTTAAGTATGCATCCTATATGTAGCTGTTGCGACTATTAAAGTAACCATTCTTGGCGAAATAGGCCCCATCGGTGAATAGAATGATTTAATCAAAATGCGGTTGAATTGCGATACTCTGCAAAAACCATACACAAAATGTACTTAGGGCTGGTAATCTAATAAACCCAGAACTTGGACTTTTTGAAGGTGGCAAGGATGCAATTACTTCTCGTGAGGCACCCGCCACACTGTTTGGTGAGCAGCATTCATTTGATATGCATTTCCACGCGCGCTTGTGCTAGATTGTTCAGTAATTCTGTGTAAAACCTCGAAAGCAGCTATTCGTGCAGTTCATGGATATTCTTCTGATAATTTACAACTATCCATTTCCCATAATCGACGATGGATTCTAGAAAATGTTTTTCAAGAATGATGTCGGCGCTTGGGGAACCGGTCAACGTATCAGCTTTCCTGGTATTGCATCTTGCCTTGACATAAATAGGATGCAGATCAGCGTATTCTTTAAATATAAAATCAACCATTTTCAGACTCAAATGCCAAATTTTGTTGTAAAGAATTTAAAAAGAACTAAACCGGTATTTTGACTAAAATAGCAAATAATATTAAAGTTGAAGAAGTAGTCTATACTTGCAGTGGAGTTAATATGTCAATTATCAATGACAAAAAATATAACAATTATCGTAGTATTGTAATCATGTGAATTTAGTGTTTGTGTAGATCTAGTTTTAGTCCTTTTCTCATGCATCTTAATATGCCATTTTGATTCATTGTTAGTTGTTTTAACCTTCTAACCTTGCCGGAGGCACTATAGCTTTAATATTTATTGACGAAAATCTTCAAGTTGTATCCCTGATAATGGACTCGATGTTATATGTCAAAAACATGTAGGATTAATAATTTTTAAATAAATTTAGTAGAGAATGACCGAAGCGTTTTTAATTACCCATTGAAATAATATTAAGTTTATTGAAATTTATAAAAAAAAAAATTTTATATTTTTTTTTATATGATTCTGCATTACTCAAAATTTTTAAACAGCTAATTTTTGACTAGGGGTTCCTATGCAAATATTGTTCACTCTAATGTTCCAAGCAACCCTCTAAAGTTTGTTGATATATATTTATATATTTATAGTAGTGTGTAATGTATAGTAGTACAGAACTAGGTGTATAATATTTGCAATTTTAACTTCTTTGTACATTGATGAATTCCGTATACTGTATTGCGTCAATTTTGGATAAAAAGAGTTAAATTTAAATTTGAATATTTTAACATTTTTTCATCTCAGGTTAAATTTTCTTTTTGATATAAAAGAACAAAAATTTTAAAAAGTCAATAATTAAATAACAGTAAATAAATAAATAATATTTAGTGCTATTGCACAAAACTCCCTAAGACCATGAGAGTTAAAGGTAGGAGTTAATCAAGTTAAAATTATAATAAATATTCAATACAATAAAATAACTAATGAGTATACTCCACCAATTCATAGTATTAGATTTTCTGATATAAAAGTGATAATAGTGCTAATAACACTATTCTAAGAACTATTTAGCAATTTTTGCAAATAGGTCTATTGCATCTTTCTATAAAAAAATATATTGAGCTATGAATAAATAAAATATTCAGCTAATAAAAATTTGGAAATGCACGTTTCGTCATTAACCCATTAATACCTAGCGTCCCTTATAAGGGACCAGCAAATTCCTTGCGATAAAATCCCTGATGATGGACTCGATGTTATATGTCAAAAACATGTAGGATTAATAATTTTTAAATAAATTTAGTAGAGAATGACCGAAGCGTTTTTAATTACCCATTGAAATAATATTAAGTTTATTGAAATTTATAAAAAAAAAAATTTTATATTTTTTTTTTATGATTCTGCATTACTCAAAATTTTTAAACAGCTAATTTTTGACTAGGGGTTCCTATGCAAATATTGTTCACTCTAATGTTCCAAGCAACCCTCTAAAGTTTGTTGATATATATTTATATATTTATAGTAGTGTGTAATGTATAGTAGTACAGAACTAGGTGTATAATATTTGCAATTTTAACTTCTTTGTACATTGATGAATTCCGTATACTGTATTGCGTCAATTTTGGATAAAAAGAGTTAAATTTAAATTTGAATATTTTAACATTTTTTCATCTCAGGTTAAATTCTCTTTTTGATATAAAAGAACAAAAATTTTAAAAAGTCAATAATTAAATAACAGTAAATAAATAAATAATATTTAGTGCTATTGCACAAAACTCCCTAAGACCATGAGAGTTAAAGGTAGGAGTTAATCAAGTTAAAATTATAATAAATATTCAATACAATAAAATAACTAATGAGTATACTCCACCAATTCATAGTATTAAATTTTCTGATATAAAAGTGATAATAGTGCTAATAACACTATTCTAAGAACTATTTAGCAATTTTTGCAAATAGGTCTATTGCATCTTTCTATAAAAAAATATATTGAGCTATGAATAAATAAAATATTCAGCTAATAAAAATTTGGAAATGCACGTTTCGTCATTAACCCATTAATACCTAGCGTCCCTTATAAGGGACCAGCAAATTCCTTGCGATAAAAAAAAGTGTGGATACATCGAGCACTTAGAGTTGCAAAGCGTATTTAGCAGACTTGGTTCGACGTGTCAGGTGTTTTTGTTTTCTATTTCTTGCGAAATTATTTATGTATTTTTGAAAATGGATCCCTCCATGTACTCTACTAGGGGTCATGGGTAAGTTTTATTTTATGTATGTGTAAATAAACATTTTCCGCATTGATTACTAATTGAATCTTTATAAATAATGTTTAAAGAAAATAGTAAACGTTATCGAATCCCTGATTTTGTAACCGCGTGTAAAATACGTTACTACATATGTTGTGTCCCTTATAAGGGACGCTAAGCGCTATGTCTTCTTTATTGCAGATTGACCTTAGCTCAAGTAATGGACTGTTTAGAGGAGGATGATGACTTGCCGGAATATAACATCTATATTTTATCTCCAGATGATGGAAATGAGAACGAAGTTGATAGCGACGAATCTGACGACGAGCATGCAGCAAATATAAATCACCTACTTCGCGGAATCCTATCTCAGGAATGTGAAATAGCTTACGTAAATGACTCTGACGATTCTGACCCTGAAGATTTACTGCCCTTATCTGTCCTTCAGAAAAACCTAAAAGGCAATAACAATACAAAGCAACAAATAGAGTACGCGTACCAAAAATCAAGATGGCGGGAGCCTGATACTGGCCGAGTAAATAATAGTGACCTTGTGATTGTCTGTAGCCCTAGTGAACCCTCACAGGATGCAAAAAATGCAACTACCCCGGTTGATTTTTTCAAATTGCTTTGCAATGAAGAACTTTTGACGTTGATTATTACGGAAAGTAATAGGTACGCACGGTAGAAAAATGTAGAATTAAACTTAACTCTGAACGAACTGCATGTGGTAGTAGGAGCGTTTCTTTTATCGGGATATGAAAAATATCCAAACAGAAGACTCTATTGGTCGAGTGAAGAAGATATCCCAAAAATATTACAAAACAGCATGCGTCGAAATCGCTTTGAGACTCTACTAAAGTATATTCACTTTACGAGGGTGGTCCCAAAAATACCCGACCCAAGAAAGAAAACACGAAATTTTTGGAAAAAAATTTATTTATTTTTCAACATATTCTCCTTTCAGCTCTATACACTTTTCCCAGCAATGTTTTCTAAGTTATATACGATACCCTTTTTATAATAAGAACTGTCTTGCGCCTCGAAATAGCCATTAACTGCAGACATCACTTCTTCATCGTTGGAAAATCTTTGACCACTGAGCCAGTTTTTTAAGTTTGGAGACAGAAAATAATCTGAGGGGGCTAAATCTGGCGAATAGGGTGCATGAGGTAGCAATTTAAACCTTAATTCGTTAATTTTGGCCATTGCAATAACGGATTTGTGAGCTGGTGCATTGTCTTGATGAAACAATACTTTTTTCTTAATCAAATGCGGCCGTTTTTGCTTGATTTCTTTGCTCAAACGTTGCAATAAGCTCGCATAAAACTCGCCGTTGATAGTTTTACCTTTTTCTGATAGTCAATGAAAATTATCCCTCGCGCATCCCAAAAAACCGACGCCATGACCTTGCCTGCAAATGAAACGGTTTTCGCCTTCTTTGGAGCCGGTTCTCCCTTTTGAGCCATTGTTTTGATTGTTCTTTTGTCTCAGGTGTGAAGTGATGGACCCATGTTTCATCCATGGTTATGAAACGACGCAAAAATTCTGCTTTGTTGCTATTAAATTTCGCTAAGCACTCAATTGAAACATCTTCACGACACTGTTTTTGCTCGAGTGTGAGCAAACGCGGCACCTATCTTGCACACAGCTTTCTCATGTCAACATTTTCAGTTAATATGCGATGTACCGCACTTCTTGAAATGCCTACTATGTCCGCTAGCTCTCGCACTTTCAGTCGACGATCATCCAGTACCACTTTGTGAATTTTCTTTAAAATTTCTGGAGTCGTCAGCTTATTTGGTCGACCACTGCGATGCTCGTCTCATACGGCCTCGTTTAAACTCTGCTACCCAATATTTTACTGTTGTTAACGAATGAGCAGACTCACCCAGACTAGAATCCAGTTCAGTTTTTATATTGGTTGGGCTGAGGCCTTTCAAATAAAAGTATTGTATCACATAACGCTGACCAATTTTCTCCATTTTCACAAATTTACTGAAAACGTTGATTATTGATGCCTGCCAAACAAATACTAAACAACGTGGTGTCTTCAAACTTGAAACATATGCTTTATAGATTGTATACTTTCTAATACATGGATATTTTTCAAACTATTACCGACATCTCTAGGTCAGGTCGGGTTCTTCTGGGACCACCCTCGTAATGACAATTCAAAATTATCCCAAGACGACAGGCTTATAAATTGAGACCCTTTGAGGGTTTGGTGCCATAATGAGGAGAGCATGGTGCCATATTATGGAACACAATATGCCAAGCAATACATTCGGGGTAAGCTCATAAGATGTGGCTACAAAAATTGGGCTATTTGTTCAAGTAGCAGATACATGTATGGTTTTGAGATTTATACCAGAAAAAATCAAAACAAAGAAAAAGAAAAGAAATTTGGTTTGGGTGGAGATGTAATACTATCTTTACTAGAGCAAGTCGAATTACCTTCAGGTAAGGGTTATAAAATTTTGATGGATAATTACTTCACAAGCCTTCCTCTCTTTGAGTATTTATCGAAAAACAATTATTATGCCACAGGCACAATAAGAGATAATCGCTTAGAGAAATGTCCGGTACAAACTAAGAAGGAATGGAATATTCAGCAAAGGGGAAGCTATAACTATTATCGAAATGACACCAGAATGCTCATACAATGGAAACATAATAAAGTTGTTTCTGTTGCATGCAATTTTGAAACCACTGAAGTAACTAACACACTTCGTTGGGACAGGGTCACCCGATCTAAGAAGACCGTTCCTCAGCCGAAAATAGTAGCCAACTATAATAAATATATGGGTGGTGTGGACAAATTAGATGGTCCTGTTGCGGCTTATAGATCAAGATTTCGACAAAGGAAATGGTATTGGCCACTAGTTTTATATTTATTAGATGTATCTGTTGTAAATGCTTGGTTACTTATGCTAAAATTGAAAACAAATCATCCTGACTCTGTTAGTTTATTGGCGTTTTGACTATACTTATCGCTAAGTTTTCTGAAAAGTTTTGGTACTAAACCCCTACAAGGAAAAACCAGAGTGCCTCGACCATTACATGACGTACGATTCGATAATATTGGGCATCTGATAGTCTACAATGAAACCGACCGCCGATGTGCCCTATGTGGAAAAAAAAGTCAATTCATCTGCGAAAAGTGTAACATTGCATTGCATCCTAAAATTTGTTTCATACTTTAACATGATAACTAAAATATAATGTAATTATATACAAAACATAATAAACATGTTATCTTACTTTAATTATTTTTTTTCCTTTTGCCCAGCGTCCCTCTAAAGGGACGCCCTAAAACAAAGGCTCTAGTGAATTAAAACTTAAAAAGCATTTTTTTATGTTTATTAGGCCCATAATAAGGTATTTTTCCTAATTATAATTTAAAAATAAAACAAAAACTAACTTTGGGCACTAATGGGTTAAAATATTATTATTTTCATTGCCAAATTAAAAGTGTATTCATCTAAGTATATTCACACTAGCAAAAACCTATTAATATATTCTTTTAAAATCTCTGAATTTTATTTAAATAGAATTACGAGCTTTTACGTCAATTATCTGAGTTATATTTACGGATAAATTTGACATAATAAAATTTACTTAAACACATTCAATACATACTTTATTTAATATTAGTATCACAACATTTAATCTTATTTAACATCCGTTACCTATTTTGTTGGGTATTACGTCACTTTTATAGTAAAAATCAATTTAGAAAATACTATCTCACACGCTCCAATACTGAAAAGAAAATAGACTTATTCACGTATTTAGAAGAAATATAAACTTAAATCTAACAATACCTTTCGTTATATTTAAGTTCAATAAATCTTAAATACAATAATTTACTTGAGGTATAATAGATTTTTTTATATAGCCAGGAGCTGTCGATCTCTGAGATCGTAATCGATCGAAATTAAATGAATATGAATGAAAAACCTATTTATTTAATAAAAGTACCTAATGTGAACCAACGTTTCGGCAGTAATATCTACTACCGTTATTAAGATAAATAAAATTAAATTATCAACCACATCTTAATCAACATAATTAAGATCTGGGGTCTTTAATAAACTTAAAAGAATATTTCGTCCAGACGATATAAAATTAAACTCTAATTTAAACCGATAACCAAAAGCAGTAAATTTATAACTTTCTACTAAATTAATTTTAGTTTTATATTGCGCAACACCTAGGTAAAACAAAAAGATAAATAACAGAATAAACTATAATAGAATGTTTAATCTAAAGTTAGCGAAGATCCTAAGATTAAGCGAGCTCGGAGTTTCTCAGGCAGCAAAACAAACAAATCGCCCAACAATAAGGAGTGTAATGCGAAAACCTTGTTCGGGGGGATGTTTATGTTTGCACCAAGATCTAGGAACGCCTCTGCCAGTGGCGTCGATAAATTAAGCACACTATATGTTTTATGGCCTTTTAGGGGATGCTTTTTATTCCTGCCGTATAATTAATTTGAAAGTTCAAAATTAGTGAAGTATATAAAGTTTTAAATAGAATCATATAAAACTGCCACTAACTCTTATAATTATCAAGTTCTTTAGACTCTTGCAGGCCTATTTCTTAATAATTTATTTTTTAGTAAAATTTTGTATTTTAATTAAATAAGAGGTATAAAAAATATGAGTTCATAAAATAAAGGCCTGTGCGATCGACCTGGTTAAAACCGCAACCCTAAATAATCATAATAAATTACGCCTCTTCAGGGTCTCATTTCGAGTACGGCGGGGCTTATTAAAAATATACACGAAATAGCTTCTGCTTAATCCAGTTACGATCTTAAAAAATGTTCACCCTAACTTTGGATAACCCTCGCGCGTACGCCATAAATTAGCGATGGCTTACACACCCTTCTTTACTTTAACGCAGGCCCTTCCCTTAAGCTCGACTAAATAAATTTTCTGGATAAATATTCCTTATTTTATTTCACATAGAAATTCTCATGTTGTTTAAAAACTAAGTGACTTTACCAGTGCAAAAAATTTATAATTAATGTATTAAGCTTATCAAAAATTGTAAAAATAAACTAGTTTTTTCCTGATATTACTTGCATGTTATTTAATTATTGTACCGGTGTCTCAATAATAATAATGTTCCTCGGTTATATCTTAGCACCTAGTACTGGTACAATCTTGAAAAAAAATTACATAAATTATAGAAATTATTCTAAAACTCAATTTACTTTTACATTTAAGATAAAATTCTGTTTTCGTTAAAAACTTCTAATAATGTGGGTCCGAAAATGTAATAGTAATAATTTGAAAAAATATCCCTACAAAAAAGTTTTGACCGAACTTTCTGTCAAATAAAGTGGTGGAGAGAGTTTTTAAGTTCAGTGAGAAAAGTAGCTGAAAGTTGGCTCTGAGCACACCAATTTTTTTGACATAACTTTTGATTTGCAGGTCATTTGTTGCTTTATTTTTTTACCAAAAAATTATTACTCTTAGCTTCCGTGAAAATTTGTTAAGGGGCATTGATTTATGATAAACTCTATTCGACCAATTACTTCTACAAACTTAAATGTTACAAACTACAAGATTAAAAGATTTTATATTTAATATAATATTTCTAATAGATATATTTTGTAATCCGGATCTGTATAACGAATCTGGAATACGTGATATTCAAATATTGGACCACATGCTAGTTTATTGTAATTTATATTTAACGGCATCTGTTGACCCCGGTTTTGCGTTTGGTTTTCGGAAATTACATAATAATGATATGGACTCTTTTATGCCTGATATTGATAGTATATTATGGAATTTAAATGTATAGTATGACGAATATGGCCAGTAAGGTGAATTTTTTAACCAGTCATATCTTAGTCATATCTATATTTCAGGTAAAAAAAACCATACCAACTGTGGATTACAGACAATATACGCCTGATGCAGAAGCTTTGAAACAATGCTCTAAATAAATACAGACAAACCAGGAATCAGACAGACTGTAATTACTACAAACATTTACGTAATTTTACTACATCGGCCATACGATCAGAAAATAAATCATACCTAATGGCAAGAACTTAAAAAAATTAACATTTGCAAACTAAAATTAGCCCTTCCTAATTCACTGAAAAGAGTAGATGAACTAAATAAATATTTTTTACTTAAAGTTCTTGATACTTAAAAAAATCCTCTAATCCTGATACGGGCTTAATTTACTTCTATAATAATAGTCGGTTGACCGAATCTACCCTTGAGTTGTTCCTCATAACGGAAGATATTGTATTTAAAATTCTTTAAACATCAAAAGTTAAGAAAAAAAGAAAGAAAGAAAGAAAATGTGCTATATTACGTAAGAATAATCTTGTGTACAAGCATTCTACAAGCTAAAAAAAACAAAACAAAAATACAATTTCAAAAATTGACAAAATAATGAACAAAATTAAACACAAGAAGACAAAAATTTTTGAAAATACTTGAATCAAAGATAACTAAATAAAACCATCAATTACTAAATAAAGGTAAACTTGTTGACAAAACTAGAGAAGAAAAAAGGGGGAAAAAAAAACTTTCCAACATGTCCAAGGTTAAAACCTATCATTAAAAAAGTCATCCAGGTTATAATATGCCTTAGCCAATAAAAGCGTCTTTAATTCTCTTTTAAATTTCTTAACATCCGATATATGTCTAACACATAGAGGAACATGATTGTAAATTTTTTTACCTATGTAAATTAATGAGTTTTTGGTAAGGGAAGACGTAGGAATAGGTAGGGGAACATCATTTACACGACGAGTCAAATGGCCAGTGTCAGAGAGTAGTTTGGGAATTTTGTGAATAAGAGCAGCTGTTTCTAAGATAAAGAGTGAAAAAAGGGTTAGGATTTTTTCTAAAATGAAGCTTTTAGTGCTTTAATTCATTAAAATATTGTAAGCATCATATGTATGCAGACGATACATCTTTCAAAATTAATTGCATAAGTGATTTATCATTCTTATATTATATTATATTAGTGATTTAGATTCGGGATTTCTCTGTTTAACCAAAAGTATCTAAGAAATGAATTAGGGACTTACCACTTCTTAGTCAGTGAGGTGATGTCGTGGTGTTGATATACACTTATTGCGTCTAAATTTGCATATACACCATTACATTTTCTGTAATTATTTCTGTCAATTCTGATATTAATTTCTTATTTCCCTTCCCCATCCCTTACACTTAATGCTTAAACTCCTATCATTTTATTCTAATTAATTAGAGTTGAGTACCTTTGAGTACAAGGAGGTAGGCTGTTAATATATATATGTATATTATAAGTATATATATAAATATATTAACTATATATTAACATATATTTACTAATTAATAAATAGTGTAGATTTCAACAGCTTTTTTGTAACATAAAGGAAGCTGATAACACGGCTTTTTAGCCTATGCTATGGATTTTTCTATAATAAGTGACAAATGTTTTTTTTTTGATGGGTTAATAAATGTTACTAAACGTATTATTATTATTATTATTAGATTTCATGCCAAACGGCAATCGCACTCCCCCCTGGGAAAGGAGAGATCATTGAAAATATTGGGCGGCCGTCGAAATACGACGCGAGTCCATTGTATTTGAGCAAGAAGAAGAAGAAGAAGAAAAGTCCATTAAGAGAGATGAAAACTATGTTTCATGTTGTTTATTAGAATTAGAAGTGTACAAGATATAGAGATTTAAAAATTACAACATTTATTTGTTACCCACATTTTTGTTACCCAATGGAAATTTGGTTTAAGCCGTGTTCACAGAAAATTTAGTCAGCTTTCCAATGGCATTATCAAACCTATAAATATAATATATAGAAGATATATTTAGTAATTAAGGTTAAATTTTTAATTTGTATTTTTAATATGATAGTTGCGCACTATAACATTAACTTTGCAAAATTAAAAATATTTTTGGACGATTTCTCGGTGCCATTTTTGTCGTCGATTTTTTTTTCTTAATAGGCTGAGGTCAAGGGTTCTTGCGATATAGACAGTGTATAGCATTAGCTGAACACCCTATACAGATTATTTGAATTTTAATTTTTAATAATTCTTACAAGACCCATTTATTATTGCTTGGCATGTTTCGGAGTCTATATCTGATTTTAACTAATCTTTTTAACTGTCATGTACAGTAGAAACATTCACGATTCACTAAAGCTTCTGCCCCCTAGCTACACGATAAAAGTAACGTCAAAAAGCTTTCACAAAATATGAAAAACTAAAGACAGAATCTACTTTAAAGGAAAACTAGGATTCAATAAATTTAGTTACCTGAGCGGAAGATCTGAGAAAAAAGCATATCTTTAGTATAAATTTAGAACACAAGGATTTTGGCGTACTTTGTAAAAATCGAGTGCTAATGGTAATTAAAAAAATAGCTTAGAAAAACAAAATGATGAATTTTAAATAATTTAAATTGCTTTTTATCAATGAATTTTTTAACTGTTTTTATTTATAAACATTAAATATGCTAATAATTTATATCTAATTGTTTCAATAGGTTTAATTGTACTTAGCTTGTGTAACTGTAGATTATATTAAAAAATATAAACTAAAATTTTTAAAATATAAACCTATTAGTAATAGTTATGGCTCTTACGTGTTATTTTTTGTCACATTATACTTAACTTAAGACTTAAAATATTAATATTAAAATCTCTGGAAGTTGGCTAATGATATTACAACTCGCTTTCTATTGACCAGTGGGTCTTCTATCCTTATCCAAGATTCTTAAGGGTTTCTTACCACCTACGCAGTCAGATTTCCACACTGATCATCACCATTAATGTTTTGCATTATAATATGATATTTTTAAAATTCGGTCTATAGCAAGACATTCGATGCTATAGATAGAAAAACTCCTTGCGAAAAACATAAATGTTCATTTGATTTCTTTTGCATTACGGAAATATTGCTTGATAACAGCGCAAACACTAGAGGCTTTGATCTGCCAGGTTATAAATTTATAAGACAATACAGGAAGGAACGTGGTGATGGAGTAGGGCTCTATATAAAAAACTCTCTAAATGTTAGTATACTAACTTTAATATTTGATACCTTCGAGGTTTCAGAAATACCTTTTAAAATAAAAAAAAAACATTGTTTCCGTTAATTACTATATATCGTCCTCCATCTAGTAGTATACCAAGATTCCTAGATAACCTGGAAGACTTATTTGGATTAACTCTTAACTCTGATTATGGCATTGTGACAGGTAATTTTAATAGTGATTTAAAAGAACACGCGTATTTAAATAGGCCTGAACAAATTTTCGTATATTTTAATTTATCTCAACAGAGCCAAGAATAAATATGACAACTGGAAACGCAATTGACTACATAGTAAGTAGCAATAGTTTGATTTCTTTGAAGTCACTATCAGTGCCCATCTCAGATACCATATCAGACCATAATATTATTTTTTCGATTTTTAAATTTAAGAATATAAAAACGATAGGAAAACATATTTCATTTTAAAATTATAACAAATCGAAAATATTACATTATCGAAAATTTTTATAATGATGGACAACTTATTCCTTGGCACGAGATGTACCATGACTAATAATAATGAACAAGTTGACTTTTTTAACAGAAGCATTTTGACAATCCTAAATAGGCATGCACCTATTAAAACTAAAAAAATTAAAGAAAACCCGTTTTGTCCTTGAACAACACAAAATATAAAAACTTTAGTGAAGCTCAGGGACTGTGCGCATAAAAAATATTCAAAAACTAAATGTCCAGCGCATTTGCAGTATTATAGAGAACTGAGAAATTACACAAAACACGCAATAATTAGAAAAAAAAATATCTTTTTCCAATGATCTATCAGATAAAAAAGGAAAAGATTTTTGGAAAGTAGCAGACAACCTTCATATAACAAAAAATAAAGATCAAAATTCTATACCAACTAATTTATTTAATTTAACCGAAATTCATAAGTTTTTGTAATAGTGTAAATGCCCTTCCGGATGCAGTAAGTAGAAAAGTAATAGATTACTATTAAAAGAATCTAACTTGTAATAAAACATTAGCTTTTCAGCTTTTTGAATATTCTAATTTAACTAAAATAATCTCTTCAATAAAATCCAATGCAGTGGGAATTGATGGTATCTCATCTAAGAACATTAAACTTTGTTCTCGATTTTGCTTAAATCCGTTATTGCATTTAATTAATGAGTGCATACTTGAACAAAATTATCCAAATTTATGAAAAAAAGCCTATTGCCAAAAACTCAATACCTAAAGAATACAAGAATTTAAGACCAATTAGTTTACATGTATATTACCTGCAGTGTCCAAAGTGTTTGAAAAACATATTTATAACCAGCTTTCTAATTTTGTTAAGGCTTATAATTTAATTCTCCATTACCAGTCAGGATTTAGAAAGAATTTAAGCACGTCAACATGCTTGGTTAAAATAGTAAATGAAGTAAGAGTGAGCAAAATTAAGTGACCCTGCTCGACTTTAGTAAAGCTTTCGACACACTTAACCACGAAATGTTTGTTGGCTAATCTAAGGTATTTAAATTAAATTGGAATCATTGACTATGATATTAGCTTCTTTAGAGAATATCTATATAATCGTGAAAGTTGTATTATTACAGTCTAACAGTTAGATAAACAATATGCAGAGTTTAGGCAATCAAATCAAGGCGTATTCTATACTATCACCCCTACTTTTTTCACTCTACGTGGCAGACATGTATAAAGCTGTTAAACATTTCACATAACAGCAGTATGCTGACGACTCACAACTGTACATTCCTGTTTATATTGAAGATATAAATAATAATTCAATTCAACGTAAGTTTCAGTTCGATTTATTGAATCTAGAAAACTACGCAAAAAATCACAACCTTAAATTAAATGCTGAAAAATCTTAAATTTTTTAGATGTGGCCGTGTCATAATTTAAGGCAAAATTTTGAAAATCGTATAAATATTCATATAAATAACACTCCAGTTCCAATTCTTCCAGAGGCAACAAATTTGGGTATCATATTTGACAATTCTCTCTCTCTCTTTTGAACCCCATGTAAAAACTAAAATTAAAGCGGCCTATTTACGCCTAAAAAATCTTCTTAAATTTAAACGGACCTTATCCACAAAACAAAAATATTTACCTTGTGAAAGTCTTGTTTTATCTTTGTTCGATTACGGTAATGTGGTATATGGTGGGTCTTTGCGTTTAAGTACTAAAAACGCAATTCACAAAATTTAAACGCCATATCTTAATGAAAAAAATTTATTAAATATGACTAATAGACGAACGCACCATATGTTTAACTTTATTTATTGAATTATAAAGGAAGGTCAACCGGCAAACTTGCGACATGAATTTTTGGATTTTGAGCCTGAACACATGATATTGAAAAGTTAGAACCCCTACTAAATTTTTAATATTATATTGACTCCATTTTAGAATAGACTTTTTCCTTAATACATGAACACGACGCGAAACAGTGATATTTTTGTTGAGCTACGCCATAGAATCGCATCTTTTAAATTTGCGGGGGTTAAAACGTGGAATAGTATTCCATCCAGCATTAAAGAATTATTTTTAAATATGTTTTCTTTTGATTTATTTTATATAAAATAAATATTTTTAAAGGTTGTTTCGTCTGTACCAACAGATTAACGGGTTTTATAATCGAGAATTAATGCTCTTTATCAAAATTTTAATTATTTTGTAATTTTATTTTCATAAATAAGTCAATAAGATTTTCAATGGAACAGCAAATGGCAGAAAAAAAGGGCGAAAGGCGTGCGCAAGACAAAACAAGGGCGCTAACAGTAAATATATTAATTTTACAGGATATCCTATCTTATTTAATTTTTGCGGAAAAATCTGACAACGGCATAGCACGCATGGTTTGGAAAAAATTAGGTTATTTTTGCTCATTATTAAGAAATTGCTTAGCCTATTTTAGGAATCTTTTATAAGTAAATTCCTTTACTTCATCTGGTAAATCATTCCACATTTTAATCCCTATAAATGTAAAAGATTTCTGAAAAGCTGCAGTGCGATGTTGAGGTACCCTGTATTTATTAAAAAATCTTGTATGATATTGATGTAAAAATGGATTAAATAACGCTGCAAGGTATGAGGGTTGTCCAGTTTTTAAGATTCTATGTAAAAAAGTATAAAAATGAAGTTTTCTACGGTAACTCATATTAAGGATATTTTTATTATTTAAATAAGGTTTAATATGTTCTCTATATGAAATATTGTAAAAAAAACGCATACAGCTGTTTTGTATTTATTGTATTTTGTGTGCTAATTGCATCCTTAAAGATGGCCCATAAACCTCATCACCGTAATCGAATAGCGATAATATTAAACTATCACATAATTGATACTTTATTTTGGATGGTAGCCATTTTTTAAAATAATTAAGTTTTTTCAATCTTATATAAGCAATTTTTAATTTATTATGAATGTGTGCTTAAAATGTTAGCGAATCATCAAAAAATATACCCAAATTTTTCACCTCTGAAACTGAAACCAAAGGCATATTATCTATCTGTGGAACAGATAATTGCCTAATTCTTTCAATCCGATATTTAGCAATAAATAATAGCGTACAGGATTTAGAGGAGTTCAGTTTTAAATTACGATCATCGAAGAATTCTTTTAAATTATTTAAGTCCGTGTTAAATTTGTCAATATTTTCGTTTACACAATCTAAAGAAAATGAAGTGTACATTTGAGAATCATCAGCATATTGTTGAACTTTCGAGTTTTCAATAGAATTGCTCTATCTGCAACATATATAGAAAACAGCAGAGGGCCCAAAATTGAGCCTTGAGGCACACCTGTGGCAATTGGTACAAATTCAGATCGAAGGCTTTGAAAATCTCTCATAATTTCCACGCAAAAGGATCTATCTATTAATTATTGTTCGAAAAATTTTACAGAATTATCAGAAAGTCCATAGTAATGAAGCTTAGCTAATAGCATATTGTGGCTAATTGTATCGAATGCTTTGGTGAAATCGAGAAATGCCAGGCAAGTTATTAGTTTCTTATCTTCACTGTAACGAACATCATTTAAAAGATTAACTAAACAACTAGAGGTGTAACCAGATCGGAATCCTGACTAGCACGATGGGATAAAATTTGACGTGTTTAAGAAATCGTACAATTGTTTATTAATATGTTTTTCAAGAAGTTTAGAAACTACCGAAAGAATACTGATCGGTCTTATATCCTTTAGTCCTTTAGGATTCGTATTTTTAGCTAGCGGTTTCACGATTGCTTTTTTCCATGAAAATGGAAAATTTTCTTGAAAAAAAACTTTCTAAAATACCGGAATTTATTATATTTAATAAGGGTAGAATGCAGTATGGCAAGCAAAGTTTAATATCCCTCACTGATATAACATCATCGCCAATTGCCCCAGTGGATATACGATTCAGAATCTTTAACAGGGAATTCTCGTCTATAAGCGTAAAATTTAGTTTGATATTAACATTGGGTTAGACATTTGAACGATAAAAAAAGATTTTGTCATCTGACGCAAAGTTAGGAGCTTGAAAAGTAGATGAAAAAGAGTTGTAAATCTGTTCTGGATCACATAATTCATTGGGAATTTTAACAGTCTTATTGGATGATATATTTAATTTTTTAGCATTGTCCCATAAATCTTTTCCTTTTTTTGAAGAAAATTGGTTAAAATAAGTAGTTTTCTTCCGTGTTATAGCATGTTTTGTAAAATTTCTTAACTGTCTATAATATTCTAAGTTTTGTTTTTTAAATATTTCTTGTGTGCCTTATCCCTTAAACGCATTAAAAATTTTATGTTATCAGTTATCCAGGGCATAAAATTTTTCCCTTTAACTAATTTTTGTTGAAGTGGAGCTTGTTTAATTATTAAATTTAATATATTTGTATTAAAAATATCTAATTCTGTATCAATATTGGTTGTGAAATAAATTCCATTCTACTCTATTTGCTCAGCATCTCTGCGAAAATCCTCAGAACTAATGTTTTTATAATTACGGTATTTTAAATGTTTTACTTTGTTTTGTATTTTTGAAAAATGTAATATAGCATATACTATATTTTGGACCCCCTTTTTAGCCTGTACCCTTTATATGGGCAAATCAAAATTAAAAAAAAATTAAAAATATTTTGAAGTCCATTCTTGCAGTAAAGTTAATAGTTCAAAAGGTAACTGAAAGTATTTCGGTCATCCTCCACTAAACTTATTTAAAAACTATCAATCCAACGTATTTCGGACATAGAACATATCCATCATCATGGATAACGATTAAGTCCAACTTATACGGAACCCCTTAATTGTTATCCCTGATGATGGACATGGATTGGATCAGGGAGTCAGATTGCATCCAATCATTTGTATGTTCAGAAAGATTTTCCTTAAGAATCAATCTTGGGACCACCTTCATTTGCTTTTTATATATGTAATTTTCATGGTTATTAAATAAATTGTCACTCTCATTAATATGCTGATGATCCTCAAATTTATTTGCCATTTTCTAGTTTATAAATAATCAATTCTGCCGCGTATTTCCACTTTGATTTTTTTTTAATTTAAAAATAATTCTCAAAAAAAAATTTCTTGTAACTGTACTGTTGTTTAGACTTCAGCCTGTTAATGACTTTCTTAAAAAAAAAAAAAAAAAAAAAAAAAAAAAACACGTCAAATTAGATATACAGGGGGACGTTTAATTATGCCTTTACTGTTACGTGCGTTACGTTACTGTTACTGTTACGTGTCACTCACCTCACGTGAGGAGGTGATTGACAGAAGTTCTGTCAATAACCTCCTCACCTCCAGCTAACCTCATGTATTCAAATTTGAAATATTTTAATATAATTTAATAAAGCTTTTTTCATTTATCAAAGTCTTAGATTAGTAGTTATAAAAGTCGAAAGCAAACAGGGTTTGGGCTTATAAGAAAGGGTAATCTCCATAGAATCAAATTAAATCAACCATAATTGTATAGGTTTCAATAATTATAAAATTTTGATCAGTTTAGGAAATAACCAATTTATTGCAAATGTATTTAAATGGCAAATATATGCATAAATATATCAGAACAGAATGTAGACATTAATGGACAGATATATATTTTGTTTTATAGCAGTAACTACTTATTAGAAATCAAATTCATATTAAAGCATAGTCTTGACTAGGTTGATATTGTTGGTACCTTGATCTTGCATTGTGAGGTTGTACAGGTGTCTGATTTCTTTCGGTTGCCTTGGCCAATGTCGATCTGAAAATTAGAATGAGACTTTATTATGTGTGATGTCTGCAATAGTCAGTTGAGCAGAATTTGCTGCTCTTTCTTTTCACATAATTTATTGTAGGAAAAGTATAGTGAATCTTCATTTCAATAAAATAGTAAACAAAGTAACTGTCAAACCCAAATATTGATTTTCTTCTTAAGACCTCTTTAAGTTTTATTGTCGCTGGTACATACTTACAGTACTACTTATTTTATGCAGGAATTGTCTATATTTTCAGTAAGATTCCAAGGTTGACAGATGACTTAAACATGGTAAAATCTGGAGGGGATCCATTTCGACAGGTTTGGGTTAATGGGTCATTTTTCAGCTGAGAGTTAAAGACTTCAGCTGGTTTCAGTTTGAGCGGATTTACAAAGGAAATACCTTATCTAGGTGTGATTTTTTTTTGTGAGTTAAATTTAAGTTTTGCCAAGGGCAGTTTTAAAGAAACAGACTAGAGAGTTTTTTGTGTTATTTTGACATAAAAATTCCAAAGAAAGGCCACATTCTAACCTAGGTAATGGTCAACTTATTCTTATAATTTTTCTTATAACCCATTAAAAATTCGCATTTATTTTTATTTTAATTTAGAGTTTATAAAGACATCCAACTTTTTAAAGCAAAATTTTAATTAAAAAAAATAATTTTGCTCATCTCAGAATATCCTCAGTTCAGTTTCTCACATGTAGTTTTGTTTTCAGGCCTTTTTCTCTTCTTTCTTTTCTTTTCCTTTTTTTTCTCTTTCTTCTTCTTTTCCTATTTGTCCTCTTATGGCTACCACTTGGACTTCTACTTCCTCATCTATTTGTTCAACTCATCACTGATATTGTGAAGGATTTGATGGAATTTGATGGTCTGAGCCCCATCAAACACACCTGAGCTTCTTCTAGATATCCTGAAATCCATCACATAGTGTAGTACCGGCTGAATCACTTTGTCCAACTACCTCAGAAGACAATGTCCTTCCTGAGACACACCAGATGAGCCCCATGGCCGTCTTATTATCAACAAGGCGAGAATAAGGACCACAGGTATCATCGAATAATATAACCATTTAGAAGTGTAAAACAAAGGCTACACATATTACTTTTGCCATAGTTAGTACTATTTGAGTAATTTATCGCATATATATTTACTAGTTTACTTTAATTTTTGAGGCACCTTGTTGGGAACTGAGTATATACGTATATGCGAGGTATAGTATAAGTTGTATCATATTTATTTAACCATAAAGCGCCGGTTGTTATTGTTTGATTTGTCTTTTATAAATTGCTTTTATAAACTCTAGACCAAAGTCCTATCAACATTTATTAGCTTTACTGTAGTATATTATACTAAATACTAACCTAACTAAAGCTTTTCTTTTATGTTTATTTTGATTTTTGAAAGATAACCTAACTTTTTAAGTTAGATAAGGGACTCTTAGTGTGAGTCCATGAGTTTTAAGGTGCTTTCACACTAAAGCTGTAGTTTAATAGCATATAATTTAATAGCCAAAGTAAAGGGTTAATTATTATTTTATGGTTGATTTATTAAATACACCATAACACTTGTACATAATATTAAGGGTCAATATAATTAATTGTATTTATAAATCTCCCTGTCTGTTCTTCCTTGTGAGATTTTCTTTCAGGTTTATAGGTATAGTGCTTTTAGTAATTTTCTGTTTTCTTGGTCATCGGGCTTTTTTTTATCCATCTAGGATAAAACAGGTGGCGCTTATATTTTATTGAACTCTTGTGGAATCCACGCCACTCTACCAAAGTGGTTAGTGCTAGTCGGCTCCCCTTTGAGAAGATCCCCTGAGCTGTCTCTATAGTCTATAGTAAGTATCACTCCTTCCATTGGTTCCCTTGTACCCATTTTCTAACCCTCACTTCCCATACCTTTACTTTCCCTTTTTCCTTCCTGTTATTACCCATCCATCCATTCAAATTTCATTTAATCCAGGTAAATAAGATAAAGTATTAAATTGTTATTAATCATAATTATTAATTATTATTATTTTTTTTTCTATTTAACATCACTTTAATATGTCAAATGGAAACCCCCATCGTGTGATACATCATAGTAAGCAGCGTAAAATTCTCTATTCCCGGTACCAAAAAAAATTAAATTGGTAAATGTGTAAGCAAATAGTTAGCGAAAATGTCTAGATATATTGAATATTTTATTTACGCCAAACTTTTATATTTTAAATGAATACTTTTAGTGTGCTACCTACATCATTTTAAAATTCTTACATTTTTTATAATATATCATCAAAAAAAATATAAGCAATTAGATAATAAGCAAATATAGAAGTTAAAATGTGTGGTAACAAACAGTACATTTAGTTCAAGCAAATTATTTATTTTTTTAAGTAAAGAATGTGTACCGTTATTTGCGAGAAAAAAAGAGTGTTTTCAAATTTTTTGCAAAAATCTTTGCAGTTTTATAACTTTGTATGTGTATTTATTTCACTTATATTTTTGCGAAACCTACCTAATAGGTACAAAAAAACACTGCAATACCTTAAATTTTTAAGACATTTTTAGTTAAAACAGTGAGTTAATAAAATGGTTTATAAGCTAGCCGAAAGAATAGAAATAATTTTCCTTTATGGAGCTCAAGATCGGTGTGCTCGCAGAACCGCGAGAATTTAAAGTTACAAAACTAAATAAGTTTTGTAAATTTAAAATATAGGAAAATAATTTCGATACAAAAAAATTTGCCATAGGAATTGCTAATTTGCTTAGAATCGGTAGTCTTTAAAAAGCCATTACTTACATTACTTTAAAAAGCTACCAGTGGCAATCTCAAAGCATCAGATGATCAATATTTCAATAATTGTCTGTTGTATGAAAAAAAATGTTATACTCGATATAAACGTCAAGTTTAATCCTTAATAAAAAACAAATTTCCATCATTATTTCCTTTATTAATAGCTTCAATGTTAGTCTCTAAGTGTAACTAATCAATAAGCATCAATAGCTAATTTGCTAAAGACTAAAACTTTTATTTGAATGTTTAAGACACTAAAGCATTATTTACGATAAAAATTAAAATTCTATATAGAATCGAGTCCCTTATAGAAAAATTTAAATTTATAAAAAACTCCCAAAATGACTAATTTTTTTATGATTTAATAACGCAACTTTTTTTGCACGCTTTAAAATTTTACATAGTTTAATAATAGCCCTTTAAATCTAATTAAGTCATTAGATCTAATTTTTTAGGATTTACACGCTAATAAAACCAGCTAGGGGTATTCCTACACCCGATAGGTTGGAACTCTATCAATGAACTTCAGTAGTTCAACCCAACCCAATTTAAGTTCTAAGGACTTGTCAAACCAACGAATTTCAACCTTCTTCTTTCTGACTTCTCGCTACTTGCTACTATGAAAGTAAAGGTAGAGAACAAATGTTTATAACTATTAACACCAAAATAAGGCATTTATTAACACCAATCAGGCATAGACTGTCGTAGAAGTTTACCAAAATGATACCTACAGAAGCCACGTTCTCTTAATACCCTAGGCATTATGAGCATATATCCTTTTAACTTAATGAATTAACATGGACGAACTTAATGTAAACCTATTTAAATTGGTCTAATATTTCTGACAACTGTATCAAATAGTGACTGAAGCAATTTTCAATTGACATATATTTTGATATATCCTAATTGTAATCATAATCCTAATTAATATGAATTTATTAATAAATATTGGAGAAAACGACTACTGATCCCAACCATTTCCTAAGCTGCCAAGATCTACAAGTCGGTGATAAAAAAGAATCTAAATCAAATTGTCTTCTGATCTTCTCTATAACACTAAAAGCGTTTTTAGGATGTTTTTAATGTTTTGCTTTTTTTAAGCTTAAGTGTCCCGTAAAATATATTTTAAGTGAATAATTTGGTAGAATATTGGGTTTTACGATAAAAGTACGATAAAGAAATGCCAAATTTTATTAACAAACATTAAAATGAAAAAAATGAAAAATCAATTGCAAGAGGATGGAAAAGTGAATTTATGCTTCTACCTATAGGTCCTAAGGAAATACTTAGTTTAAGTATTTTTTGATGAACCAAAAATATACCGTATTCTGCTTTTATATAAAATTCTACTAATTGCAGAAAAGTGTTTTTTAAGGATGTTTTATTCAATAAATTATGTGAAGGTTTCCCCCATATAATCCGCCATCCAGTTAACTGGAGATATATTTTTTTACAAAAGAAAGACAGTAACAATTTGGTCAGGTGGTTTAATCAAAATTTAAAAACACACATGGTATTTTAATAAATGTAAATATAAGTTTAAGTAGATTTGCCCTCATGCCAATCTTTAAAGCAAGGATGCACACAAAGGCCTGGTTTTTCAGGACAGACGGGACAAAAATATCTTGTTTTTCTCGAAACTTTTACGACTGTACACTGGCGACATCTTCTCATTGTGTTTTTTTCTTTTTCAGTTGGAGGATTTGGCTCCAAAAAGTTAAATTTGCCTCTAATATCTGCCTCATTATCCATCACTTGCAAATTACTTCCTTTGATAAGGCGCATAATAATTGTTAGAATTATTAACTGGTTGGCTCTTATTTGGTGTAGAAATGAAAACACTTTTTACTAAACTACATTTGAATTGAATTAAATAAAATAAAACGTTAACAAAACGAAACAAATCGGCTACATTATTTTATCTAATCTCTGCCGCAATCAACCTTTCTTAACTTATACTCGTGATCTTCTGTCTATTATTTCACGATGATTTTTAGAAGTTAAACAAAACAAGCGGACTCCCCTTTTTTGTCAAACATGGGGTCCAGCGTCACTACGTCCATCTCTCTCGCTTCTCAATAGCCAGCATCTATCGGCACCGTCCACGTTGGAAGAAAAGAAGGCCATAAACGAATGCAAGCTAGAGCACTACAAACACTTTTAATATAGGCTTTCGCACTTATTTTTTTAACGGGCATATTTAAACGCAAACAATAATCTTTTCTCTAAGGTTTAAAAGTCTTATATTTTCCTTTTGGTGAAGATTGTATATATAACATGCATTCCATATACATAAATCGATTAAATGGAAAAATATTTTGCGATACCATCTAACTGTTTTACGAGGCGTAGAGTAGTACGCCATAATCTGGTCGGATCGGTCAATTCCCGACATATGTTTGTTATAGTCGATTACACATGCAAGTTTAATCTTTTTATTGTTAGCCCTTCTACCTTGAACTTCAACCATAACATGCTTGTGGATAGTACTTATCATTCTAACATAACATTTATCCTTCCAATTTGTAAGTAAAACTGGTCCTTTTCTTTTCCAAACTGCCTCACCCTTTTTTTGGCTTTGCTTTCATAGTGTCCTTATGGGTTCCCTTTCTGCCTTCACGAAGAGTTCCCACCATTTCCGTTTTTTTCTTAAATAAAAATTCATCCAAAGAAACACTTGTGTAAAAATTGTCAAGGTAAATTGTGTGGCCTCTATTTTAATAATCTTTTAATAGTTCTTTTACCACACTTTCTACGTGTGTAGAACCTTCCAAGAGTAACGCTCCCTTTCCCGTATAAATAATAACGTTTAGAACAAACCCAATGTTAGCTCATATAATTTTATACCATATTTGTGGTATACTCTTATTTGATATATATTGTCGAAATGACAATCTACCCTTCCAACCAATCATGGCTTTAACAATGGATAAATGCTTTCCAGGACTTAAAACTTTTTTTATATTTTCTAGTTTTTTTTCTAAAATAGGCCGAATCTTAAACAACTTGTCATTTTCATCAATCATAGCGTGATTTACAAATGTAAGATTTTTAAAATAGTTTGAAACCGATTTCTAGATATAGTCTTTCCAAATACAGGATGAAAGTATAAAATATCTCGACTCCACTGCTTAGCTAAAAGAGGAAACTTTACAGTTCCAGATAAACAGCATAATCCTATAATTTTTTTCATTTCATCGATAGAAATATTTTTCCACTTTGTATCTCTACTTGATCTCGTTTTCTTAGAAGCCAATACTAAATTTGCTCTTCTATTAGTCTCGGTGGTAATTATTTTAAAAAATATCTTCATCAAAAAAAAGACTAAAGTAATCTAATGGATCTGAATTGGGCGGAAGATCACTAACCCTAATTTTCTTTGCACCAGCAAAAGAAAACTCCGTTGGATCTTCTACAATATCCGTCCACTTTTCTTCAATGTTCTCTGCCTCTGTAGTGGTTGGCACTTCCGGTGTCCTCACGTTTCTAGATATATCATCTAGGCTACTATATTCTACATTTTCTTCAGACTCTGAACTACTTTGATCTCTATCCGGATTAAACGAACGGTCCTTATCATCATCGCTGGAAAACTCAAAATCACTTTCCTCTGAGTCATTCAAACACGCCTCCAATTCAGCACTGGTCAGCGGCCTTTTATTCTCATCAACATCCCTTTTTCGTTTTCGGAGACCACTGCAACTAAAGAAAAAATTAACTCAATTTTACGAAATCACAAACACTTGGCAACAGCGCATTTTAGATGGTAACCCGCTTTTAATATAACTAACCTAAACAGAACATTGCTAAAAAAACCACGCCATAAATAAAAAATAGTTGATACATAGTTGTGCACATATTTGTTGTAAACACATTTAAAATATCTTTTCTTCTACCGCGATGCTGCAATACCAAAAATATAGAATTCCGATACCCAAAATGTATCGGCGACAATAAAAAACAATGAGAGTTATAAACAACACCACTTATAAACCTCTTGACTAAACTATTACACTTGTATAAAACCCGCCAAAACCAAAATATTTTTTTCAAAAACACTTTCTTCAAAAAACCACAACAAACTAGGTTTAAAAACATGCCCGGCAGCGATACGCACGAAATAACTTCGTTCGTACTCGATGTTGCCATATTGTGCCTGATTATTGTAATATGAATATTATGATGTGCTATATTGTAATATGAATTTGACAAGTAAAATCGTAAAATATTTACGTAAATCATATACTATAGCCCACACTACTTGACAATTCTAATCCACCTCTACATAGCCCGAAAACAAATCGGTATACATTAGAGCGCGATTGTAAAATGTCCAGTAAACTGGACGGTGGCACTCAACGTGTTAAAAAGAAAACGTTAGATAGGATATTGAAACTATTCTATCAACAAAAAGTATCGTTAAAAGTTTTAGTGCATATTTTTTATAAATACGTGAACTCTTTATTTTCATTCTTTTTAATTAATTGAGTATGTGAGAAGAAATTCTAATTTAATATTTATTTAAATATTGAGGTAATACTCATCAAAATAAGTAACTAATGATATTTTTATGTTTAGATGGATATACAAATTATGTTTTTTTAATATTTAAATACCTCTATAGCAACTGATGTTGCTGATTTTTGAAGCAAGTGAATTAACGCGACTTTCTAAACTAGTCTAGCTTCTTTATTTCTAATATAGTCTATTTAAGTTTGGGTACAATTAATAATTACAAATAGTACTAGTAATGGGTCTAAGAAAGTGCCTTAGGAACGTCATAGATTTAGTCTACTTAAAGGATATTTTCTTTTATGTACAACGCCGGTCCTTGTATTAAGTAATACTAATAATATATTTATATTATAATACAATCCTGTAATCCCAATAAGTATCAATATAAAATTAATTTAAAATATATAAACATAAGTATACGTATACAGTCCATAAAATACAATATGCAGATAAATTATAATAAAACATAGTTATTATATTGCTATATAGAAATACCTTTAGTTTAAAAAAGGTTTATTTTCTTATTAGTTTAAATTGGCATACAGGGTCAAATGCTTTTGCCACAGCATAAGGAAGATTATTTAAGGAAGGATTATTAATTAATTATTAATTTTTAAGGAAGAATTATTTAAGCTGTGCTTTTGCCATACTAACGAAAACAATATATTATTGGTATTATTAGTTGATCTGCTGGTTTAATTATGATATAAAGCTGGTATAATAATTTCTTACTTATTAATATCTTTCTAGTTTTAAGAATCAATTATAGTTTTCTCTAGAAGTTTGTTTAAATGTAGTATTTAATTTAAACATATTCTCAGAGTTGAAAATAATGGGTATTAAAAGCATTTGAAATCTTATCTTACTTTATATAACTACAATTTTTAACGTAATTAACGATGAGTTTATGTTGCATTTATTTGCATTATGCATTTTACAATACTTCAGTAAGCTTTTATATTTCCAAAAAACTTCTTCGTTATATAGATTTTACAAGTTTGATATAATGATTTTTTTATTAGATCATGTGTCATTCAGCTTACATTAAACATTTTAATTAACTTAACTTTTAATCCTATATTTAACATATAAAAACCCAGCGATAAACTTACTACATCTAAAGATTAGATTTTTTATCAGCCTATTTAATAAACCCCGCCATTCAATTCCCTTTATTGACTCCCATTGCCTCATGACAACTTTCCCAACTCAAATCTGATTCAATCGACTTTAAGGCCATTTCACTGCCCTACTTTTTAGAAACTCAAAAATATGGGGCGATTGCCTTTTATGTTTTTTTCCCAATTTTCATACCAAAGAGGCTAGCAATATTTTTATGAAAAAACCCAATAAAAGATATACAAATAATATGTAATATATAATATTAAGAAATGTTGATTTTTAAAAAAAGATGACTGCTTAAAACAAGTTTGGCTTGTTTTTTTTTTGTTATTTATTAATATAAGACGATATCTTAAGTTCAGGTTTAATTTGTTTAAATAATATAAGAGTGGTAAATTACATCAATGAAAAAATTAATTTAAATGTTATAATTACAGACAGGATTTTAAAAAGTTTAAATGCAAATATTTTTAAAAAAGTTGAGTAATATTGAAGTTAACATAAGACATTGATATTCTTTGGATATCTCCATGAATTAAATTTTGTAAATGGAGCACTTCTTATAGTACCGCAACTTATATAAAAAAACATATACCGGATCTATCTACGATATTTTAAGATACTACTATTTATTAATGTTATTTTCTAGATGTTGACTTAAGTTACTCCTAAAATTTGCATATTTACGTTATTTAGCGTATTAGTTTCGACAACTGTTGGAGATACAGCTCGGATTAAATTAAAAAAAAATTGCCGAGAGTTTTAAATTGTCTACGAAGCGCATAAATACACCGTTAGTAAAACTGCGTTTAACCTCCCTTCCACAAATTAAAAAATTACTAAGGTACCCGTCCCACTATTGTAAGGAAGCTACCATATAAGAAAGGAAGTATTTATATTCAGATTTAAATTTAAAGATGATATATGAACTACTTAAATTAGGAAATCCCAGCTTTACAGTTTTTTTTATCACAGTATAAAAGAATATTTTATAATAAGTTTAACGTCCATTGCCTCTTAAGAAGGATATATTTGTAACTATACAAGGTAACTTTTGTAGACGAGAAAAATGCAAAATAAAAGAATGTAGTAGTAACGAAGATAAAATGTTGGACTTAAAGATGTAACGAAGATAAAAACTAGATTAAGATCTAATATGAAAGTGTCCAAAAAAGAGCAGAGTATTGAATGTCTTACAAAAGACCCTTCTATTGCCTAGACTTGCGATAAATATAATATATTATAGAGGTCAGCTCTGAGTCTACAATTTAGGTACCAAGAGAAAACAGGGATTTTGTATGATCTTGCTCATAGGAGAAATTGGAAGAGGGGCTCAGGAAGTTGGATCATGTTTGTATAAATACATTTTTAATAATGTTGGTGCAGAAGTCGAAGAATTACGCTTATGGTCAGGTTTATGTAGAAGACAAAAACGCAATATTAAACTGGTAAGAAAATAATTATCATGATTTAACTTGCTTTATATTATTCATGCGTAATTTTTTTTAGGTTCTTCTGCTTTAGGAGATTTTAAAAGTACATCCTTTTCTTAAAAGGATATTTTCATCTAATGACGCAGACTTTGCTAACATAGAGAAAGCTTTACCAAATACCAGTAGTGCATCTATACACCCGATTCAAATTCAAATTTATTTCAAAAATTAAGTAACAGAAAACTGTTTTTATATAGGAATTTATATAAACATACCATAAAAGAAACAGTTAATTTCTAGCAATATCCTAGTAAAAAAAATATAGAAGAGGAATCGGCCTAAGCTAAAATAGCTTATGCGCTCCAATAGATGGCACATACATTACTATGTATTATAAAAATAAAAATAATAATAATAATAATAATAATAATAATAATAATAATAATAATAATAATAATAAGAACTGGATCATGGTAGGTTATAAATCTCTGAGTAACGTTAACCCTGGAATGCTAATTGCGGTACAGCTGTACCTCCGTCAAGATTCGCAGTACGACCAATCGACAATAGATAGGGCTGCAGGCGTCGCCTTCCGAGTAGTTTCATTCCATACAGACTTAGTTTAAGTATGATATTGGTATCGTGCGAAGCTTTTGTAAATCTTGAGATATTGGGTAGCAGGGGTATACCAGTGTAGTAGAATAGAATAGTATTGTGCTTGCATGTAAGTATTAAATAATTAAACGATTACTACAATTATTAATTTAATTATGACTTAAGAGCGGATCCCGAAATAGACGAAACTTCAGAGAATATTAATGTCATAAAGACATGTCACAGAGGTCGAATCTGATGACGATGTACCATTAGTACAGTTACACCGTACATATCAAACCAATGCTAAAATTTTATTAGTTCCGATAAAACTAAAAGGCAAGAATATGGTCAGGAGTAAAAGGAGTTTCAATTCGTCGTACACCAAAGCGAAATATCGCTTTACATTTACCTCGAAACAAGAATAAGTGAAGATATCTACAGTGGAACCTATGTTTTACAATGGAGAACTTGGATCAAAATACAGAATATACCAACAAAGAAATACAAGTTGAATGCCTTAATTATGGAACAAAGAAAGGAAATAATATTGCCGAAGATACACCAACTAATCTAAATATGTTTCATACCATAAATTCACCGATAATATTGAAATCGAGGCACTCTTTGGCTTATTTCATTATGCTGGTGTGATGAAAATGATTAGAGTATATACCTGCGAACTTTTTAATAATGGTATACCAATATTTCGAGGAACAATGCCACAAGCTGGTTTTAGATTTTTAGTAAACTGCCTACGATTTGAAATTAAAGATAGCAGAGCCCAAGCAAAGAGCAAAGAAGAGAAACTGACAAAATAGCAAAATTCCGAGAGATATTTGAAAGATCCATAAACAAAATGAAGAACTTATATGTACCGAATATACCACAATTGATGTGCAATTAGTAGGATTCCGTGATCGATGCTCCTTCAAAATATACATTCCTTTAAAACCTGATAAATACAGCAACAAACTTGTGATGTGCTGTAATGCTAAAACGACTTTTGCGCTTAATTCTGAAGTTAATATTGGTAAGGACTCCATACCCAATGATGTTCCTGCTTCCCAGTATTATCGCGACAAACTTACCTCTTTCTTTCATGTAAGGAATAGAAATTTGACTACGTACAATTGGTTTACATCTATAAGCATGGCAAAAATGATTTTAGATAAACAAACTACGGTTGTAGGTACTTTAAGGCAGAATAACAAAGAATTTCTTTTATTATTTTTGGATGATAAGGGAAATAAAATACTGCTATGTTTTGCTATATTGGAGAACTAACACTTTTACCCTAATGCCCATCGAAAAATAGAAAAAAAAAGTGTTTTTTATCTCTCTAAAAAAAGTGGTTTTTCTCGATCTCTACAATACATGAAAAAGGCGACGAGTTATTCAATATCGTATATTTTTGGCACAATATAAAAAAACTTTTTTGATATTTTCCGAGATTTACATTTTGTGTTACTGCTTTTTTAATACGGTTTGCCTTAGTGTTCAGTGTTTTGAGTAGTTAATATTTTTTTAATAGTTGTGTTATAAGCACATCCCCATATGATAATGCAATATCTCAAGTCGGGTTTCATCAGGGAACTGTACTATATCTTACAACTTCCGATTTAAAATATCACGTACCTAGTTGATTTAATTTGTAAAATATATTCCTTATATTTTTATTTAACCAATATGTTTTTTTACTTTAAATATTGATCCAACATAACACTTTGATATTTTATTTATTCAACCTTCTTCATCTTTATATAATTACAAGTAACTTTATTTAAGCAGTTATTGCTATCAATATTGATTTTATTAATATCGGGTTGATCTGTCAGGATTGCAAAAAAGTCATAATTTTTTTTTTATAATTTAGTCATAAAAGGCAATTGTTAAGCTATTCATAGATCTTGGTGAGCCTACCTCAGCTTAATTAAAAACTTCAGCCCAGGAATCATCTAAATATAATAATGCAGTTTTATCTGCATAGAATATAAAACTGCAGTCTTCTAATATATCTCCTATGCCATTAATGTATATGAGAAAAAGGATGGAACCCAATACAGTACCTTGGGGGTCTTTGGCATTAGTGTATTAAAAGAAATTTATTGTGTTGTTATTGTGCCTATTTTCACAAATTGTTTTCTCCCTGACAAAAAAATTCTCAACAAATACAATGTCGAAGGCTTTTGAAAGATCTGATTGATGAATACCTACATGTAATGAAAAGTTGTGAAGGAAAGAAGTTGCAAACTCACAGGATGCAAAAAATCATTTCTTAGGTACTGTATATTTAGAGAAGAATATAATAAAGGAAATCGGATATGCAATCGGTTAACGCGCATAAAAAAATATATTTTAATTTATTTTTCTAATTTTTACCTTTCTTATTTTTAAGAAAAGGAAATAAACTGGCTAAAAATAAAATAAATAAAATTAGAGAAGGATGAACCATTTTTTTTATTTATATAAAAAAATTTATGAAGAGAATAGTGATTTTATGAAGGTGAACATTTCAAAAAAAAAACAGAAACAAACAAGGTTAACTACTGTTTTAATACTGGAATGTGTAAATACCTTTATGGCCGAATTAAAAGAACCAAAACTAGCAGACCTAAAGTCAATCTACCACTTTATTTCCAGTGATGCTTTACTTTTTTATCCAAGTCTTAAAGCAGATGCCAGTATTAAAGACGATTTGGAAAGCTTTAATGGTTCTCTAGATATTTAAATAGAAAAAGACTGGGTTAGGATTTTCAATTTTTTTTAATTAGTTTTTTAACTTCCAATGTTTTTCACTATTTTTTTATTAATTAAAAAAATGTTGACAAAAAAATATGTGTGTTTTTTTTTAAGGAACTAATTCATTTTTCTAGCCTAAACCACAAAATGTTTAATGAAAAAAAAATATTTTTTTTTTGAAATTACTAAATGTTATAAACTATATCATATTTATGAAAAAAAAACACAAAACATAAAAAAAGAATATTATTCATAACATAGTACTAGCGGAATCACTCATAATTTCTAGCCTATACAGTGCATCCCAAAAGTTATGTCTAAGTTCATTTAAAATTCAGAGGTGTGTTCGAAAAAAAAACGCTCGGACCCGTCGATTTTTATTTTAAGTTGCGCATTTTTGTACATGAAGTTTGTATATACAGGTTGCTCAAAAATAAATTACGACAATCAACTTAATTATTTCAAATAAAAGCACCTTTTTTTTATTGAATTTTTGAATTTTGCGTGAAATTCTACGTATGTTTCATGCATCATGTCCTATACCTAAAGTCAACAGTTATCGAAAAAAAAGACGACCAAACATTATTATTGAAGTTCACCTTACGAGTCACCTTATCTCTGAGAATTTTTATAGAGAGCAAAATTCCATTCATTCGAGTTTTTTTATTATTGGCTGGTGATCGTGTATTTTCATAGAAACTGTATGACAGTTCTACGCTAAACAGATATTGTCAAGTGTGAAGTGTACGAGCAAAGTTGCGGTTTTCACAATGGTAAAGTTAATGGAACGAGAAAAAATAGAAATTCTATGCATGGTTGGGTTTGGTGATAGAACACGTACGCAAAGAGAAGCTGCTCAATTATTCAATGAAATCCATCCTGATCATCCTCCAATATATCAAAAGGTGGTGAATAGAATAGAGGCTAAATTTAGAGAATTCGGTCATGTTAGAGATCTCCCGAAATCTGGTCGTCCTGCTCGAGATGAAAATAAACAACTTGACGTTTTGCTTTCTTTAGAAGAAAATTCATGCACTCCTCTGTCGCAGATTGGGGCAAATTTACACATGGCGAAATCTATAGTTCACCGAATAGTTAAAAAGCATAAATAATCACCCCTTCAAAGTTATTCTTGTGCATGAGTTATTTGATGACGATTTCGATAAGCGAAATAAGTTTTGTGAACGCTTACAAAACATGTGCAATCTAAATAAAAATTCAAAGATGAAATAAAAAAAAGGCGCTTTCATTTGATAAAATGAAGTTGATGGTCGTAATTTATTTTTGAGCAACCCTGTATATACAAACATCACGTACAAAAATGCGCAACTTGAAATAGAAATCGACGGGTCCGAGCGTTTTTTTTTTTCGAACACACAGCTGAATTTTAAATGAATTTAGACGTAACTTTTGGGATGCACTGTATATCTCAATTCCATGTCACTGATAGTTGATTCATTGTTGCATAACACCAGTCACCTTACCCAAATAGGTGTTTTTTCGATAAGATTAAGTAGGATATATAATTTAAAAAAAAAGTTATTTTCTATGTCTATTTGAAGATTTCGAGATTTTTGGTTAAAAACAGGAAATTATAAATTAACATTTAAATTTAAAATTTCCTGTTTTACACATTTCTGGGCATTTTTATGGATAATGTGTTTTTCAGCGTATTTTTTTGTTATAATACAGTATGTATGTTAACTTATGGCTAAAATATTTATACTATAATTTTATAAGACTATGGTACAAAATACTTAAAACTAAAGCCAAAAATAGAAAACCTATAAAAACAAACGTTTTTCATTGTATTCCATAAAATATGTACGACAGATATTAAATGGAACAGACGTCTTAAGACATCTTCATATTTAAAAGAAAGAGTCAAAGAATACATATCTGTTTTTCCTATTAAAATCCAACACCATTGGTCTTATACAACCAGACAAATTTAGTAAATATTTATATAAAATTTTTTTTTCATCCCTTAAAAATGTTAAAACAATAAATACACGATGCGATAATTTTCACAAGCTCAATAATAAATAAGAATATTCTAAATTCTAATTAGTTTATTGGATTTATTTTTATTGTTGTTTTAGATCATGCATTTTTACATTACAACATATTTTATTAGTTGCCTCAATTAAATTTAAAATTAAAAATAATTCTTTTAATTAGTAATTTTTTTCTTTCCCAAATATATTTTTTTTTGTATATTTAACCTATTTTTAATTTATTGTTTATATTTATTAATTATACATTTTTTAAGGAATAACCTTATAATTTAGAGCCATGAAAAAGTCAAAATATTTGGTAAACTATTGGTCCATTTAAATACATTTAATTTTTTTTAACAATTCGTATTCTTCAAAAATTAACCTCTTGTAATTTATTTATTAAATATTCTTATAAAAATGTAGTTTGTACCTCTCTTCAAACATTGATATCCTAAAACTATTTTTCGACGTCGAATAAGATCTTCAATGATAAGGGTCACTTCTTAAGTACATCAAGAAGGGTTCTCTAGAGTATTTGCTAATGTTTTTATGAAGACTCAATTCAATTACTAAATGAAGGGGATTTAATAGAAGCTAATCTATTTTAGTTGTAAGTTGATTAAGGATAGGAATACTACTTATAGTGTTACATGGGTCGCCTGTCTTTTAAGGTTCATTATGGATATCTGCATTATACGCTCAAGAATTCATTGCCTAAATAGAAGCTGAAGGAGAAAATTTTATACCTTCTGAATAGCTCCAAAGATATGTATTTAGCAAAAAAAAAATCTTTTTCCTAAAGTAGTTTTTATATTACCTCTATAATATATGATATGCCTTTTTCATTATTAAGCAAAATAAATATTTTATATTATTTTTTAGTTCAAAAGCATTGTATATGGCACATACACTAAAAAAATATTTTTTTACAATGAAATATTTTACTAATCTACAATATTAGTTTAACAGAGACCATAGAGTCACTTTAAAATCATAAGTTGGGCCTGTAAAATAAGTGAGAAATAAGAGATATATCTAGAATAATAATACAACATATGTATGTTACCCTAATATGGTAACATGCCCTGTTATGTTAATAATTTTTTTAATTTTTTGTATAACCAAGCCAATATTAATGTGACAAGTATGACATCCTGAAGAATTTTAGATAATACATAGGAAGGGACTATCTAATATGACAGTCTATTAATTATTAATCGCTAGTTTGGGATAATTTATTTTTCAGTGTTTTCAAAAAATGTAATTTAAATGCTTAATAAATATTGAATATCAACAAGGAAGGTGTGATACTAAACCTAACCTAAGGCAAGTACGATAGTAGTTTTAATTTACTCATATTATTACAAAAGAATGTTACACCAATAATAATTATGCGCATAATTATCAACAGAGCTAAAATTCTTTTTACTAGCAATGAGAATGAGTAATTTATTTTATTATATCTATTCAAATAGAGTCGTAAATAAAAATAAAAATTAAATCGCGGATATTCGTTTTTTTTTCAAATATCTTCGGAACCATTTGGAATTTTTAAAATTTCAAAAGGATGTTTTATTGAGCACTAAATTGCGCAACATTGCCTCAATTTAACCGACCTCGTATCTTTTCTAGTTTACGAGATCCCAATGGTGAGGCTCGAATTTGGGACACCCTGTACAAGCAGAGGGCCTCGCAAAATGTTTCTTGTCCACATACAATTATAATCTTGCGCCGCCACTGCTTATATATTATACATCTATTAATATTTTTAACATAAGTTCACACTTAATAAAATCAATAAAATATGTCATGCTGCCTCAGGATTAATGCAAATAATATCTAACAACTAATATTTAAGACTGACATAGCAATAAGTGTATATATATAAGTAATCGTAACCAATTAAACGGTAACATTAATATAGTGTAAAAGCCTAGTTGCTATTCATATTAATTGTTCTATAGATTTAAGTACGTTTTTGTAACAATAAAGTTTTTTAAAAGGAACTTCGTCCAGCTGTGCTCTTATTTGGCGCTGCGAACAGGATAGTGTGATTCTGCCCTTTATCGATCCTTCGTTGTGGAGAAGTGGTTTTTAAATCGTAGTACACTATCTGAATCTAAGGACCTTCGTGATCGATTGGAACCTCCGTCAAAATCTAGTAAGAGTCCCATTCAAAGAGTAAGAAGAAGCAAAAAGTGAGTAACAGTGCGTTTAGTAATCGTTAGTGATCCTGTGGTATTGGTGCCAGTGAGTGAATCGAGCGATCCCGTAGTATATCTACCACCAGCACATACGGCCACATCAAAGAAAACGACGTCATTTGCCGCCCTTCTTCCTCTAGCAGTTGGCGTTCCAGAAAACTATACAGCGATTCCAGCTTTCCAGTCACACTCTATAGGAAGCCCTTTATTCGTGAGCTATTCTTCAATTTAGCCTCTATGGATTCATCCTTGTCTATACTGTAAGTAGATTGATGAATTACCTTTTAATGTCCAGTCCCTCTAACCATTTCCAACAAATTTTGTTAAGGAATAGAGCCTTTTTAGGATTAAATTCAATTCCTAATTTAAATCTTAGCGAAAGTTCTTCAGATTCACAAGAACAATTAGCAAAACTTTTATAAAATTTAAGTTTAGATTCAGAAAATAATTCTTTAGTAGATAAGACCATTAGACCTGTAATGTATTCAGACATGGAAAACTTAAGATTTCATTCCTCACTTTTACCAACTTTTTCGAGAGAACAAACTCAGTTAGAGAGTTATCTTCGTAAACGAATTTTTTTCTCTATAAACTCTAAGTTTACTGATAGCGCAAGAGATTTTTTTACTCTCTAGACCCGACTTAACATCTTGGCCCTTAATTAAGGATTTATTAAGACTAAAATTCGGTGATCCAATAACTTAACAAATCTTAATGCAACAACTCCAATATATTAAAATTTATAGGAACGGAAGCATCTTACAATTTGTCGATAGGCTAAAAACTTTTGTACCAAGAATGATGGCAAAAATTAATTGTGAAATAGATAATAATAGTGCAAAATTAACCCTGTTAAGCCAAATTGAAAAAACATCTGTATTAATTTTAACTGCTAATTCACCACACACCCTTAAAACTTTGCTTATGTTACAGCAGCCCAACACACTTGACGATGCCTATACGCATGAACTTTATTACAATATGATTGAATCTTAAGTAAATTTCACTAATACCAATTCAACTTTGCGTCGCAACTTTAACCAATTTGCAACATATCCAAACTCTAATAATCAAGTTTTACAAAATCAAAACTATAGATCTACTTATCAGCCTTAACAATTAAACCCACATTTAAGACCAATATTATTCCCATCAGATCATAAATTCCCTAGCCAACCCGTTCCAATACAATCTAGACCCATTCAGAGACATTATCCCACTAATGCCCAAGTCTTTGGAAGACCAAAGAATGTATTTGCTCCTATACACAAGCCCGTCTCAGAATCCCAAACATTAATGTCGATCTCTACAGCAGGACCATCCAGAATGTCCTATCAAAGGCAACATCAACCTCAATGGCGAAACGATAATATTTTCCAACCCTCAGGCCCTAAAAACTTCATAGCCGAAGAACTAACCAATGTAGAAATATATCCCGACCACAACAATGCTGATCCATATATTCTCGAACAACTCCCTGATATTAATCAAGCCTCCAACCTCCAAAACTCCGATTATCATTACCATAATCAGGATTTCGACGACCAAAACTACACCCTCCAATCAATGTTCTACTGATTTTTCAGAAAATTTTTAGGACAAAGCCTATATCCAACCATTAACTTAAATAATATAGCTCAAAAAATAGAGCTGCCCTACTTTCATCTTCCAAAAAAACAAATTACCATCCTTATTTACTCTGGCGCTTCCGACTCCATCATTACCCAAAAATTGCAAATCTATATCCAAACAAAATACTCATCGAACCTTTTGGAGTTACAGCATGTAATAAAGTTTATAAGGGAACCCAAAACTTAAGAACAAAATTTATTAGAAGAATTAGGCATTCCCGAAACATTTAACATGCGCGTTTTAAACTGGCATAATGAATTTGACGCCCTAATAGGCACAAAAGACCTGAAACGACTTCAAGCTTTTATTAACTATGAAAACAAAACTCTAACCCTTCATAACATACAAATTTCATTCTCTCTAGCCTACAACAAGCTCTTACCACACGCTGTCCGGAATTTTAATGTGAATTCCCTAACCATTCCCGTTCTTCCCAATTCGACTTAGTCGATCCCTCTAGTACTCTAGTACAAATTCAAAAAAAGTATTGACCCCGAAAAGATGCTAAGATTCGATCACTTAACCCCACTTGAAAAATCCAAAAATCATTCCCCTTTGCCATGAATTTAAACAGATAATGTATTACGAAAATTGTAACCTCTCATTTACCAGTCAAACGAAACACTGTATCCGAATAAAAACTGAAAGACCCATCTACGTCAAATCTTTTAGACATCCTCCTGCTATGAACTCCGAAATTCAGTCTTACTATTGGATAATAAAATAATCCGACCGTCAATCTCTCTTTAATCAGCTCCCGTCTCGATAGTGCTAAAGAAGCCAGATTCCTCTGGAAAAAAGAGACCTTTTATTGATTATCGTCGTCTAAATGATGACACCCTAGAAGAAATTTGGCCTCTTCCTAGAATCGATGAAATCTTGGACAATTTAGGAAAATGCACGTATTTTACAATATTAGATCTTACTCAAGGGTTCCATCAGATCAAAATGGACCCAAAATCCATCGAAAAAACAGCTTTCACTGTAAATAACGGACACTATGAATATTTACGTATGCCGTTCGGCCTTAAAAACGCTCCAGCAACATTACAACGCCTGATGGACAAAATTTTTCGAGAATAGTAGCACAAGTTTTGTTTTATTTACATGGACGATATAGTTATCTTTTCAAAATCCTTTTCAGAACATATCGACCATATAAGAAAAATTTTTTAAAAATTAAAAGAAGTAAACCTTAAAGTCCAACCCAATAAGTCAGAATTTGTATGCAAAGAACTAGCATTTCTAGGCCACATTATCACTTCTGAAGGAATAAAATCTTACTCTTAAAAAATTGATGCCATTCAGCGTTACCCCATACCGCAGAACCAAAAGAAAATCAAAGCATTCCTTGAACTCGTTGGATATTACCGGTGATTTATCAAAATTTTTTTTTAAATAACGGTCCCTCTCACAAAATGCTTGCGTAAAGGTTCTACAAATAATCCCCACAATGACGAATACAAACACGCATTTCAGAAATGCAAAGAACTCATCTCCAACTCCTCAGTTTTATAGTTCCCCGATATTAGTAAACCCTTCAAGCTCACAACAGATGCCTCTAACATCGCTATTGGCAGTGTACTCTCTCCAAATGACCACCCTATAGGTTATTGCTCTCGTACCCTCAATTCAGCTGAGAGGAATTACTCCATAATTGAAAAAGAGTTAGTTGCAGTTACAGATTCTACAAAGCATTTTGGCCCTTACCTCTATGGTCAACACTTTCTTATAGAGACTGATCATATCCCTTTAGTATGGCTGTCAAAAATCAAAGAACCAAACTCTCGTTTAATCCGTTGCCGACTAAAACTTGAGGAATTCAATTTTGATATCAAATATAAACAAGGAAAAGAAAATCATGTTGCTGACGCTCTTTCAAGGATCGAGCTTAATACCCACGAAAACTAATGAAACCCGAGATACCGAATCAACTGCCTCTAATGCTATATATATTATTTGATAGCCTTGACCGATGCACGCATCTTGGGGTTATTTTTTTGAGTCTTTTTTTGCCTCGTCTGTCCTCTCTCCTTGCGCTCGTCCGTTTTCGCACTGCCGCTGCCTGTCTTAAAATCTTAGGTTAATTAATTGTATATCTTACTTTGCATTCGTATATAAAAACGTTATTATTGTTTTTGTAAAGGATGAAAAAGCATCCCTTCTTTGCTTGTGATTACTAGGGAAAACGGTTCTATAATCGAGAGAATAGTCCTATTTGTCAATGTATTTTTTTTCCTTATAATTTTTATTGACCTCTAAAACTGTAAATTTTGACAAATAAACCATTTTGATTTGATTTGATTTTGATAATGCTGATATATCAGTTGCAAACCTCTGCGATTTCGACCTCGCTGATTTTGTGCGTAATGAACGATACAATGGATCAACAAATAATAATAATGTAGATCAACTCAATCCCGACCCTCTCAACCCCACAGAACTTGATTTAAATGATGATAATTCTGACATTACGGTTCACTCTAATAATAACACAACAGGAAAGCATATCCCAATTTCCGAGTATCCCGAGATGTTCCTATATGAATGATGGATAATATGATATGATATGAATATCCCGAGAATTTCCTACCACTTAACTATACAAGTAATCGAGTTGTCATTGATTATGGAAACGAATACAAGCACGTATATACAAAACCATTTAAGAAAAACCACCATTTCATCAGAATCCCCAAAATAAATGCTGAAACATATATTTTAAAAATAATCAAACCAGACATATCGTATACCATATACATTCCCAATCAAGAATTAAAAGTGGAATTTCAAAAACTAGTAAATGCAAATTTAAATCCATCAGCAAAACTCTTGTTTTCGAATATCTATTTAAACGACGTCATCGACGTAAACCGATAAAAAAATATTATTAGCAACTATCACCGAAACAACCACAACGGAATAACTGTAACCTACAACCATATAAACAAAATATTACTGGCCCAAACTAAAAGAATCGGTAACATACATTAATAATAACTGCAAAATATGCCTGCAAAATAAGTACGAAAGACACCCTTATAAAATTGCTTATGAAGGCTCCTTATTAGCTAAAAAGCCATTTAAAACTATACATATGTGTTCCGTCAAATCGGAAGACTCATTTCTTTATTTATTTTTATTCTTTTTTTATTGTCAATATTCATATAATTATATTTAACATGAGCTTTGCTTCGTCGTGATACTGATTGTTGTTAATATCTAAAGTTGTATTCTACATTTTCTTTAGTTTTTTTTTGCTAAATCATTATTCGCGGCTTTTTATCGCGTCATATGTAAGACAACCTTAATTTTGACCGAGAAGAGTCGCACGCACCTCTAGTCCAGTACTGCATCGATCCTGATTGATGGGAACTGGCAGCATTAGCATTGGTATATAAACTACTGACCAAATAAGTCGTTCTCCATATATAAAGACACGCGAGTGAATTCCAAAAATTATAAGTGCCGGCACACCGTCAAACCCAGCAAATATTTGGAGGTGAACCTGGAGGAGCAGTCCTGAACAGAAGCGACAGCAAGGTGAGCCACAAATTATTTTGGGGTTGTCTTGGCCGTCGTCTTAATTTTTTATGCATTAATTAATTAAAGATACAGTCCACTATTTTTATATTTCTCCAACATTTTTGGTCACTTCGATCGCGGATTTGGATTTAGGATTTTGATTGCATACCTACATTTCAGCAAAAAATTACATCCAAAACGTGTAAGAGCATACAAAATTATTATTCGGTATTGCTATATTGGTAAACCTCATGTTAAAATTGTTTAAAATTTTGGTTAATTATAGAAATTCCATTCTCGAGTCAATCGGACAGTACCGTCTATCTCTCTCCTTACATTTAGCGTCTCAACGCGTCGATAATTGCGTCTCGCGTCAGTTGCAGCGCCGCTGGTCCCTGGTTCGTCTCTTATATTTTTACAGAGTGGAATAGTAAATCAACTCGGTTTCGGTGGCTTTACTTAATATTATTTCCTCTCTACGCCCGGACTTATAATTTGGTTTTCGTTGTTGGCTTGTCTAGTAATATTACTTTACAATAATATTGCTAATAAAATAATAAAATTTTTTATTGACTTTTTGGTAAAAGATTTGGTAATTAATCTTATTACCCCCAAATATTAAACCCCCTGGTTTGCCAAATCTTCTCTCTCTCTTTCTCTCTTTGTGATACTCATAGGCGATATTTGCCTCTCTCCTCTTATATATGTTATTATTTATAATATTACTCATAATATCTCGCATAACTCCCTCAATTGTTTTGATTATATATTGTGACAGTTTCTCTCTATTTGCTATACCTTTTCAGAAATTTGTTGCAATTTAGTGTATCAAAACAATTTCCTTTATATGGTCTCATCCATCTCTCCTTCTCTTTAATGCTCTTAATATCTCTTGATCTCACTATATCTCTGCTCTTGCGTGAACAATTTTATAACTAATTTAATCAACTATACCCTTCACGCTTAACGTATAAAATAAATATACAAGAATAAATCCATTTTTTTGAATCTCTGAGTTTATAGCTTTATATCAATAGGTATAAGTAGCTTGGTTAATTTCACCTTATTAAGCAATTTTTACTGTTTAATCAAAATAAGAAATATAATAAACCCCCTTTCTCATTTTGTCTAAAACTTTGTTTTTTGCTCAGTATTGCTTTATCTCGGATTAAAATATTTAAATCCAAATTTAATTTTTCTTCTTTCGCTCACGTTAATATGGCTGATAAAAAGCTAAGAGGCCTTATTGCTCAACGCGATAGTGCTGTTAGCCGCTTAGAAGAAATCAAAGTAGTTGCTGATAATGCCATTAATAATGTACGCCTTCATACACAGTTAAAAATTCGGGTTAAACACCTTGAAGGGATCGTTACTGAATTCAATAATCATCACGCCTCCATTTTAAATATTGTCGCTCAGGGTGATGATGATGATTTGGCGAATCAACAGGCTATTCGAAAACATTTTGATGAAAATTTTTATTCAATCCAAGCAACTTGCGCTGAATTATTTGATAATACTGAGCAAGGGGCAGAAAGGGCAACCCCCAGTCATGTTAAATTACCTAAGCTGGAACTTAAAAAATTTAATGGCACTATAAAAAATTGGAAGACGTTTATTGACCTCTATGATTCTATTATTCACAATAATTCAAGTCTTTCCAATGTAGAAAAATTTACATATCTTTTAAATTCCTTAGAAGGACCCCCACTAAGCATTGTTCAGTGTACTCCTTTAACTGATAATAATTATAACATAGCTTATAATACATTGAAGGGTAGATATGAAAATAATCGATTAATTTCGGTTAGTCACTGGCGTGAGATTGAAAAGACTGTGAAGCTTTCTGATGAGCATGATGCAAAATCTCTTCAAACTCTATTAGATACATTTACTGAACACTTAACTGCAATTGAAAATATGGGTCACCCTGTCTCACAATGGGATTTCGTTTTATTTTACATGCTATTTGATCGCCTTGATTCAAGCACAGCCACGAGGTTCGAACTTGAGTGTGGTAAATCTCTAGACGAAATTCAAAATAAACACAAGCATTTTGAAATTTTATTAGACTTTCTTAAGAAGCAGTGTATCGCATTAGATACCGTCTCAAGCTCTTTTAAAGATGTAAAGCCTAGTACTTCTAAATATATAAAACAAACAGCAATGCCAAAGAGAACTTTTGTTGTTAGTGCTGCGTCATGTTACTTTTGCCACAAAAATAATCACTCAATTTATAAATGTTCAGAGTTCTTAAATAAAAATTCCCACGAAAGATATAAAATTGCAAAAACTAATAAATGGTGCACCAATTGCTTAGGTTTAAAACATAACTCGTTTAATTGCTCATCTCGTCGCCGCTGCGAAAAATGCTCCAAGCCTCATCATACCCTTTTGCACCATGACTCCTTTGAAGCTTCTCAGCCACCTGCCGTTGAGCAGGAATCTTCTACAAACTGTGAAAACAGATCTCAACCTATTGCCTTGACCAATATCAAACCATACAAAAATACTGAAAGCTCTGTTTTATTGGCCACGGCACAGATTCGGGTTCTGGATTCCCAGGGTCAATTTATCAATGCGCGAATCTTATTGGACAGCGCAAGTCAAGTGAATTTTATTACAAACAAATTATGTAAACGTTTGGGCTTAGTCAAACGACCTCTTTCCCTGTTTGTTAAAGGTTTAGGTGACACTGTCTCAAATGTCTCTCATGAAGTCACATGCACCTTCACGCCTAAATGTTTTACAAATCCCAAATTTTCTCTAGATTTTGCCATAATTCCAAAAATATGCGAAAACCTTCCCTCTTCAGATTTACCCACAGATTGCTTCACTCAGTTTTCTCATCTCGAGCTGGCAGATGAAAGTTTTAATGTTTCGGGTCCTATTGACATGTTGGTTGGAGGTGATGTTTTTGGTTTTCTTGTTAAAGAAGGTCAAATATCGCAATCGATTAATAAACCTGTTGCTCTAAATACTCAACTAGGGTGGATAATTATGGGTCGTGTGTCTTACCAGGACTCTATTTCTCGTTCAACCCCTAATAGCCTTTGCGCTACTGTCAGCTCCACTCTTCTAGATATTGTTAAAAGGTTTTGGCAGCTGGAACAAGTCCCTAATTACCATGTTCATTCCCCTGATGAAGTTGCTGCAGAGGAGTTTTTTCAGAGGACTCATACTCGAAATTTCTCAGGGAGATATGTTCTTCAACTTCCTTTCAAACATTTAGAACTCCCAGTTTTTGAAAACACTCGAGATATCGCTTTGCGTAGGTTTTATTCTCTTGAACATCGTTTAGAATCCAATCCCGAGCTTCATGATGAATATCGCGCTTTTATGCAGGATTTTATTGACACTGGACATATGGAAATCCTACCCTCAAACATAGATATAAAAAACTGTTATTATATACCCCATCACTGTATTCTTCGTCCGGAAAGTTCAACCACAAAACTTCGTGTTGTTTTTGACGCCTCCGCGAAGGCCGCAAATAATATTTCTCTCAATGACACTTTGTTAGTCGGCCCCAAGCTTCAACAGGATATATTTCACTTGCTGTTAAAATTTCGCATCCATGCTGTTGCATTCACTGCTGATATTAAGCAGATGTTTCGACAAATTCTCATAGATCAACCCTGTAGAAATTTTCAAAGAATTTTATGGAGGTTTTCAAAGTCTGATCCTGTGAGAGACTATCAACTGAATACCGTAACCTACGGTGTAGCTTCTTCACCATACCAAGCTATTAGAACTCTCACTCAACTTGCTAGGGATTATAAGTTTAAATTTCCTAGGGCATCTGAAATCTTAGAGAATGAAATATTCGTGGATGACGTAGTTAGCGGTACTGATTCTATCGAATCAGCTCTTGCCCTTCAGAAAGAACTAATTTCGTTGCTTTCTCTTGGTGGCTTTGAATTGCGAAAATGGGCGAGTAATACGCCTTTATTAATATCTCATTTAGACACCTCTTTGACACAGTTGAACCCCCTTTCCTTTGATAAAGAGACTGATTCCATAGTCAAGATTTTAGGCTTGCAATGGAATCCTCTTAGTGATTCTTTTGTCTTTAAAATAGAATCTATAGTAAAACCATGTACAAAAAGAAATATCTTATCTGATTTGGCTCGTATTTTTGACCCTTTAGGATTTCTTTCCCCTGTTACTGTCTCTTTGAAAATAATTATTCAACAATTATGGTCATCTGGACTAGACTGGGACCAACCTGCTCCTAACTCTATTAAAGAATACTGGTCTTTATTTAAAGAAGGTATTTCTACCCTATCGAGCCTTTTATTACCTCGAAAGATTATCCCTTCCCAGATGAAATTGTGTGAGATGCACGGCTTCTGCGATAGCTCGGAAAAGGCGTATGCAGCTGTGGTCTATTTTCGCATAATTACTTATGATGATAACGTTCAGACGTATTTGCTATGTTCTAAGAGTAGAGTAGCTCCTCTTAAGACAATCTCGATTCCAAGGCTAGAGTTGTGCTCGGCTGTCTTATTGGCAGATTTAATGTCATCAGTTAAAGAAGCGCTTGCTGATTCTATAAATATTTCGTCATTGTTTGCATGGACTGATTCCACTGTAGCTTTAAGCTGGATAAAGTCTTCTCCCCATAAATGGACTACTTTTGTAAGTAACCGCGTATCGTATATTCAGGAAAAATTATCTGCGGATTGCTGGGCTCATGTTAAGTCGGAAAATAATCCCGCTGACTGTGCAACCAGAGGTCTTCTTCCCTCCGAGTTACTTCACCTCAAAAAATGGTGGGCTGGACCAGAATTCCTTACGTCTCATCTTACTGAATGGGTTAATGATCCCTGTATACTTGACGATAGTATAGACCTTGAAAAAAGAAGGATTGTTTTATTAACCTCGACTCCAGTAGTTAGCTTCTGGGATAATTTGATATCCAGATTCTCCTCTTTATCAAAGATTATTCGTATTGTTGCATATGTTTTACGTTTCTGTGCATATGTAACGGCTCCAAAACTCGTTGACAATAAAGGTCATGTAACATTGGCAGAATTGGATAGAGCTCTCTTACTTTTAATCCGAGAAGTTCAGAAAGTTTCATTTGCTCAAGAAATGGCAGAACTTTCGAAATCCAATCCTAATCTAACAATATTACCGAAATATATTCGGAAGCTCTCTCCTTTTTTAGACAAGGATGGTGTTCTCAGGGTGGGCGGACGATTGAAGCACGCTTCTCTTTCTTATAATCATAAACACCCCTGTCTATTACCCCGTGATCATCGAATTACCTTTCTAATTATTGAACAAACTCACATTAAATATATGCACCCTGGTTTACAAACTACCCAATTCCTACTCAGTCAACGCTTTTGGATTCCTTCTTCAAGAAGAATTATTAAAAAGGTTTTGTCTTCCTGCATGCGTTGCTTTAGGTGTAACCCTTCATCACAAATTCCTCTTATGGGTGATTTACCGTCCTTCAGAGTAAATCAAGTAAAATGTTTCACCAAAAGTGGTGTGGATTTTGGAGGGCCATACTTAATCACTATGGGCAAGCATCGTGGCAGCAAAACTTGTAAGGCTTATATTTGCCTTTTTGTCTGCTTGTGCACAAAGGCTCTTCACCTGGAACTGGTTACAGAGCTATCAAGCGATGCCTTTCTCGCCGCATTAAGGCGCTTTGTTTCTCGCCGAGGTCGTGTCACAGACATGTTTAGCGATTGTGGGACGAATTTTGTGGGTGCGTCAAAAGAGTTGATGCAAAATATGCGTAATGCATCGATCCACGAAGGCATAGTGTGGCATTTCAACCCCCCTTCAGCCCCAAATTTTGGTGGAATTTGGGAAGCTGGAATTAAGGCCGTAAAGGGCCATCTACATCGCGTAGTTGGTTCGCACATCCTCACCTATGAGGAGTTTAATACTGTCTTGACCTCAATAGAGGCAATCCTAAATTCTCGTCCTCTCTGTTCATTAAGTAGCGACCCTAATGACTTAAACCCTCTGACCCCAAGTCATTTTTTGAATTTGGAACCTTTAAATACCTTCGTTGAATCCGACCTAACAGAGATTAAATTGGGTCGTCTTTCGCGCTGGCAACTTATTCAACGTATCCACCAGGATTTTTGGAAGAGGTGGCATAATGAATATTTACACACCCTTAATCAGAGGTCGAAGTGGTATGATACAGGTAAAGCCATTGAAATTGATTCGTTGGTATTATTAAAGGAGGATAATGCTCCACCCCTTTCGTGGTTGTTGGGTCGTGTAATAGAATGTTTTCCAGGCAGGGATGGCATTACGCGTGTTGTAGCGGTAAAGACGCATAAGGGGATACTGCGCCGTCCTGTCTCGAAGTTATGTTCATTACCGAACAATTAGTCTTTCCTGCGGAAAATTTATATTTCGCGTTAGAATTCATGCTTTTTTTATTATTTTTGCTCTTTTTTTTTTTTTTTTCTTAAAATGTGGGACATTTTAGGTGGGCGGTATGTTCCGTCAAATCGGAAGACTCATTTCTTTATTTATTTTTATTCTTTTTTTATTGTCAATATTCATATAATTATATTTAACATGAGCTTTGCTTCGTCGTGATACTGATTGTTGTTAATATCTAAAGTTGTATTCTACATTTTCTTTAGTTTTTTTTTGCTAAATCATTATTCGCGGCTTTTTATCGCGTCATATGTAAGACAACCTTAATTTTGACCGAGAAGAGTCGCACGCACCTCTAGTCCAGTACTGCATCGATCCTGATTGATGGGAACTGGCAGCATTAGCATTGGTATATAAACTACTGACCAAATAAGTCGTTCTCCATATATAAAGACACGCGAGTGAATTCCAAAAATTATAAGTGCCGGCACACCGTCAAACCCAGCAAATATTTGGAGGTGAACCTGGGGGAGCAGTCCTGAACAGAAGCGACAGCAAGGTGAGCCACAAATTATTTTGGGGTTGTCTTGGCCGTCGTCTTAATTTTTTATGCATTAATTAATTAAAGATACAGTCCACTATTTTTATATTTCTCCAACAATATGGATATCTTTCAATTTTCAAATAGCCTTTTTCTAATTATTTTCAAAATACGCTCAAGCATATTTCATCCCGGACAAAAACTCTGTCACTATAATTGGCAAATTGAGACATTATTTTTCGCACCATAACACACCTCTAAAAATAGTTGCACACCAAGGCACAGAATTTAAAAATAACCTTTTCAAAGAGTTTTGTCAATTATTCTGTATAGAAGTGCATTATACCACCCCTGACAATTCCACATCAAACAGCCCCGTAGAACGACTATATTCGACTCTACTAGAAAAATTAAGAATCCTTAAAATGCAGAACCCAGAGGAAACACCCCAAGAATTAATGACTTCCACTGTGCTAATCTATAACAAAAGCATACATTCTACCACTGGCTACTCTCCATTCTCCATCTTATATGGCCCTTATCTTAATGAACCCAACCTTGACAATGATCTTACGGTATTCGAACAATACAGCGAAAAAAGGAAACAAGAACTCGCTCCCTTTCATGACGCAGTATACAAAAAGGCGTATCAAAAACAAACCAAAAATACTCAGCGTTTAAACAAAAGCGTAGAACAAATCCCCCGACTAACGCTAAATCAAACTGTATACATGAAAACCACCCATAGAAATAAGATAAATCCTCAATTCATACCTACAAAAGTCACTAAAATAACTGGAAACAAAACAACAGCTATTTCAAAGAAAAAACCAACAACGACGCATATCCGAAAGATAAAAAGAATAAGAAAAAATCCAATTACTTTCCAGCCTCCTGATCCTGATCCTTCGGAGCCAGATCAACCCTTGCCAGGCACTTCAAACCCAAAAACTCCGTAACAACGGATATTACCTAGAACATATCTCCCCCGCTCTAGTTGTAAGCTATTACCATACAACATATGAGCCGTTCAGCGGAAAAGTGGTCTAACTCCCTTAAAGTAGAAATTTAGAAAATTGATATTTTGCATCTGGATGAATTAAAAAATCACAGTAACATATTCTTTACTTTTTTGTACATATTTATAATCCTGTACTAAAATTTCATATGGTAAACATTTTTACTAATTGCGACTATTAATTACATTTTTGCCGCCCAATGTCATTCTTCCAGTAAGTTCTTTTCAAAAACATAGCGGAAAAGTGGTATAACTTGGAGAGTTATATCACTTTTCCTCGTAAAAGTTAACCAAATTTCACAAAACTGATGAACCAAAGAAAAATAATAGAGTAAAATGATGTAGTATGTTTACTATGATATCTATTACTGATAAAAGTGTTCAAAAAATATAGAGCTTGAAGAGCAAAACATTACTACTACTTATCTTACATACTAAACTTACAGTAAGGAGAGTAAGAATAAGTTATTAAACAAATTAATCTTCATCAGAATCGGATAATAGACCACTGTCAACAGCATCTTCTTTTGTCAGTAAGTCCAGGAAGAACTGACGCTGAATCGGGGGAATTCACTGAAGAAGTTCTATCATATCTTTTTTCTTAGCTACAGTACCTGATCTATACACTACGTACCATAACACTAAAAAAACCTGACTAAACAAGAAAAAGCGAGTTTAATAGGACCTGGCGCGACATCGGAACAACGTGGTGCCTTGACTTATACCACTATTCCAGCGAACGAATCCATTATGTTGAGAGGAATAATGTTAGGAAGCTCTTATCTTAGCTAAGTTAAAATTTTGACTTTTACCAGTTTTCGACTGAATATATTAGACCAGTAGAAACATTGTTAATGGTATAACTCAAAAATTAAAAAATACTGACATATACCACTTTTCCTCTGAACGGCTCATATGTCCCTTTTAACATAAGTAATATTAAGTCGACCCTGTATCAATTATCTAAAAACCTACGTAGCACATACTCTTTGATTAATGAGCATAGTAATATATCACATTCCCTACTGTATCATATATCAAAAGCTTTACAAGATACCTATGACACCTTGGCAAATTTAAATTTGTATAAAAACAACTCAATACCTAAAAATCGAAATAAACGCGGTTTAATGAACTTCCTGGGAAGCGGTATCAAATTCATAATCTAGACAATAATGTCCCTGGAGACTATTTCGCAAAATTTGCACATTTTAGAATAACATCAAATTGAAACTATGCAGAAAATCAATGTCCTTAGTTCTCTTGGAAACATAGTAAATCATTTCGAGAAATTTTTTTTAGTTATTAATGAAAACGCAGAAAAATTTAAAACCGAAATACAAAACCTTTATGGCGAAATTAATTTGCTATTATTAGTGCAAAACGAATAAACATAGATTGTAAGGGTTAAGCAATTCTTAGAAAAATTATTACGAATAATTTCTTTTGCTCATGTCGAAATATTGAGTTTTATAGAAGTTGAAGAAATTTGGCAATATCTTGAAAAATACTATCCCGAAAATGCTCTATGGCCCCTAAAACATTTATCTGAATTAATACTAGTATGTAAGACTTGCTTCCTAGTTTTAAGCGATTTGGCAATTCTAGCAATTAAAATACCTATTTTCCCCTATATACCCTATATACCCTATATACCCTATACCAAATAATGAAACAAAAATACTTGTTAGTCCTAGTAAATTTTACTGTAATAAATTGTGGTATAGCCAATGTTTAGAAATCAGTTCCAATTGGACGTGCTCTGATCCCATTGCTAATAGCTGTTCAACACCAACAAACTGCCGTTACGCTAAATCACAAAACAACTACTAAATACATACAGTGACTCATAACAAATCCTTACTTTTCGGTACAAAATCCCCAGAAATTGTATACGAGAATTGTTTTAACTTCCAAAAAGTAACCCTACAGGACTGTACTCTCATTTTTAGCCAATGTGATGATTATCATAAATCAACAAAAATACTTCTTATCCTCAAATAATATTTTCTTTACTATACCCAAAATTGAAAAACTCCAACCGACAAATCTGTCCGTCAACTTGCAAATTAGATATGAGGCAGCAACCCCAGACGTTTAATACCCTATGGAATACCGCCCACACTGTACTCGTAATTACTTGTATTATATTTGTATGCATCTTCGGTTTAGTAATTTACTTTTGGCAAAAGCAAAAACACCTTAAGGCCATTCCAACAAAGGTTTTAGAAAAATTGATCAACGAGGACGTTGAATGTTCTAAGGGTGGAGGAGTAATATCTAATAACTAATATTTAACGCTGACATAGCAATAAGTGTATATATAAGTAACCATAACCAATTAAACGGTAACATTATTATAGTGTAAAAGCCTAGTTACTGTTCATATTAATTGTTCAATAGATTTAAGTACGTTTTTGTAACAATAAAGTTTTTTAAAAGGAACTTTGCCCAGCTGTGTTCTTATTTTGCAAGTAAAATGTTTTAATGAATGTTTAAACTAAACAAAATTTTTACGTGAGACAAAAAATTCTATACCTACTATTTTATTATTTTAAGCAACTGCCTAAATACATGATCGTAATCGGTCTCCGATAATCCATTTGTTATTCCGAGAACAGCCCTGAATTTCCCCAAAAAGTCTATATTCGTTATTTTAGTATTCTCTTCCGTGCGATACGTGACAAAGATGGCAAATACACTACTTTTCAATTAAGTTGTCTTTTGAAGTACTTTTTTCCATCTCTTCGACGACCCATTTCGCCATGCTTCGTAATATAGAGCCTCTTCCTCTGTTATCGTATAAAATATTAATGAAATGTTTTTACAAAGGAAAAAAAATGGTTCCCCTTCTCGGTCGTTGGAATCGTTTCCTGCTACATCAATGCGCTTAAATCATTGATTGTATTCCGGGAGCTGGTTAGCATTCGTTCCGTTTTTTTATTGCCCCATTTTGTTAATTTAGGGAAAGGACAGTTTTATATTTATTGTCAAAGATTTATCCGGGGGTTTTTCGGGAAGAAGAGAAACCAGTAAAAGGTAAATACAAATCATTTATAAGCAGTAGGAACGGAAATGTTCAGGATATTTAATTCTTTACATGAATGGTAAATAAGGGTGTTTACTATTAAGTTTACATTAAAACTTTTGTATTATGATTTTATTTACTTTTTTAATAATTTATCTTCGCTTTGCCAGTAAACAACTTTTTTCTGACTGTGAAAGATCTCATGAGACTAAGCAACACGCAACTAATCATTTTTATTCTCCCTAGAGACACGCGTTGGAAGTAATTAAAAATAATGGATGCTACGGCAACAAACAAGATAAACAAAAATTACTCTGTAATATTGCTCCTAATTTTCTAACAGATCTAGATTTTGTTTTTTTTCTTATTTTTACAAATTATATGAAATATATTATTATAATTAAATATTGTATAAACAAAACACGGATGATCATATATTTAAAAAGTATTTAGTTAAAATGAGGATATTCTAAATTTATTATTAAAAAAAAAATCACCGAATAGAGCTAAGAAGCTTACGTGAGAACAATAAAATTTGTCAGCACCCTAGTGAAAATATATTTAAACTAGAGACGGTCTTACTTAATTAATAACTGAAAAAAAAAATGTTAAAGGTATATTGTATATACAGATCGTGTTATCGTGAGTTACCTACTACCCAAAATAATGGCAACACCGCTTGCGGCTTGCAGGCGGCGGAATTTTTCGTTTAATTTAAATTAAAAAATTATTGATTTTTTTAATTAAGGAAAAATTATTCAAATATTTGAGTTTTAGTATTTCTTGTAATTTCACCTTTTTTTTTTAATATACAGGGTTTAATACAAAAACAATATATACATAATTATAATACAATAAAAGTCTCAAAAGTACACTCAAGAATACATTCAGTCACTGTCACTTTCTGAATCTGTTTTTTCTTCCTTTCTTTCTTCTTCTACTTCCTTTATCGGCAAGTGGGGCTCTTTAAAAAATATAATTACCTCCTGGGGAAAAGTTGTGAGTTTCTTTGTTTTGTTTTTTCTAAAACTGCTAATGTACGGATCAGATAAAATAATTAAATTATGGAAAACATCTTCCTCGTTTTCGACTTTCAAAAAACCTTATCCAGTCATGAAGTGACGACAATCCGAAACGCAATTTAGATTTGTCAATATCTTTAGTTGAAGCCAGATCAATGTTATTAAAATTCTTAGAGGATCAACCACATAAATAACATTTTCGCGTGGAAGAATTTTCACTTACTGCATTACAAATTTTGCCGTCAATCATTGTAAAAAGCATTTTATGTTTGACACAAACTTCATTTTCATTTACTTCGATTTTACTTGCAGCTAGTGAAGCAATTTGATTTTCAATATGGGAAACTTCCTGCTTGGTAAGTTCAGTAGTCTCTTTAACAAATTTATTTATTAATATATCATTATAACTACTTTATCATCACTGTCTGGATTTCCTGATATTAGCTGAATGGGCACCAACGATAAAAGAAAAATACTTGCATCGGATACCGTAGGATCGGTAAATCTTTGCTTGTATTCACTTAGACCTGAGCTTTCATCACAACCCCATTGAAATGAAATAAAGATTATCCAAAAGGTTGCATGCTTGCAACACTTCTTTTCACTCAAACGAGTGATTTTGTAGTCAAGCAAATTCTGCAACGGAACTTCAGCCAAACTTTCAGTAATATTTAAATCCGAAGGATAACACCGCTTTATTGCTTGGGTTACTGCTTCATAATTTGGGTAGATATTAGCACTATGCTGTTTTGACGAGTTTCTAATTGTATTATACTGAAACCTAGTTAATTTTGCTTCAACCACAAGTGACAATGCCTCATCAAAAGAAAGCGGAATAGGTTTTTCTTTAAAAAAATAGGCTTTCTTTCTTATATTTTTTAGCATAAGCCGGTGTTTAAAAAACCACTTCTTTAATGACGTTTGAGACATCCAATTCTCCTTTTGCTCGATGTTGCATTTAAGCAGCAAAACTCAACTCTTGTGCCGTAAAGGTGCTTCGTAAAGTTTCGGTCTTTCTTCTTTTTGAGCGGTCACTTGAGGCTGCAAAGTCAACGTTTTTTCTTCCACTAGTACTAGGTGTCGCTGCTGTCGATATTTCTGCCTTGGAAGAAAAATTGATGCTTCCTGTTAGCCACTTTTCATTCTGTTTCTCAAATCTGGACATATATCGGTGCGCATTTTCCTATTTTACTTTATAGACTTTAATAAAATTATCTATCGTGTCTACATCCTCTGCTGATAATGACTCACATCCAATTGCCATTTTCACTTGCTGACGTAAAGAGTCATATCTTATCTTAATATCGCGCGAGGGACCACTTTGAATGAAGTCAACCAGTTGCCTCCTTGTTAAAGATTTAACTTTTTTCTGAGACCCTGCAACGAAAAAAATTGATAAATAAAAAAATATTGTTATTTTATTTATTCTATTTGCTTTTGCAATGTTTTAAAATTATTTTTTCATTTTTTTGTGACACTCTGTATACAATATACGTGAAAAAATCATTCCTAACAAATCTCTAATTATTCCCAGTTGTTTTTGTAAGTGTCTTTGTCCTCTATCTTACACAAAAATTAGAAATATTAATTAACAAAAGAGTAGTGTAAAAAATAGCACACCCGACAATATGTGGTTTTATTAATTTTTAAGAGTCTCATAAAATATAAAAAAAATATTTTTTCAAAAAGGGGCAAAAAGTGGCAATTGTTTGTTAACTGAGCAAGAATCTACACACTTTGATCTATAATAATTTACCATTGTTTTTAGGTGCGAAGACATTCCGTCCTAATTTTCCTCTTAGTGAAATAAATATTTATATTTATTTAGTAGTTTTTTGGGGTTCACCTGGAATAAAATTACCTACTTACCACTAGTAGTTGCCTCCATATTTCACTAAAAAAATTTAACACTTCAATTGTCTGTAAATAGGGCACAAAAATACTGGAATTTTAAATAGCACTATATAAAAATACCAACTGCTCACAACAAACATTAAATTCAAACTAATTTTTCCAGGTATTTGTCAAAACTACCTACACTAAAATTGGTATTAGGACTTCCGACATTCCTTAAAAGTTGATTAATGACAACATTTCTAAGAAAAACCCAACTTGGTATTTTTGTATTTTGGCCAGGATTTTCCTAGAATTCGCCTGTGTGCACCTGTTGAAGTGGTCCAGGATATAGAACGGCGAGAAGAAATGGTTTGCAGTACCCTAGAAGTTGATTCGACACGGTCTACTAGAAGTGTTGGAGAGGAACTGGGAATGAGCAATAAAATTGTTGCTCGTATCTGAAAAAAATATGGGTACAAATGTTTTAAGTATTCAAAAACTCAGGAAATATTTCCTGAAGACCACTGGGGAAGAATGGAATTTTGTGAAACCATGATGGAAAAGGTAAATGAAAACGAATATTTTTTAAAAAATATTTTGTTTTCTGATGAATCTTTGTTTCCATTACATGGCAAACACAATCCTTCCATTGTTCGTTATTGGTCTCAGGAAAACTAGCACAGAAGTTTTCAGTTTCGTACCCAGTATCCTTAGAAATTGAATGTTTGGGCAGGTATTTTGGGCGACAATGTTATAGGGCCATTTTTTATTGATGAAACTTGAAACGCCTAAAAGTACCTTGAGTTTCTGCAAAATCAAGTTCTTCTTGCCATTCAAATCCTACCTGATGTAGACATGGGATCGGTTTATTTTGAGCAAGATGGCTGTCCTGCTCATAACGCGGCTAGGGTAAAAGAATTTTTAACAAATACTTTTCCTAACCGCCTTATTAGTCGGACTGGCGATATTAAATGGCCTCCTAGATCTCAAGATTTGTCTCCAAATGACTTTTATCTGAGGGGCTACCTTAAGCAGACCATTTACAAGCATGAATTTAGTAGGCCAACAAATTTAGAGGAGTTGCGAAATAAAATTGTCGAAGGTGCCAATTCCATTTAGCTGAAACTCTTTTGGAGGTGCGAAATAGCTTTTACGATAGGTTAAGTTTTTGTTTAGCGAAAGAAGGCGGTTTATTTAAGCCTTTTATTTAAAAAATGATATGTTGTTAAGTTTGTTTATTAGAGTTTTATTTCTGATTTTTTATTTTATTTTTATCAGAGTTGATATTTTATTTTTTATTAGAATAACGCTTTAATTTTCATTATGCAAAACACAGCATATTAAACATTTTAAGATTACAATTCTATGCGGGTTTTACACATTGTTATGTCTGTAAAACCCGCATTAGAATAGATATTTAAAAAATGCCTGGATTTTCGTGTAGTATTTTGGGACATTTTGTCGCTGTGCAATCTCATGGAAAACACACTGAAGTTCAATTCGCTATTTCTCCTACTTACATCTTATTTTCATTTGAGGCCCAAATAAAACCCCAAATGCTAATTTTGTACATTTATTACACCACTTATTTGTACCTCCACTTATTCACATTTATTTTCATACTTAGAAACCCCATTTAAATGCAATTTTATTTGCTATTGAGCCCTAGAAAAGATGTGGAATCGACTAACATGTAGATTCCACCACCTTTAAAAAATGAACTGAAAAAACATCAGGGTTGCCGCTTATACAAAGACGATAGGTGGTCCGGTGGGGTGGGGGACAGTTCCTAAAATCTTAATTCGGCAGTTTTGTCTAAAGAGGTCGAATTATATTATCTGTTCGCCACAGACGAGCAGGGGCGTACCAAAATATATTATTATATTAATTTTTTTAAATAATTAAGTAAAATTACGGAACAGTCGCTAAACGACGCAACTCCCACGAAAGTCAAATGTTTACTAATCCTGTCCTCGAGCCGGCCGGGGCGGTGCTCTGTCGCAGGCACTCGTACACGCGCGACGTTGCAAAATTTCGCCTCTATGCGGTTTCCTATAAGTAACGACCGAAAACACAATCTCTATGTCGCAGTATTATTGTAACATTAGTGTTATTACGATACGCCTAATTTTTTTCAATACAACTAGACATATTGTAAAGCAAACAATAATCAAACAAGATAATTATGTTCGGGGTAAACTGTTATTATTGGCTTAGCAGAGCACTTTTGGCGTATGAGCCATCCATCAGTGCTAACTGAAAGCGAGTTGAATGTGATTTTTTTATTTTAAATACAGGGTTTCCATCTATAACCTGACACATTTTAACTGCTTATAAGTCGAGAACGAAAAATGCCAACAATGTGCGGTTTTCACAGAACTTCATCAATATTTTTAAGGTTTTTTTTGACAGTGTCACCAAGTTTCAAAATTTACCTGAAATAGAAGGAAAAAAATTGATGATTTTCAAAGGCCGATTTCTCAAAAAATTTAAATGTAACACCCTGTACTTTTTAATTTCACAGGAAAGCCTGTTAAATCCCCTTTCTGACAATTTATAAATTGTCTTAAATTTATTATTTTTTTTACAGAGCCAATTTTAGTAAATGACACCTTTTTGAAAATTTTCCTGCAATAAATACCGATTAAATAACATTCTCGGTATCAAGTGACAACAATAACAATTATAGCTTGTCAAGGAGGCTGTGAGTTGCACAATTTGTTTTGTGGGCTTCAACTACTGTCAAATATTTTTAACGTCATTCGTTGGGCAGTCTTGTTATTATTTAGTGAATGCAAATCAGTTACGCAGACGAGAAGAAGATTTAGGCTGATTTTTGAAAGGGCTCCACCTTCACGCAATTCTATACTTCATTGGGTACGCCAATTTTCCCAGGAAGGAACAGTTAAAAGAAAAGTTAGAACAAACCTAAATGCACAAGAGTTTATCTTGTTGGAAGATATTTTGCTGGTAAAAGAAGTGTTGTCCTTAAACAATAACCAAATATCTATTAGGAAGATAGCTCAAACGACAAATATGTCAAAAAGTAAAGTACATCAAATTCTAAAAATAATTAAGTTTAAACCCTACAAAATTCAAACTTTCCAAAAAATAGAAAATAGCGCCCTTGAAAAAAGATATTTAATGTGCGAAACACTACTAGATCTTGTTAGAACTAAGCCGGATACCAATTTAATAATGTCTGATGAGGCAACATTTCACATCAGTGGTCGAGTAAACAAGCATAACTGCCGAATTTGGGGAGATCGAAATCTAAAATTTATAAGCCATTTTTTTTTTCAAGAAGCAACAGTGAATGGAAACAATTACACCGATATGTTGGAAACATTTTTTTATCCTCAACTTCAGCGGAATGGAATTTTAGACACGGTCTACTTCCAGCAAGACTGTGCACTACCACACTTCTCCAGGGTCGCAAGGGATTCCTTAGATATTACTTTTGGAAACAGATGGATAGGGCGAGCAGGTCCAGTCGAGTGGGCACCTTATTCTCCCGATCTAACCATTCCAGATATTTGCATATGGGGATATGTAAAAGACCGTTGCTACAACCCAACCCCAAGAAATTTGGATAAACTGCGCAACAACATAGTAAACGTTTTCAACCAAATTTCACTGCGAATGCTACAAAACACCTTCGGCAACTTATTTCTTCGTCTACATTTGTGTTCCGAGCAAAATGGAGGTCATATTCAGCAGCTAATTTATTAGTTATAAATTAAAATTAATTTCTTTAATTGTTTGTTGTTAAAATTGTAAAATTTAATACATAGAATAACTACTTTTTATAGACATGGCAATAACGCAAATTATTTAATTATTATCATGCTAAAGCGATACATAGGTAATTACCAGAAAATGTTCATCAATAACCAAATATGTATTCTAGGAAAATTTTCAAAAAAGTGTCATTTTCTAAAATTGGCTTTGTAAAAAAAAATAACGATATTAAGACAATTTATACATTTTTGGAAAGGGGATTTAACAGGCTTTCATGTGAAATTAAAAAGTACAGGCTGTTACATTTAAAATTTTTGAGAAATCGGCCTTTGAAAATCATTAATTTTTTTTCTCCTATTTCAGGTAAATTTTGAAACTTGGCGACACTATCAAAAAAAAACTTTAAAAATATTGAGTTCTGTAAAAAACGCACATTGTTGTCATTTTTCGTTCTCGACTTATAAGCAGTTAAAATGTGCTAGTTTATAAATGGAAACCCTGTATAGTAAACATAAACTTAAAGGTAGAGGGATAACATGTACTCACTTGTCAGCTAAGCACAGGAGTTCCATGTAGAGAGAAAAACATTGTCACAAATTAAAATATTTTTAAAAACATTTAAGATTAGATATACCACATACCAAATACAGGAGAACATATAAGTAAACTGACAGTAATAATTCAAAATTACAACTTGGCTAATAATTTTAGGCGTATTTTGATACATCTGCCTCTTGTTGGACTTATTGTAAGAATCACTATGAACACTGTTATTTTTGCACCCTACTGTAAGAAATCTATTGTGTTACATATACAGAATGTTTCATAAATAATGGCAAAGAATTTATCAGCAGATCCCTTGTTAAAAAAAAGAGGTTAAGGTAAGTAAACGAAAATTAGACCATCAGTACGATTAATTCTAGAATAATAAATTGGAAACTCATTATTTTAATTTTTAACTTATCTTCTGTATTTTATTAATCATTCAAAGTGTAATAAAGCAATGTTATTTTCTTTGAGTTCATTAAAAACTTGAATCTAAATATCTCGAAAAGGGATCTTTTTTAAGCAAAACTATTTATATCAATGGATATTTTAAGTAAAAAATTTATTTTATGTTAAGCCTAAGAAAGTTACAGAGTTTGAAAAAAAAATTGCTAATTAATTTTAAGATTTGTTATAAAAAAATATCATTGTCCAAATTTTATTAAAAACCAAGAATAAATGCTAAATGTATGAGCAAAATTCAACAAAATTACATTAAGTAGTGTATATTGCTTCTCTAAACCTAATTTTTTGAAAGAAATTTGCTGTTACCATTATTAAATTGTTTACCATTATTAAAGTCATGTTAAATTTATAGAAATAAAATATTAGCAATGTAATTTTTCTTTTTGTTTTTACATTTTTCTCCTTCTTCCTTTTCCAATTTAAAATATTTTAATCTGTGTATCCCGTCTGGCCGTTATAATTCAAATGTAATAACGCTTCTGTCCAAACATTTTAATAGCGAAAAGCTTTGTATTTATAGATGTGCCATTCGACATGGTGAATGACGGGCACCTTTTACACTGTAAAAACTGCGATTAGGGGAATACTCTGAATCTGCTAAAGAGGTACTTTATTAGAACTTTATCATAATACCTTTAACTCACCTAATTATTAGTTCAGTGGCGAGATACCTCAGGGAACCTTTCTGGGTTAAATAGTGTTTTGTTGCAATAATTTTTTTAAAGAGGGGTCAAATTTAAATATACAAGTAGGTTTTTATTTCTATTGGTCACCAACACCAAAAAAAAGTAATAAGAAAAATAGCTTTACAAATAAAGTTCATCTATTAAAAACTTAAACAAAATAAATCATAAATCAATTATTTTGGCAAAAAAATATTAAGTAAAGAAAAATTTAAGTAGTATTGGTATTATAGCGTATAACTAGTGAATTTAATTAATTCGTAAGGCATTTACAATCATAAATGTTAGGGATGTTTGCGTAAATTTTAATCGGCAAAGAAAAGTTTTAAAAAGTCAGAATATTAATCAGGCTATTTATACATAATAGTAAAATTAAAGATCCTTAGTTAGAACCCCGGGGAACTTATATAACTCTAAATCCCAGACCAATCAACATTGTGAGCTTGAAGATTTTGATCAGTATGATAAACGTAGTACTAAAATTTGGGAAAAGTTCTGAGCTGTCCATATTAGCTTTTAAAGGTTTCCGTTAGGGCCAAAATAAGATAAAAACAATCAGCCATTTCAAATTTACAATTTTATAAATAGCATCAGTTTTTGTATTACAGCCTTTAACATTTTGATAATATCCTAAAAGTTTCTTTTTATAGCAAAAGAATATATTATAAACAATAATATCTACTATTTTACTATTTTCCAAATAGCTTGCATATTTAATTTTTAGATTCCCTTTCTTTCATCTTTCTTACTCCAAAAGTGTCACTTGCTGATAAAAGCTGCATTACTTAAATGGTTTATGAATTGCAATTGAATATTATTCCGCTTGTTCTAAGGTAAAAAATATGTTTAAACCCTTATTTTTTTTAAATTTGTTTGGGCTTTTAATTAATTTAAGATCATATTCTCATTCTGGAATATTAAGTGATTGGCCTGGTTATATCATCACTTGCATTAAATTTGCCTGTTCTAGGATCTAATAATTCTCATTTAAATTTAAACGTACATGTACAGAGTATCAATTTGAAAACTTCCCACCCTTAATATCTCGAAACGGGTTAGGTTTTCATCAAATCGCACGTCAATTTTATTATCGAGGAAGAATAATTTTTATAGTAAAATGACTTTGCCTCTTTTAACCCCTACCCCCAGAATCTCCCTCTCAAAATCTTAAAACGCATAAGGGGTTCAGTGTTACCTCATTTGAAAGAACTTTTTGATCTTTATATTTTGGCACCTTATTTTTTTAAATTTGAGTGCTGCATTGCCAAGTTTAGCTTATTTAAACGATGTAATTTACTTATTATTAGACATTATTCCCGTAGGTATTTTAATTACATTAAAGCTAATATTATTTATTTAAACATGTCTTTTTGGTTAATATTATTTTTATTAAAATTTTGCATGAACGTTACAATGATGACTGATTAAGTTGTTTTGATAATGGTCTTCTAAAAAGCACGCTTAAAATTTATTTTAACACGTTGTAGCGTTTCATTTTTCTAGTCCTTATGTTCACTAACGCTCCAGTGATATTTCATTAATTTCAATAATTACATTCATAATTTCAGTCAACTTCTTTTATTCATATTTATCTAAATTGACCCTGTCAATGACACATTACTACTGTAACGCATCACTTGCCTGGTTTAATTATCCATGCTTTCTGTTGACGGTCCGTCACTTTTCTGATTGGTCTTAATTATCGTTTTCTCTGATTGGTTGATATTGACAGCTTAGGCGAGAGGTGGGGTCGTTACTGATTTAGTCAGTACTGCGTCCATTTTTCGACGACTTGTTCCCGTGTTGCAGGTAGGAGCGCACGTAAAAGACAAGTTTTTTATTTCCGAAGTTTGTGAAGCAGGAAGTGGCCAATATGGTTTGTAATTTATAGTCCTTGTTCCTTTAGGGATCCGCTTAATTCATATTTGTGGTGCAGTATGCCCAAGATTTTGATAGATAGAGAATGAAATTTAGCAAGGTAGTGTGTCATATTTTGAACGCCATTCATTTTTTATGGACAGTGAATACAATGGCAACCGTTGTTTTAGGGTTTTACTTTTCCGTTTTCCTCTTTATCCTTCTTTACTTGTTGATGGCTGCAGGTTGTTGACTTCCCTGGGGAATTGCTGAAAGCGGTGGAGCTGGAACCATAGTTAGAGCCAATATTCGAGATTGCCAGTCCAGATAGCTGAGCTACAAATGGCATACATTCACAGCCTTGATTTTGAAGGCTAGCCGTTCATTTCTTGGAGGAATATACAGGCTAGTTTATTTCATTTATTTAAATATTACTAACTATAGATTTGTCTCACTTATTTGAATTTTTATTAATATACCTTTAATTTCAATTTATTGCTACAAATATTTAATCAATATCATGATTTAATACGTCAATTTCTTATCTATAATTTTAGTTATTTTTTGTTCAGTATTTTTTAGTACCTTTTTTGGTACAACTCGGTTAAGGCTGATATGCCTTAGGTAAAAAGATTCATAAACTTTCCCCTGCGTAATACAAATATATACTAAAAAATTTAATAATTGAAATTTATTTTTCAAGTGCTGAAATCTACCTAGTAGTAAAATCATAATGTAAATATTACTTTTGTCAAATTTATTTTAATCATATCAACATTATTCATATTTTAATTCGTAGCAAATTATTAACATTTATCAGATTAGAACATAAGGTGTATACATATCTTTGATATAAATATAATTTGGTTGTATTGTTATTGATTTTTTTGCCTCTTTAAATTTACCTTATTCAGGGTGATTTAATTGTTAATTAAAACCTATATACCAAGTCTTTTTCTTAGTTTTCTTTAATTTATTAAAAAAATAACTAAGTCAAGTTATTTAATAGTTATAATCAAGTTTAGATCCCTTAATAGCCGGTCATAAGTGAACCTTTGAACAATCCCAAGCCTCCAATAATTCTGAGCTACCGTCTGCAAACTCTTGGCAAAATAGTAACACTGTAAAGTTAACGCCACAACGTTTAGCTTATGAGGTGTTCAAAGAGTTCTCCATTGTTCCTCAAACAAAAATGAAGTCTATTTTCAAATTCTCGAACATTTTCAAATACCACTTTTGGAAGAGTCACTGTATGTCACTGTAATTCTTCTTTTTAAATCATCGCTATTATCAGGCAGGAGTTTTGTTACTGAGTCTGGTGATCTAGAAAAGCCATTCTATCGGTCCCCTTCTACCAATCCATTGGTTATAAAATTTGTTATGCAACCACTTTTGCACTGGAGGAAAATAATGCGGCGGCACTCCATTTTGCCAAAAATTTAGTTCCACCAACTTTTCCAATTTAGTGGTTATTAAAGGATCAATTACGTCTTCAAATAGGTGTAAGTAGAGCTCTATAGTAAAGTTTTCTTTAATCAAGAATTCCCAGAATAGCATTTCCGGTCAATGTGTAGCACCTTCTCTAAGAATGTGGGGATTGTCGTCACTCTATTATCAACAATTCTGTTTAGTGACATGACCATTAAAGAAAAAGGTACATTTATTATGGAAGCAAATATTGGTTATCAAAATTTCACGTATTCACGTGTTCAATCACAATTGCGAGTGTTTATTAAGTTGGACATGGTTTCGTAAAACTCTATTCTTCTATCAAAATCGTCCTTATCAAGTTCCTGTAAAATTTGCATCTTGTACGGATGAGCTATGTAACTTTAATGATTTTCGTTTTAAAATTGTATGTGATATTCCAGTCAGAAGTGATTTATGGAGTGAATTGATGAGTTAATGAATCTAAGATCTCTACTTAAGCCATTTACTGTACTGGAACCCATTACAGTAAATTTTGCTACTTAGTCCAAAATGTATCTGTGACTTACATAAAAATTAGGATCTTTGTTATTAAAAACTTCTGCCATTCTTCTTGCGCATCATTCTTGCTTGCGATTAACATTATTTTAATTCTTTGCCTAAGCGTATATAAAATAGTTACTAATAATAATACACAAATTATCGCAATAAATTTTAGCTGATTTAATTACGCAGTGACATGGACTGATAGAAAAGTTCACAAAATATTTTAAATTTCGGATAATATCATATAAATGATTATATATCATAATTTCTTTCAATAAAAAAATTAATTTTCCATACATACTGCTTAAAGTTTTGTATAATAATATTTTTTTGTTACCCTTCTTTTTACTCATAATTGGATTGTATTTACATATTACAATATCGAACCAGTACGTTAATTTAAAATTCGATTAACAAAAATTATGATCGCCAATTCACTGAAAGTACAGCTGTTGCCTGTGACACAAATTTATACGAAAAAGTTTTTAGGAATCGCATGAGTCGACAGTTACGTGGGATTTGTATCATTGGTACATACCATACGAATACGATTCACCCTTAATAATATCTAAAAAGCACTTAGATATAAAACTTTAAAATGTTTTAAGCTACCTTATTGCTTTACATTAGTTATAATTATTACTATTAAACATAACCAATAATAACACCGTCATAACACATAACAAATTATATAATAATTAAAATTGAACTTATCATTCAACTAATGTTGGTCAATTTGCAAACACTTACTAATGCGATTTTCAAAAATCGCAGTATTAAAAACTTTTATTCGATTTCAAAAGCACATAATTTTCTCTAACCTAAATGGCCTCTCGTTAGGATTCGCAAACATTCCACGTTCTACCAAAACTTTTAAATTGACAAAATCCTGTAGGAAAACTTCCTTAAAGATACACAAAGAGGGCTCCTTCTTTAATCCGAAGCTTGTCGATTTCGAAACGGTTAGGTTTAAGTTTTGAAAATTTAGTAGCTATACTTCTTTATTGATTTTACCTAATTCTTCTTTAGAGTCTATTGAATTTTTTAGTATTTTTTAGAGGTAACCGATGATGTTAGGCTGAAACTAACCTACTAATAAAGCTACCTTACTAAGTATGCTTTTAACATTGTTTACCGAGGGCATTAAAAATTTACCCCGATTAATGCCATTAAGATGTCGAACGGAAAGCACTTAAGTTGTGCGGAACTTAGATATTTTATAAATTACGATATATATTTTCAAAATATTATCTATACCGTATATGAAGAAAATTTTTCTCGATTCATTCCGTGCATCTGTGGAGTATAGTGTTTTGTACATGTGATTGTTGTGGTTTCGGCTAAGGTCTATATCTTTTATTGTTCATAGTTTTAAAGTATATACTTAATATTGTCTTTTTTTATCATCAAATTAAATAAACAGGGGTTGATATTTTGCTTGTTATATACATTGTATGATCAAGCAATGATTTCAACTGAAGTACAAAAATCAAAGCTCAGGTCCTTAACAAGCGACCTGATATATGAGATCAATAAAAGTACCGTATCTGATAAGGAATTTTTAAATACTCTAGTAGAAAAAAAATTCCTAGAACATCTCGCAGAAAACTAACGATACATTAAGCCAATTATCGTTAAAAACAAATGAGTTAAAGACTCGTGTCGTTGCATTTAAGAAAGAAAATGAGTCTTTGAAAACACGCATCGATGACTGGAATAACAAGGAAAAGAACATTGGCTTCGAATTAAACTTGAGACAACAATTAAATGATCTACAGCATAAAAATTACATCCTGGAGCTAGAAATTGTTTCAAAGTCTAAAATAATTTATGAAGTGTTTGATTTGTTTTAGATTAATTTTTCACTTGAGTTCGAAAAACAAAAAGGAAGGCAGCAATATGTGTACAAACTGCACAGCCAGTATAGACATTAAAGTTAAAAAAATTAACAGATTCACAAAAAGGAATGATCCTTTTTTAACCCTCCGGCGGTGACGTAAGAAATTAATACATTACTGGTGACGTCGGTCTCCTAGACCGATATAGAGATATGCTCTTATCCGCCCCTTTAAATAGTGAATTATTATTTCTTAAATGTTTTAATAATAAAACAAAATGAAAAACCAAAATAAGTGTTTATTCCAAAACTCTAAACAAAAAAAGAACGTAACAAAATAATCTTTTCTGGGCGTAAATATATATCTCCATTAATTATTAGTCTAATATTAATAATACATAATATTAACCTAATAATAATAATATATGTATATTTTCTTTTAACCCCTATCTTCCAAGCATTGATGACAAATAATTTTCGCATGTTCTAAACATAGGAACTTTTTGCACACTTTGCAATAATATTTTGTTTTTCTATTTTTTTTTATGTGCATATTTCACAACGTCCTGAACGTGTTGGTGAGGCATCTTTTATTTGATTTTCATTTGGAAGCTTATGGATTTGCTCTATTCTTTCTCGGATTTGACGAGGTATATGCTGATCATATTGTCTCTTTATCATTTGATTTTTTGTTAGCTCAAAGGAAAGTTGAGTGAGAAATGTTCTTCTAATAAACGTTTTATCCTATTTCTGGTTGCATTTTTAGATCACAAATGAATTAATTCCTGTTACATTGAGCAAAGCGTAGAACACAACCATAGGCCATTTTCTGGTATTACGTGCTACATTATAATTGGAAGATAATTGGTCGACCATATCAACTCCTATTTTCGTTTTATTATAATCTATGATCATCATGGGTTTTTAAGTTGTTTCATGAATTTCATCATCACCATGCATGGAAGACAACAATAAGACATTTTTCTTTGGTTTTGGCAGATGGGACACCAAAGTACAATTTTTTCTAAATGCAAACATGCTTGATGGAATAGGACGATCTTGACCTAACTGAAATTGAATTGGTAGTTGTCTCTTGTTTTTACGGATTGTCCCCAAAAAAGTTAATTTGTGTTTTTCCAGTAATTTTTCACATAGTTCAACACTGGTGAACCAGTTATTAGTTGTAAGGTTCCTACGAGTACCGCTATAATTAATTGTTTGACGAAAGAGTTCGGATCAGGGGATGACGGAGTGAGCGGGCTTAGCCTATAAAATTACATCCATCACGAAACAAATACCAAGTTACATACCTCTACCAAATTCTTATTTCAGTAATAACTCGAAAAATAAAAAAGTTATTCAACTGTGGTTTTTAATTTTTTTTAAGAAACATTAATCTATTTTTTAATTTTGCTAATAGACTGTACCACTTAAATTTTTGGTGGGCAAATCAAAGTAACAGTTTTTAGTTCAAATGACGCTTCCTATCAATTTTACAAAAAACTTTTTCGCGTTACTGGACATAATATGAGGCTATGAGTGCAATATCGAACTAACCCACAAAAATTCAAAATCGGCTTTATTGTAGAATATTATCCGTCAAGTTAAAATCTATTTACTGCACAGTGGATCAAACGACCTATTCCTTTTCGTTACGAGATAGAGGCAGCACTAAGAAGTTGAAAAGGAACTTCACCAAAGGAAGGCTCAATGTGCTAGAGACACCCTAAGAAAAGACACTGAACTGGTAAAAAGTGGAAACGCAGCAGTCATATGTATTGATCTAATGGAGACTCTTCCTACACCTGTACTTACTACAGGCATTTGTTACTATAAAAGGCAGTTATGGACCCACTGCTTTAATATATATGAAATGGGAACCAATAATTCGTTCGTGTTTGTATGGGATGAAAATATTGCTTCCAGAAGGCCGCAAGAGGTGGAATCTTGTATACAAAACAAATTGTAATATAAAAATGTCATTGATATGTAACTATATTACTGCATCTCCATTATTTATGTTATTCCTATTTACAATGCAACCAAGATTTCGGAATCATAGAAAAAGAAAAGAAATTTCATCCCCATATCTTTATACCTCAAGACTGGCATACAGTCATAAGATATGCTAGAAAAAAGAAATCCTTTACCATAATAGAAATGGATAAGTCAAGAGCTTTTTCTACTAAGGAACTTGAAAGTTGTTACTTTAATAAACAGAAAAGTATCTTAAACAAAAACAAAGGTGGAGTGGCTCAAAATCCAATGGTTAAGGTTTAGATTTTCCCAATACTATTCAGTATAAGTACTCGGAATAATGAAGAGGTTTATTTTAACACAGTAGAACTTAATAAAAGGAAATCTGTTTCCAAGGAAATTAAGGATCTGCCCCTTTTTTACCAAAATAGTAATGCCATAAATGAAGCTAAAAAGAAAGATCTCTTTAAGTTAATGAAATTCATCCCTCCTATATACCAAGATTTTTATGATAATCTGAGGTCATCCGCTCAAGCAGTGAAGGTGAAGTAATTGGCCCAATTGAGGAAGAAGAAACTTTACCTATTTAATAACTACCTACTTAATAAAAAAAATAAAGTTTCTATTTTTTTTAAATTTATTCTCGTGACAATACGAGTAATAGGTTAGATAAGTTATAGTAACCCATTAAAAAACCCAATCTATTTTAAATGCAGAGTGCACTAACCCACATAGAAAAATCTAATATAAGCCATATCCAATAATTTCCAAACAAACAAATTCCGCAAATTTAAGTAACACTCAAGAACATTCAATTAAGTCGAACTTCAAAAATGTCCTTTTAAAAGAGTTTTGCGCACTTACATTTTCGTATTTTTTTCAAATCTATTTTTTAGCACTTAATAATATTGGGGTTGGTCCGTTTTTGCACTCATAGCCTCATATATAAGAGCAAAATTACAATTTCACTACTTTTCCCTACTTTATGAAGGTCGGTATGCCAATGAGTCTTTAACCAAAATAATAGAAATTATTTAAAGGTTTCTAATTATGTTAAAAAAATCTACCTTAAACTGACCTTTTCTGGAGAAAATTAAAATTGAATTATTGCCCTTTAAATTATGCTGACTAATGGCCAAATTTTAAACTAAAAAATAATTTTCAGCATTTTCATCTTTGACCACTTTTGTATTGTCAAAAAAATCCAATAGTATTAAGTTGACAGTTCCCGAGATATGACCGTGATCCACGCTTACTGAAGCACCCTGTTTTTAAATGTATTTCAATATAGATGAAAGGTATTCTTAGTTAAATTATGATTAAAAATTCCCACAGATATTCTAGAGGTTTTCCTAAACTAACATCTGTTTTTATTTGCAAGTAACACGACAAAAGGACCACCTTTCCTTTTTCCGGCTATTCGTTAAATTATTAGCAAGACAAATGGCGCCATGAATCTTTAAAAAATAAATCGCGTCCCGTAAAAACAAGCTTACAAGAAGTCTTTCACGATTATTTCTTCCTTTTCGCTCATTCTTGTTACCTTTGTGTCGTCCCTACTAGGCACTTTTCTTTCAGCCCTAACTGCTATTTATTGCTACGGCGATGTTTATTTCTTCATAGGACAGACCTTTGTCTCCCTCCTGGGAATGAAGTAAGACAGGATTATTAGCATTTTAAGAGTCCTTCTATCTTGGCTTGTGAGGGGGGCAAATTTATTAAAACGGATAGTTTATATTACACGCTAAATGGATTTGATCAGATATTTTAGGATCGGTTATTTGATTTTGGGAAATTGACTTTTGTTTTTTAATGAATTTTAAATTAAGTTCACCTAATTATAATTTTATACGAACAGATCGTAATGCTCGGGGTGGCGGGGTACGCGTTTATGCAAAGAAAAACATTAAGTTTATCTTAGTAAAATGTACTCATATAACTTAAGAAGTTGGGTATATACGGAGTTTATTGCACAAAAAATATTTTGTTAGTAAACGTGTATAGGTCGCCAACTTTAAATTCATCCATATTTTTTGAGCTTGTAAAACAAATTCTCAGTATATCTGTTATGATAGAATTATTTTCATTGATTTAAAGACATATTTGCTAAGTACTACTATAGCCACATAACCTTTTAACTATCTTTAAGTTTTTGGTCTTCGGCAACTTATTAAACATCCTACTAGAATAAACAACTGGTCAAATATCTGGGAGCAAATTATATCCGAAAATATATTAAAATATCGGAATCAATATAATGAATAAATAATAAATCATTTTTATTTTAAGCTCTACGAAGCACAGGTAAGGCTGTTACCTTAATAGAGCATGTATAAATGATATCAGTACAAATAGAGCGCTAACGTAATACTAAAAAATTTAAAAAAGTACAATATTTTAAAAACCAAGATTGTCAATATACTATGTATATTGATAATCGTAAAAATAATCTATATAAATATGTAAAGAAAGAAAAGAATATGTGTATAAAAAAAGTAGAACTGACAGTAATAGAATCCCATAATTAAAACTATGAATATTGGCCAAGCAAAACAACCCTAAGCAATGCGAAAAACCCAAAGTGCCGTTGGTGCTAGGAAGAGGAAAATACTGAAAAGTACTCTCACGCCAGCTGAGTTTAAATACCTGGCAAGACTTTTAGTTTGCACAAATACATCGAAGCCGCTTAATAGATTATACAGGTCTACCGGACTTAGATAACCTTCCAAGCCGTATGATGGGTTCATCAGGAGGCCTAAGTACGCCCACTGCTTTAATTCAATACAATTTAAATCAAATTACCATTATATTCTTTATAGAAAAATATAGCATCGTTTAAAAATGTTACGATAAACGTCATTAAAAAATACATGGCCGCACATTTTTTAGGAGCTTATATTCTAGTCGTCTAAGACGAGTATACGGCGGACGTAGTCATTTAGATACTTTACCCTGAAAAGTCTAAGATAAAGTAAAAATATGAAGAGTGTATGACCTGTGTGCTTATACGTAATCTGAAAAAGAGATAAGTGGGTTGATCATTTATACTACTTTATGGAAAAGATTCTTACAGGAAATCGCAATGAGGGTGCCTCAAGAGGATTTTTATATTCTTTACTTTTAGCACTAGCAGCGCTTCCTTTTTCAAGATTAATACTGATTTTAAAAAATGCGAGCAAATATTGTGTAAAAAGTTAGCCTATCTATAGGACGTGAAAGAATTTTTTGTTACTATATATCTGATACAATTTATGAATAAGCACTTGACCTCAAGCTAATCCTTATTAAAAAGTCACATTTACGATAGACTATTGTAGCAGATGTTACTTAAGAAGATATAAAAACGAGGACAAAGCGTGCGTTATGTTAAAATAAAATCAACTTTAATGAATATAACACTAATAAAATAATAATTGCACTAATAATTCGACAAGATTCCCCAAAATATATTCGTTGCTTTTATAACCATTTGTTGAATACTAACTATTGTAAAACATTTTTTATGACTTTATACCCACTCTAGTGGTCTACCTAACTTCAATACACTTAGTTGTTCTAATTCTTTCCCAGAAATGAAAATAAGTTCATGCACAAAATTTAAATATTTGTAAATTTTTATTAATAAATCTTAAATGGTGTCGTGATATAGACGTACGTAAATGGAAAGCTTAGATCTTTATTACCCTTATAGCGGCCACTCAAAAATGGCTCGTAAAGATCATTTTAAGAAAGTTTACAAAATGATGTACTCCTCAGACTTGAGCAGCAATTAACATTGCTGAGATGGATGTTTTTGATGTAGGTTGTTATTTTTTACAACAAAAACTATACGAATTAAAAAAAAAATCTCTCTTATGAGATATAAGTCATCAATTACCAAAATACTAAATAAAGACAAAATGTAGTTTTAAACCCGAGTTAAAAAAACAATTGGACAAAACTACCTGGAATATAATTGCTAATGTTTATCAAAAAATTTCTCATACAATTAAAACTGCATTGTTAATTCTTACTTTTTAAAGACAAATTAATTCTTCCTAAAAAGTGAAATCACTAAGAATGAAGTATATTCTCTATAAGATGAAAAGAATACCTCAAAATATTCAGAACTATGAACTCCAAATGTATTCATCCTGGTTTTAATAAGTTTTTTGGGGTTGGTTGGGTTTATTTTTTAGAGTTAGTTTATTAGTGTTCTAGTATAGTGTGTTTAATAGTAGATACATGGTGTTTGTTTATCCTTCCACGCTCGAGTTTTCTCTTATGGCTATGCTTTTTGTTTATTGTAATATTAAAAAATATATTAAGAAAATTATTTGTATGTTTACCATATTGCAATAAATGCCAGATAGTAATAATTAAAAAAAATAACCCAAGATTTATAAAATACATTATAGATACTCAATCTATACGGCGTCTATGAAAGTTCTTTACGAAAATCTAACACGTATTTTGCAGAACAAAATTAGCCGACTTTATTACGACTAATTAGTTTAGTACAAATTTCCTTAGTTTAGAAACTATTCGGTGGTGGTGCTGAAATCTGCTTATACTATGAATAGTGCTTATACTATTTTGCCAAAATGTAATACACTAAAATAACTTTATGATTTAAAAAAAACCAATGTTACAATTATGGTTAATATCAGTCAATGGACGTAGAATCTGAATTGCTTCTTTCAAATTTCTACGACATTGAAACAAAACGAGCATGGGTATAAAATTTAAACAAAAAAGTTATTCTTGATTCGACTCGATTCTTCGAATGGTTTTAAAGAATGAATATAATAATAAAGTATTAATTTATATGTAGATAAATAGAAATAATTGTAATAAAAAATTTAAGAATTGTGATTTGCAGTTTTATCGGAAATTAAAGTAAAATGATATGTCTTAATAGTTTTTTAAAATATCTCATTAAATATTAATAGACCACAGTTGATATATTGGCAAAATTTTATCGGATATAAAATAAATATTAAAAACATTAATAAAATCAATATTAATTGGGCGTAGTTTTGAGGTTTTTTTAGTTTATCATTCCTATGCAAATAAAAGAGGAGTAAATCATTCCTATGCAATTATTATATTTTTTAAAATATAATTTATTCACTGCAAAGTATAGTTTTTTTCTGTCAATGATGATCTACTTTCTATGATTGCAAACCGCAATATCATTGCGCAATTAGGTGCCGTAATTCGAAAACATATGGTTTTTTATTGAAAAATATATGCCAAGGTTTTCTGTCTAACCCCGTCGAATATATTTAAAATAAATAAAATAAAACTAATATAAGTATATAAGTGAAAATAGAGCTTTTAAAATATTTAACAAGTAAAAATCAGCACATAAGCTCTGGAATAAATAAGAGGTAAATCCTGACCCTTTTTAGATACAGGCAGCAGGTTGCTTTGCATCTCTTTTATAAGCAACAGATTAAAAAATTGGTGTATTTTAATCCCATCCCCTACCTAAAATTATATATTCGTTATTTTTTTTTATTACCTATTTTATAACACTCGCAAACAGACCAATTAAATATTGTCAAAAATTAGCTACATCACCGGTGGCGTTTGGTTATTAACATTTTGAGGTTAAGTGAACTTAGTTTGTTAGTGTAGTTATTTGACCTAAACTTTATAACGTTCGACCGTGGATGGAAAAAAAGCTGGTAAGGTTTACAGTGATCTGGAAAGTGAGTCAAACGAATGTTCTTAGTCCAAAAGAATCAAATGAGAAATGAAAATTTAACGAACACAGGTACCTTTAAGTTACTTAGTACTATATTAAAGAAATACAAAGCTAATAAGGTTATAAATACATATTTAAAGAAACTTGAGTTAAACTTGAGTTTTGAAGCAAATTAAAAGACAGCTGTGATGGAAAAATGCAGATTGTCATGTAAATGACTACTTAGAATAAAATACAAAAATTTCCACCACTTATGGGCAGTTTGCTTATTACAATTTTGTATATAATATGTTCTCTTTAATATATAACTCTGAAGAAAATATATAAATATTTGAAAAAAAGGTAGTCTTGACTGGCTAAAAAAATAGTAAAAAACAGTATTTCACATTAGTAGGGATGCAGTTGAACGAACTTGCCCCTTCCGAATAATACTATCCAAATCACACTTAAATAAAATTTTAGAAAAACATAAAGAAGTGAGAAAAAGTATTCTCATGAGACTAATAATATACCTAACTTTCTAACCTATATCATTGATATATGCTACATAATTTCTAAATTGAAGGACCAATAGTGGTATATTTATTAAACTATATTTCAGATGTAAAAAACAGCTTTTATAAAAAAGCTTTTAATGAACCAATCAAACGTTAATTTACTACATATAATCAGTAAATAAAAATCATAATGCAATTTAAAATGATATGTCCTAAAATGTCTAAATAATATAAAGATATACTAACAAAAAGAAAAATAGAATTAATTTCACATTGGCAACGTTGTACTAGATTCGATAAGTTTGTTTATAAAGTGTTCTCGTTAAAATTTTGTAAATTAAGCCTTTAGTGTACTAAAAAACATCATTTTTCTGTTGAGAGCTGTCGAGTGCATCGAGTATTATGGATTTTGATGGTAAATAGTCCCTGAATACTATTTTTTTATTGTATTGTATTGCCGTTATTATAAGCCGTAATCCGCCAACCGGACTCTAAACGATTAAGCTCCGTGCAGTAGTACGTGGTACTTGCACACAGGCTCAAAGCGGGGTTGCCGTTGTCTGTTAATTTTCCCGCGACTGAATAAAGATGACGCTTCCAAGAAGTTGCCGCCATTGTGGGAAAGGAATAGGCAAGAAAATAAAATTGCAATGTGGCATATGTAAAGGTCTTTACCACTTAATATGTGGGAATGTATCGGAGGTTGAGGCACGAATTATGCAGGAGGATAGGACACCCTGGAACTGCAGTACTTGTGTTCGTAGATCATCGAGTCATTTTTCACAGCCAACTACTTCAATTCGAGACAAGGACGCGTCATTTATGGATCAAAACAGAAGGAGTTCGTCCCTCTTTGTTCCACAGTCTGAGACTCTTACATCGCGTGATACTGAATTAAAAGTTTTAATTCAGGAGCTACAGAGTGAGGTCAGAGAAATGAGAAAATCTATGGATTTTTTAAATGAGAAGTACGAGGATGAATTAAAACGCACCAAAGTTCTGTCGGAGATGGTTTCTGAGATCGCAAGAGATAACCAAGAATTAAAAAAGGAGGT